>NC_138222.1:1864752-2034752 GCF_964197995.2 Scardinius erythrophthalmus
TGTACCATGGTGCTTTACTTTTCTCTCTGACCTTTTTTAATCTAATGGGCGCAACAATATCCAATGATCCAGAGAGAATGGTGCTCATAGTGCTAGTTAATTCCTCAAGTTCATCTGTTTGTTTGGGTTCACTGAGCAGCTGAGACAGATCCAATAAGCTATTTGAAAAATGATCTATGGTGGATGGAAGGATTGTTCTGCCTAATCGATAACGCGGCGCAGCATGATATATTACAGGAGTAGGTAATATGCAAGTTACCATGTAATGGTCAGTGACATCGTCACTTTGTGGAATGATATCTATATCGGTTGGATCGGTTCCATGTGATATAATTAAATCGAGTGTATGATTAAATCGATGAGTTGGTCCGGTAACGTTTTGCTTGACCCCAAAGGAGTTTAATAAATCTGTAAACGCAGCCCCTAACACATCATTTTGATTATCTACATGGATATTAAAGTCTCCAACAATTAATGCTTTATCGAAGTTAACTAATAGGTCTGAGAGAAGATCTGCAAACTCTTTTAGGAAATCAGCGTAAGGCCCAGGCGGTCTATATACGGTAGCCAAGGCTAGAGATAATAGGGATGTTTTTCGAACATCTAAGAGCGTAACATTTAGTACAAGTACTTCAAATGAAATAAACTTATAACCCGTTTTCTGAGTAACATTGAGAAAATCTCTATAGATTGTTGCAACACCGCCGCCACGACCATTCAGACGGGGCTCGTGCTTATAGGAGTATCCTGATGGAGTAGACTCATTTAGACCGAAATAATCATTTGGTTTAAGCCAGGTTTCAGTAAGGCAAAGTACATCGAAGCTATTATCTGTGACTATTTCATTTACAATAACTGCCTTAGGTGTGAGTGATCTAATGTTTAGAAGACCTAGCTTTAGAAATTGTTTTTGATTACCAATAGCAACATTTTCTGGTTTAATAACAATTAGATTTTTTCTAGATCCTGCAGTAGATTTATTATTTGATCTCACTAAACGAGGAATAGACACAGTTTCTATGCAATGTTCTACACTATTTATATCAGTTAATTTGGTGCAGCAGAGACTATGATTTGGACTTTTGGTTACTAGTCAAAAGGTATTTAACATTTTGGAGATGTTATCTGACAGAAGATCCGATCCGAATCTGCTTGGGTGTAAGCCATCAGCACGGTAAAGCCTAGGACGCTCCCAAAACAGATTCCAATTATTTACAAAGAGCAGTTTCTGCTCATTACACCATGACATTAACCATTCATTTAGCGCGAATAATCTACTAAACTTTTCATGACCTAGTCGGTACGTGGGAAGCGGTCCTGACACAATAATCGTTATATCAGGCGATGTGCTGCGTACCGTATCGATCAGATTCCTGAAGTTTTTCTTCAGAACTTCCGTCTGGCGCAGCCTGATGTCGGCCCCTCCCGCGTGCAGGACAACAGTTCCGACGCGCTCGTTCAGAATCTCGGGAACGTGAGCAGCGATTTCAGAAACACGAGCACCAGGAAAGCAGTGATTATGCACCTTACTTTTATTTAACGTAGCGTGTACGTGTCGAACGATGGAATCGCCGATGATCACAGCATCGCGTTCTGTTTCGCGAAGAGGGGAGAAACGGTTTTGTGTGGATATCTCGAAAACCGGGAGGGTCGGAGAGAGTTTTCTTGGTCTAGACCTGGCTCGCGTCTTCCGCTGCGGAAAAATCCAGGCTTCGTGATGGCATGTTGGAGCCGGGGTGAACGAGACCATGGCTGATCGCGACCTCGACGTTCGGGACCGATGTTGAGGAACGCACGGAGTAGACGAGGTCGGAGTCAGCGGGTTAGTAACGTTAATCTCTGATTTGTGTGCCTCGGCGCGCGATGTTTCAAGAGCTAACCGCCGGTCTATCAGCTCGGCTTTTCTTATTAAAAGGTCGTGGATCTGTTTCTCAACAGCTTCCAGCTCAGACTGCACCGCGTGCAGCTCAAATGTGTCCTCACCTGCACCAAAAGGTAAACTACTTACATTTGATATATTCGCCATTTCAGATGGACAGTAAGTTAAGTTAGCAACGACGCTACCAGTGATGCTATCAGTATTAATACTAATTTATGGCTTAAGTCTTGGATATAATCCGTCTTTTTACGGGTACGGGTGTAGAGTAGACGCACGATAGGCGAAAAAAATGTTTGTTTGTAAATGAGTGCGGAGAAGACGCGTTCAGCCGTGATCCATGGACGTAACCTATAAGAGTATCCAGCGTTGGATCACTATAGGCTTGAGACGCGTCTGCTCAACAATCCGCGTTGTAACTATGAGGTGAGGAAAAGTAGAAAATGTTCGTTGTAAGTGAGTTTAAAGAGAAATCAAGAATTATAAATCAATCGATGGAGCTCCAAAGACAACCACGCGCTCAGACGCGACGCATGCGCATTCGAAACAGGAAGTCGTAAAGGAGGAGCGACGACAGTGCTAGACTGTTTGGAGAAAACAGACTGACAGGAAGAGGGTGGGAATAATCGGCTCCTATCTCTCTGACACCAAATGTGTGAGTGTGAGTGTGTGTGTGTGTGTGTGTGTGTGTGTGTGTGTGTGAGTGTGAGTGTGTGTGTTTGTGTGTGTGTGTGTGTGTGTGTGTGTGTGTGTGTGTGTGTGTGTGTGTGTGTGTGTGTATGTGTGTGTGAGAGAGTGTTCTCTCACACTAATGTAAACAGTGTAAGCCAGGAGACACTGGAAGAGCTGGAAGAGAGGTTTACTCTCTGAGAAAACGAAGGAAATGAATCTCTTAATTGTTAAATGAGTCTCTTGCTTTATTACCACCCCCACTCGAGACACGATCACACGTGAGTGGATCACCTCCCAATTTACACATCGTTCCCTTCACCCATCCCTGCCTGAATTCACCCAAAAATCTACAGATGGTGGACAACCAGAATGCCTATTACCGCCGCGCCAGCTGCCGCGGCGAAATCACCGCGGCAAAAATAAACCAGCCGCATTTCAAAGTCGTTCCCGAAATGACCGCCAGGTGGCGCAAAGGGACATTGTGCAAAACAGCAGCAATTGCCGTATTTTAAAATGTAAGTGGGTTAAATATAAAACCCTAAGCCTAATAGGCATATTTTTCATATATATAAATAGGCCTATTAGGCTACAACAGAATAGAACCAAAGATAGAATCAATTTTAGAACTGAAAAAATAGAATCAAAAGTAAAAAATAGAGACGATATTAGGAGCAATGACGCTGAATATTTTTACTATTCTATTGAGGCATAGATAAATGAAGAGCTCTCGTGAGCGATACAATTGCATAGTAATTTATAGTGATTTCAAAAGCAGTCCTTAAAAAAAAACATGGAGTAGTGTGGCATAATTTTTGAGAGATTACGCGGAACGCGTTTTAGTTAAGATCCTGGTTTCAATGCCCTTAATGTATGTAGGCTAGGCTGCTTAAAAAAAATGTCACAACGCGTTTTGAGATTGTTTTGAATTAAACATTGAAGTTTAAAATGTAGTGTTTTGGCACACCAGGCCGAGTGGCGTTACGCATTGTTCAAAAATCAGGTTTTATTCTGGCATGTTGAATTGGCGTTAGATTTTTTTTTTAGATTTAGATTTTAGATTTCCTTAGATTTATTTTTCTCATAACAGCTAAAATAACTTAATATATGCCTTGTCTTAATATGACCTACTTAATATAGGCAATAGGCATAGCCTATATAATAAATTAGCAAAACTTGGCCACTAAATATTTAATTTTCAATTATTTTAATTATCACAATTAAAGTTTTAATTTAATTAAATTGAACAAGCGCAACAATCAGCATTTAATCAAATATTCTAAAAGATGTATTATTAATAATAATAATAATGTTATTTCAACATAATATTTCGTTTTTTCGACATATGTGTGCGTGCAAGCAACAAGCAAGATGTGTATTTATCCGGTGATGCGTGCAGTGATTTTTATCAATAAACTAGTGTTTTCTGACAGTGTCGACTGCAAAGATGAAGTTGACGATCGCCATATTTGTAGTGAACCCACCTAGAGAGAAATGCACATAAAAACATAATCAGAGAGTAGCCTTTTTCTTTTCGTTTTGAATTATTTCGTTTGAAAACATTTCAAGCTTTGTGTATTTGATGTATTTATCATGTCTGTGTGAGGCATACGCTGAGTTTCGTTAAGTTAGGAGGATGAGATGCGCTCCAGCTGACGTGCAATGCAAGTGACCGCGCAGGCGCCTCCATGATTAGTGTCTGTTATATTTGCTTCTCTTACTTATTAAATCCAGGCAAGGGTTGATGAAAAATTTATTAAAATTAAGATACAATTTATAGAAAACGAAATTCACTTTAAAGAAAGGTTTTCTACTAAACAAAACTTAATGAAGTGGTCAAAATCATGTCTGACCCACTCCATATCCATCTCTCGATATAATGCATCCTATCTTACTCGTGCTGTTCACTTTTCATATTCAACATAGATGGAAAAAAATAACATTAGAATATTTTAACAAATATGATACTAAATGAGATTATTTAATGGCTACAACAGTATATGCCTATAGACTCTATTTGTACAAATTGCTGCACATTAATTTAATTAAATGAAACCTTGTAACGAATTCACACTGTAGGGTAGACTGTGTACAGTTGAGACACTAATAACTTGCGTTCGCAGCAAACACAAGTTGTGATTTTTGCTGTGCTTGTCAGCTGAAGGAAATATACCAGACCTCTTGGAACTTTAATTGAATACATAGCGTTGGTAAAGCATACTGAAATTACATCCCTACAAATTTATTAGGCCCTACTGAAAATAAATGTATCAAATTTAAGCAAAGTAGCCTAAATGTTAAGACTGTAAGCCCTTTGCTTTTTAGTAGCCTATAAAGGACTATTATAGCCGACTTTGTGTTACTTTAATTTGTAGAGGATTTTTTAACTCAAACAATAACACTGAAATAAATTAAACTAAATGATTGTAAAAATTTTGGCACACCACGACGAGTGGCGCTATGCATTGTTCTAAAGCCAGGTTTTATTCTGGCATGTTGAATTAGTGTTCGACAAACGCGGCGGCGCGTTCATTTGAATGAAGAGCGCTTCTCGCTCTGCGAGCCAACACAAAATGGAACGTTAGGCCATGTCGCATCGAGTGAATCGTGGCCGAGTGGTTGAACTTACGTTAGGATCATTTAGATGACACGGGTTCGAATCCCGAACTTACTAGAACTACTGATTTTTTTTATATTAGCCTATTAATGCATTTTATAGTCTATTGTTGATGCAGAGAGATTTGTCTAGTTCTAAAACATAGTTTTTTTTTTGCTTATAGTCTATTTACAAAATAAAATCACCATGCATTTCCATTTTACACTAAGGAGCAAATATTATACAATGACTTTACTTCTGTAGCCTATAATAATTCCAATGGTAATTTCAAAAGCAGTTCTGTTAAAAAAAATTATATATATATATATATATGACGTTTAAACGACAAACAATAAAATCAGAACCAGTATTCTGTTGCGTTCATAGTGGCAGTAATGCATCCACGGCTTTTCAAAATGTCACAAAGCGTCTTGAGATTGTTTTGAATGAAATATTGAAGTTTATAATTAAGTGTTTGGGCACACCACGACGAGTGGCAAACTCTTTGTTTTGTTTTGCAAACTCAGCTAGCCTGTGGGGGGTTTGGAGAAGGCAATACTTTGCTTTATCGTGGGGGTGCAGGACAGAGGTGTTAATGTTCCTTCTTTCATATGGAGAGTGTCGGAGCCAGCCTGATGATACAGAGCAAGCAAAGGCAAAATTCTTTTAAGGATTAATCTCAAAATCTCCAAAAGTCCATAGCCTATGTGCAGTAGGCCCTATATCTTATTAAATTATATATTGTAGTTTTATTGATTGTATTTAAAGGTTTTCCACACACAATTTCAATTTAGCAGATACAGAGCTCTTAATTCGCGACCCACCTCGTTTTATTGTGAGGTGAATTCAGCAAGGCATGTTGTATCTTTGAAGGAACAAAAGCTATTTGTTACAGTTTTTTCTTTCGTGATTTGTGTGGATGACACACAGCGACATATACAGTATTATCAGCTGTATGGTGTTTTTTTTTTTACGCTGAAATGCTTAATTTCGAGAAAGACCCGCCGCGCGCAGTGAGGGAGACCAAACTTACTAAAAAAATACAGAGAGGCGAAGAAATTAAAACGCCTGTTCTTAATTTATGTTGCTTTGAACTTTTTTCGTTTTGTACCGTTTTAATTTTTTAATTTAGCTGCAATTTCTTTGACAATAGAAATTTAAAATGTTGCAAGAATAAGATTCTGTGTTTCTTATTTTGCATCACAAAGGGAATAAAATCGCATCGATGCAACCCTGTTTAAATAAATAAACTTTCCCGACACTTTATTCATACCTTGAAATGTGCAATGGGTTTTCAAACTTAATTAAGTTTCTTTTTCTTTTACATTTTCATTGTTTATTTTTTAAATGAAAGCAATACTGTACTGAAAGTATTTTTCTGATTTGTTCGATCTGTTTTGAAAAATGTCTTCCGTTGCTATGGCCGGGTATCACTGTCAGTCATCTCAATCTCGTGAATGATTCACACACACACAAAAATAATTTAGCAGTTTAAAGACGAGCTTCATCATCTTCATTTTCTGGTGCAATCGGCTGACAGTCTTCCTTCATCTGATGTGTCGTCTTTGCAGCGGCTCAACTGGAATGTAGCAAATTGATGTTGTAATGTACAATTGATAATTAAACAAGATGATTGACTTTAATAAACAGATGCATATTTAAGCATCAAGAACGGAAAAACATAAACACTGTCGGCTACACTGAGATTCGATCTCAGATCGTTTGAAGCTTCGAGAGGCTATTGTTATTGCATTGACCACAGAGCTATCGTCTGAATAGCCTCGGTCTACTATTTTCTCTCGAAATTATGTGTCGAAAAAATTTTTAAAAAGTGTTTTTACAAGACATGTGCTGTTTGTTTGTTTATTTATTTATTTATTGTTATTATTATTATGCAGATGTTAATTCAGCCATTCTGTTGGATAAAAATTGTCCCTAATGTAAAATGGAAATTAATGGTAATTTTATTTTATAAATATAAAATATTTAAAATAGGCTATGAGAAAAAAAACAATAGGCTATGGTGTAGCAATATTTTAGAACTATCAAATCTTTCTGCATTAATAATAAAAAAGTAGCCCATGTTTGTTCGGGATTTGAACGTTATAGCCTACCACTCGGCCACGAATTTGTTTTGTTTTATATTGTTTGAAATGTATTTTTACATATTTTGCTTTCGTTAATGTTAACCAATTCTGTTGTAGCATAATAGGCCTATATTCTTTCCCTAAAAGTTTGTTTTATTCTCTGCTTTGTTTGTTTATATTTTTACATATTCAATCAGTCTCATTTTTGTTCAAATAATGAAAACAGTTTTTTTTTTTTTTTATAAACAGATAGGAAACTTACCTTTTAAAATGCCGCAGTTGCCTAGTCATTTAGCGAACGACTTTGAAATTCGACTGGTTTATTTTTGCTGCGGCAGTAGGCTAATAGGCATTGTGGTTGATTATTTATTAAAGAATTCAAATGATAAGCATAACAACATGTAAGCCTATTTAATTCTGAATATAACAAAGAATGCTTAAACTGACTAACATCGGGTAACTGCAAGTCCTGAAAATGTTTTAATTTTACGGTAAATTATTTTAATTTATTTCACTGTTATGTTTCAGTTAATAAATCTACAAACACATTAAAATAACACGAAGTAAGTAACCTATTGACATAGCCTTTCTAAATTATAGAAAAACTGGGCACACAATGTTAACGTGTGTCTACTTTGTTTAAATTTAATGAATTTGAATTCGTTTAACCACAATATTTATCTTGAATTTATCTGTGACCTCAGCTCAGATTACTGCCGCGGCAGATTACGTCATAAAGAGAATAAACTGACACTTTTGAAGTCTGTGATTACAGCGCCACTCAGCGGTAAAATGCAGCAAATACACATCCCAATTTTGCCGCCGCGGGAACGGCGGCGGTAAAAGTCTCATTCTGGTTGGCCACCATCTGTATATGGTTCAATTTGAACAATTCTCATACAGTATTACACATGTTCGGTATCATTTGAAATGTCTCAGTCCGACGGGTCCAAAGGCCTCATTCCCACAGAAGTAAACCAGACAGGTAATGAGGTGTGGAGAGTTTAGAGATATCTGGTTAACTGCTGTGGGTTTGCCCCCATGATTAATGCAAACTCCCACTGTGAACTCATGTCTACATCTGTAGAGGTTTCTGCGTTGATCTGAGTGTTTAGGAGATGCTGAAGAGGCTCGAGGCGATCCTGAAACTCAGATCAGCCCGTGATGTTGAAGGATCTCAAAGACTCCAGCATTACGTATTTTACAAAATGTCGTGTTTCACCTTCATCTTTTACGCTTTATCTCTGAGCATGCGATGTTACTGCATTGATTATCTTTGAACTGATTATGAAATTGGCCTGACATAATAAATTGTTACATTTGATTATTCTGACTTGCTCTGAAATTGTTTTCCCAAGTAGATTTCCCAAGTGGATTAAACGGATTCGTATGTTCCCGCAAGTCTGCGTCAGATTAGTGACGACTAATGTTTGGCACTGGTGTGTGTATGAGTATGAGTGTGAGTGTGTGTGTGTGTGTGTGTATGTGAGTGTTTGTTTGTGTGTGTGTGCGTGTGTGTGTGCGTGTGTGTGTGTGTGTGTGTGTGTGTGTTCTCTCACTCTAATGTTAACAGAGGTCAGGAACAGAGTTTGCATAAGAAGCAAATTAGTGCAAAAGAGGCGAAAGCGAAAGCTGAAATACAGAGCTGGAACGAAATGAGGAAAATAGAAATAAATGGATCGTCACAAATTCAGGTGCGAGTGAACGTGAAACATGCAGGATTTAATGAGAAACGTTTCAAATAATAGTGTGTCATATTATAATATTTTAATATTGACCTCAATCTGTCTCCATATTAAATCTGAATTAGACACGCATCAGAGTCACACACACACACACACACACACACGACGCTGCAAACTACAAGTGATGCCCTGTTATCATTTATCATAAACATATACAACTGGTTATGTTATGCAAACCTCAAAATGTATTAGTTTACATATCATGCACTATCGTTGAAGTTAATTATTAATCAATAATCTGCCCCTGTAATCATAACTTAGTATTAAAAGTGCTTGCTGTTTCATGCACAAATGAGTCAAGACAGTTTCTTCGCCTCTGTTCGTTACATTAACGATTGCATGATGAATAATGTAAAAAAAACAAATCAGTGCAATTACAATAAGAATGGGAACTGGAGCTTTGGAGCTCGTAAAAGGACAAAACTGCATCATAAAAGTGGAACTGCAACTCTTCTGAAGTCATTCAAGATCGAGTGTGAGAAACAGACCTGATCATTACAACCGCATGAAAAAGAGAAACTAGTGTGTTTAGAACAACGTGTGTGAGAAGAAATGAGACATGAAACGTCCAAACTATGAAATCAGTAAAAGGACGAGGATAACCTTCAGAAATGATGCAGAGATGATGAAATAAATGTCATTTCTAGATGAATTATTAAAGCCCTTCCTGTCAAACCACACCAACTTTAAAAATATATATGTTAATTGACTCAATGTTTCAGGTTTGTTCCGAATTTCTGTAGACAAAATGCTATAATATTTATACTTTTCTACAAATATATTAGTATCACATATTAAAGGGAATAAAAACAAAACTTTTAATGAAGAAAGACTGACTTTCAGTCAACATGCACCAATGCTACGTCACAATCACTCGTTAACAAACAAGATTTAATTACTTCAACGAGCTCATTGTTTCTGCCTTTAATTATTACATTTTTTAAATTAATAAATGTTTTGCTAACTGTGATTTTGTATATCTACATTTATGAATTACATTACTTAGTTTCCTCAGATAACAGATCACTGTAAATTGTAATATGCTTTGAAACGATGTGTAAAGTGAAATGCGCTATAGAAATAAATGTAAATTGAATTGAATTGAATTCTTCAGCCACATATATTAATATCACATATTAAAGGGAATAAAAGCAAAACATTTAATGAAGAAAAAGCGATTTCTAGTTATCCTCCGGCCACATCTCGCTCTACACGAGTTAATGTGAGGCTTTCTCTCAGCGTGGACAGAAGACTTGATGCTGGACGTTCTCTTCAAGCCTCATGAGGAGAGAGAGAGACTGAGACTACTTCATTTCATGAGGACGAGACGAGTTCAGGTCGTACAATCACTGTTCACTCGTTTAAAACACCACTGAACAAACACACACACATAGCAAACTAGTAAATGCTGGAATTTTCATGAAAACCTTGGATTACAATATCGGTTCAATTTTAATGTTATCGTTATCAGCCTGATAAGAGAATTTGCCCGATATATTAAAGCCGATAAATAATGTATTATCTCCTTCAGATGCGCACTGTTCAGCATGATGGTTTTGAATTGCTTGAAATATGATTGAAATCACTTCAAAAAAGGAAAATACAGTTCAACGTCTGCAAGTCTGTCATATCGGCTACATAAAACTATCATGAGATCATCATAATTGTGTGTTTGGGACGTGGATTTTAATGATGAGACTTTTGTTTTTATAATCAGGCTCTCAAAAAGTATATAACATTTTTATTTAGATTTATCAGCCAATATATCGGTTATCGGCTTTCACATATTTAACGGTTATAGTTATCGGCCAAAATGTTCATATCGATGCATCACTAATTGAATCATATGCCATTATTCTTACATATTACCATGCAATATGGTAAATAATATCTTTATTGAGATATAAATATGCAAATTAGAGGCTGCAGGGTCCATAATGAACTTTCTCAAGCCTTAGATCCTTGTTTCTGTTCCCATAACATTAGTTTTGCTTCTCTATATCCATCATCTGTCTCTCGCCCATCTTCCCTCTCTCTCTCTCTCCCTCCAGACGTTCCTCAGGCGACGTCAAACGCCAGTCAAATTTCTGCTGTCTGTTTATGTTTCTATGGTGCTTTTTTTTTTTTACGCTCCTCTATTTTTGGCATCCTCCCCCGTGTCTGCATATGCAAATGAGCATCTGATAACTTCAGCCGTATTCAAATGAGCCGAGGACTCAGACCCGCTATTGTTTCCCACTGCGAATGCTCATTTGAATAGTCGGATTACAAACAGGAGAAATACGAGAACGAGGCAGAAATGCTGCAGAAAATGCAGAGTATTAAATCTAGTAAGGCTTAAAACAAGTCAAACAATCTGTTCAAATAAAATAAATCCTATTATATATATATATATATGGATAGATGAACAGTGGATTCAGTGCCATAAATGTCACACACGTCATCTCACTTCGAGCTATTTTAGTTTATTTAAAACAAAAGTTGGAAAATATGTTGCATTGAAAATACATTAATTCTATGCCGTATTGGATCAACATACTGTATATAAAAATCTTAAATATTAAAATGACAAAGTTTAAAGATGGAAATCATTGGTTGTTGTCATTTATCATAAAACCACAGAAAAATTCAATGTCGAATCAAATAAAATATTTCTTTAGAAAGTTAGTTTTTGGAACATCTATTTGACGCTTTTCTCATTTAACACTCATTTAAATGATCTTTAGGGGATTTGATGTGCAATTGATTTGTGATTAATTAATCGCCCCATCATGTAATTAATTAGATTGAAAATATCGCTTGAGAGCCCTAATATACTGTGTGTGTATATATGTGTGTGTATATATATATATATATACATACTGATACACATACACATATATATATGTGTGTGTGTGTGTATATGTGTATATGTATATGTGTATATGTGTATATGTATATATGTGTGTGTGTGCGCGTGTGTGTGTGTGTGTGTGTGTGTGTGTGTGTGTGTGTGTGTGTGTATATATATATATATATATATATATATAGAGAGAGAGAGAGAGAGAGAGAGAGAGAGAGAGAGAGAGAGAGAGAGAGAGAGAGAGATATGTGTATACATTTTGATTCATTTTGACAATATTACATATTTATTTGAGTCGACATTTAATTTTTCTGTGGTTTTATGATAAATGACAACAACCAATGGTTTCCATCTTTAAACTTTGTCATTTTAATATTTAAGATTGTTATATACACAGCATGTTGATCCAATACTGCATAGAATGGATGACTCAGATATTGTATTTTCAATGCAACATATTTTCCAACTTTTGTTTTATATAAACTAAAATAGCTTGTAGTGAGATGACGTGTGTGACATTTATGGCACTGAATCCACTGTTCCAGGCAAAGCTTTCTGAATGAGAGCTCTGTGTGTGTGTGTGTGTGTGTGTGTGTGTGTGTGTGTGTGTGTGTGTGTGTGTGTGTGTGTGTGTGTGTGTGTGTGTGTGTGTGTGTGTGTGTGTGTGTGTTTCGCGGTGTAGAATCTGGGATTACGTCATCTAAATCCCCAAAGGAATGTAGTGCAGTCTCCATAGCAACCATGAGGAAAAGTGTTGATTTGGATTCATTTTAACGTGTTTCGGTCTCGTTCTTCTTTCATTTCGACTCCATACATATATTTTGTCTGTCTTCGCATGTGTGGACTTGCTAATGAACTGCAAGCAAGAATTCCTGTCATTCTCCACTGGCTGCTAGAGGGCATGTTGGTTCCAGTTTAGAAACGGCTGGGATTTCCTTGAAAACTGAAAGCTGGAGAGAATCAAACAAATGAGGAACTTGGGTTTGTTCTGTTACTCAAACAGAAACCTTCAAGTTTAGTGAAGTTACGGTAAAAACCAGGCCCATCATGGAGAAAAATCAAGTGTATTTTTCATGTATGTGATGAATTGGTGTGTGTGTGTGTGTGTGTGTTCATAGGCAAATTGCCATGTACTACATTATATAATGCTGTATGAATTCAGTATTATTAAAGACTCTTTAAATTAAGTAAGGAGCTGAATGTTGGTATTAATGAAGCATGTCTAATATGAAGCTGCAGTTCATTTCTTTCCAAGGCAATTATGAAATTATGAAGCCACGCCATTATAGCTGTAGACATCTTCATATGTCAATTCGTAAGAGTTTTCCCAAGCCAGACACAGAAAATGAAATGTACTGAGCTTCAAGTGCAGTTATTTACAACAACTATCATTAGTATTACATTCACAGTCCTCTCTGGTAGTATAGAATAGTTTTTAAAGTCTCCCTGTAGTCAATAATTTTATCCCTTACAACTCATCTTTGATCAGCAAAATTACATATTTATGCATTTTTTCCTTTATAAAATATATTGAATGTAACTCGACACCCTTGACTCATTTAGTATGCGTGGTTATATGAATATGCAAATGAGCCCCGCCTCCACTCACTCAGCTCAGAGATCCACTGGTTGACGATCACACGCTGATCTGATTGGTTACAAGGTAGTTTGTGACGTCAGAAACACCAGCGATTTCAAAGCGTGTTTTTGAGACTGTCTTTGGTTCACTGCAGTTTTAAGGAGGAAATACTCAGCAATGCTGTCGACTTATGAATTTACACATGGTTTGCCTTAAAGCAGGGGTCCTCAACCTTTTGCAACTCATGGCCCACCAATGACTGTTTAAAAACGTCCCGAAATATGATAGTATGAACACTAGGGGTGTGACGAGACACGAGACGAGACGAGACACGAGATTGGGTTCACGAGAACAAGACAAGACGATATTTTTGCACAATATTATATGGAAATTCATGAATGGAAAAATAGTCTGCAGGTGCATTTTGAAATGTTTTAACTAATAATCTTGTAAAGAATGTCATTTCAGTTCTACGTATTGAGTATGAATTATCATATGCATTGAAAGCCAACAATATACAAGCACTGTAAAAGGTTTTGCCGCAAACTCAACTGACTGGCCTTTCTCCTGTATGATTTCACATGAGTCTCTTCAGACCTTACTGTACATGAATTATGAGCTTCCAGAACTTCTGGTTAAAGGGGGGGTGAAATGCTATTTCATGCATACTGAGTTTTTTACACTGTTCACGAGTTCACACTTACAAATAAGTCAGATAGAATAAATGCGTATTTGGCGTGCTGACCGAGGAGAGGGCTCCGGGCTCGGTATTTGGCCCGAACCCAGAGTACTCCCCCCGTATTCCTGGCTGTGAAAGAACAAGCCAAGAGTGAGGAGTCGGGGTGGTGGAGGGATGCTGAAAACTGTCAAGGAAGTTAGATGAGTTGACAGAGTGAATATATATATTCTTCCTCTCATGCTGATAGGGTAGACATGGTAATTGTTTGATGAGTTGATTGATTACTTGATTATTTGAACGTGCTCCTCCCGAACTTTGTTAATAAAACATAATTTAAAGAGTTGGATTCCCATGCTAAACATGGACAAAGTTTCAAAAATTAAATTGTACGTTTGAAGGAGTATTTTTTGTGCCAAAAATTGTCCTTCCGGTTTGTCACAAGTTTCGGAAAGTTTTTTTCGAGTATGGGTATGTGTGATGTCAGATGTAATGGAATTTCCTTATATGGGTCCTAAGGGCACTTCTCCGGTAAGATCGCGGGCGCGCGCGCACATTTGCAGACCAAAGAAAGAGAGCGAAAGCAGTTCGCCATCAAAGCGCCCTGCCCGGCTTTTGGGAAGCCAATGTAGCCAAAGAAGTGTGTTTTTGGTTGCCAGGGCAAGACAACTCTGCACAGATTCCCAAAGAACCCAGCGTTAAGGAACCCGTGGATGGAGTTTGTTTTCCTGAGCAAACGGAGTTGTGTAAGACTGTTGTTCCCTGCATTTCGACGATGATTGTTTTATAAACAAAGCCCAGATCGACGGATTTGCAGATCGTCTAATGCTTAAGGATCGAGCAGTCACAATGATAAAGGTTCGGTGAGTAAAACTGCTTCTATTGTCTCTCTGTGTGTTGTTAGCTATCGGCGCGTTAGCACAGCTTTAGCTTCGCCCACACGGCACGCCTCCAGACGCTCGTTTTTTTCCGGAAAGACTCGGTACAGCCTATCTTTCTTTGATAAAAATAATAAAACTAAAGACTTTTTGGAGATATGAAGGATGCAATACTACTCTATAGGTACTCAAGATTAACAGGAGATTGAGTGAAAATGAGCATTTCTCCCCCCCTTTAAGGTTGTGTGTGTGCGTGTGTGTGACCTCCTAACTGGCGGATTTTCCAGACGCACACCAGGAGCGGTTCACAGCCGAGGAGACCGGCGTTCTTGTCAGGGCCGTAAAACACAGAGAAGTGACATTGGGGATGGAGAAACACACCCAGATTAGCTTCGGTTAAACAGGCGTATGATTTGGGTAAATGTGTAAACTAGATTTATGCCTATTTTTTCACATCTTCATGGACACCACAATGATTTCCCTTGTGTGTTAATATTGTTCCTTGTAATAATGTATGGTTTTCTAAAAATGTGAACTGCTGTGTCTGTGTGTAGATGAGAGAAGCAAAGTGTGTGTGTGTTGTGCACACGCTACATTGATTATGGCCAAGCATGGGCCCTTAAAATAGCATCTGAATAACATGCGCAATGAGCCACTGACTTTAGACGAGGTTTCTCCTGGTCAGAATTGTTTTCTGAAACTGCAAAATAGCACCAGGGAACGTTTGCGCCGGAACACGCCTCCTCTCTTCGCTGAACCGCCCCCGGGAGCGCAAGTTCATTCCCTAATTTACCGACGTGCGTCTGTGGAGGGAAGAGTCCGCTGTGCGTCGGGTGCAAAATAGGAATGATACATGCGTAGTGTACAAAGTCAATTGCGCTGGGTGCAAGACAGGGCCCAAAGAGCGAGTTAGGCTGGTGCGTAGTGCTGGGCGGTTTGACCAAAAATCAACATCACGGTTTTTTTCTAAATTATACCGGTTTCACGGTTTTTACCGGGTTTTTTTTTTGTGTGTTTTTTTTTTCTCAAGCATGATGGGTGTTTTCCACATTTTCTACTGAGTGAGAGAGGAAATAGTGCAGTAGATTTACTTATAATGCCCTATTTTATTGTCATGAGTGAATATTATAGAAAAAATCCACACTAATATTAATAATACAGGTTTGCAAGGCTGTTTACAAAGAGGTGCCAGCAGGACGCGCTTTAGGAGCGGCAGAAACAGTGGTTTCCCCGGTAACGGCTGTACACAAAGCAGCAACGCTCATAAACACTGCTTTATCAGGAAAGATAAAGAAAGATTCAATCGTAATAACAAAGAAACTTTTCTTAAGACCGTCAGTTCACTTCAGATACGTTAATACAGTATAAAAACACGCGCGCCGCAAGAAAAAAAGACTCTCACCCCCACACGTCTCGTGCCCATTCTAGTCAATGCTTGTGTTTCAGATCGAAGCTTCCCAGAAGCGGCTCTCCGCGCCGCTTCGCTAAATATAGGCGCCTGGTCTATTTTGACGCACCACGTGGAGGACGGAATAAAACCTTGTCGCAGCCGTAATGCGCCGCAGACGTGTGTTGTAAATGAGGGGTGAGACTGTGTCGCGCAGCGCCGCGTTCCGATTAAAGCGACATACACCGGTTTTGCGGTATATTAAAAATTCATATCGTAACAAAAATAAACACCGGTATTCGGTATGAACCGGTAAACCGCCCAGCACTACTGGTGCGTTTATGTTCTTGCCTTCCGGTTAAAAGCCTCCCTTTTCTGTCGTTCTGCAGACGTTACAGTATTCTCTCAATATTCAAAGTGCAAACCGAGACCAGAGCCACAACTAGGCAGTCCAGAGACAGGTTTGATCGCTCTGTTGCGCAACGAATCCTTCGCCATCGTCACAGATCAGTGAACTGTGATTCCTGTTGCACTATGTGCGACTCGTGCTGCATGAGTGTTTCTGATCATATAAATTCATAAGAACAATTAGATAGTTAGAAAATAACAAGATTTGTCAATTAAAAAATAAATAAAAATTAATGTGTGGGGAGCCTACCACTGCCTACACGGCTCACCAGATGGCGCTCCGCCGCCCACCGGTTGAGAATCAGTCTTAAAGCGTATTAAAAACACCACATAGACATATAAACAATGTGATCGTCAACCAGTGGATCTCTGACATATGAAGATGTCTACAGCTATAATGGCGTGGCTTCATAATTTCATAATTGCCTTGGAAAGAAATGAACTGCAGCTTCATATTAGACATGCTTCATTAATACCAACATTCAGCTCCTTACTTCATTTAAAGAGTCTTTAATAATACTGAATTCATACAGCATTATATAATGTAGTACATGGCAATTTGCCTGTGAACACACACACACAGCAATTCATCACATACATGAAAAATACACTTCATTTTTCTCCATGATGGGCCTGGTTTTTACCGTAACTTCACTAAACTTGATGGTTTCTGTTTGAGTAACAGAACAAACCCAAGTTCCTCATTTGTTTGATTCTCTCCAGCTTTCAGTTTTCAAGGAAATCCCAGCCGTTTCTAAACTGGACGGGGCTCATTTGCATATTCATAGAACCGCGAATACTAAATGAGGCAAGGGTGTCGAGTTACTCTGCTATTTTAAGGCATGAAGAATTTTTTTTTAAGGAAAAAAACATTTTGGTGATCGAAGATGAGTTTTACAATGATTGACTACAGTGGGCTTTAAATGTGATGGTTTGCTGTTCCTCTGACCCCCTCCTCCTCCCCAGCTCCACCGGCCTAGATCTGCCACGGCTCATTTCATGTGTTATCTGCACACACGTCTGTGGATTTATTGACAGTCGCGAGTAAATACAGCAGCAATAACATTTAATAACAAGAGTTGTCATGACAGAAGAATTAATGCGGCAACCTATGTATCGAACATCTTTTTTATCATATTGCTGCCACATGAAGCTGAATAAAAGGGCTGATGCTTTAAGTTGTTTTGTTTCCTAAAGCTTCCTTTTGAGTGTTAGATGATGTTTATAACTCAAAAGCCCATCTGTTGATCGTACCACTCAAAACTCGCTCATTAGTATGAAATGTCATTACTGATAATAGGCCTCTAGACCAATTAAAAATGCATCTGATTGCCTCTGATTATAATAAAACTCAAAGCTGTCTAATACCACACGGACTCTGTTATGGTTTTAAGTGTGTTCTTCTGCCAGTAAAGAATGACAGTACAAGAACAGCTTGTAAATGGTCCTCATTATTGAGGCACTCATTATCTTGTCTTCATGAGCTCTTCTATCGCTCTAAACATGCGGAGACATGCAGACAGGTGCAATTACCAGAGGAACCTCTGCTTTCTTCATCCGCACGTCTGTAACTCTGTTCAACACATCATGTACTGGCCACTGAAGTGTAGAGCCTGCGTTTGGACAGCTTTGTGTGATGGGTAACGTGCATGAATGACATAAGCCATGTTTCCATCCACCCATTTCAATGCGAATTTTAGGATATTGCATGAAGAAAACTGCGGATGGAAATGCCAACATGCACATGAATTCTAAAAATGTAATGAAAAACTATAATGTAAACAAATATACTGAATAAACTCATCGATGTGCTTCAATTTATCCTAGTGAACTACACAAAACTGTGTGAACTAGCCCTCACTGTACACAACACAGAGTATCACACACACACATCACATCATCCGCAGGAAAACTGCCAGATGATTCGGTCAAGGTTCTGTTCATGATCTCTAAAACAATCATAATTCCCCAGAAAATACAGCATGAGTGAAAGCACACACTGCAACAATGTAACAATTCAAGCTCAATCGAATCCATCAACAGAGAAAACTAAATACACCGACCACAAGGTTAGCACTAAACATACAATAGATTTGTGAATGGAGAGTATTGGGTTGCATTACATAACACTGATATTTCCACTGAACTATTGGCGAGGCTCCTGAGGAAGTCAGCGTCTCGGATATAAACAGACATGAGGAGAAGTTAACCAATGCTTGACACTGAAACCGTGTGGGAAGAATACATGCCAGGAACAGTGTTTGGATATAGTGAGACCAGCATCTTCGAGTGAAATATCTCACGGTTTGCCTGTAAACGGGCTATTTTTAGGCGAGCCTTGCTGCTGGAAAGCCTTTGGTGAAACATAACCAATGCAAACATGTGTGCAACATTTGTGTGATGCAACTGCAGCATGTCAGGGATGAATTCATTGGAGAATAGAAGGTTTGCCAGAACAAACACTATTCGTTTTGTGTCTTTATGTGCGCTCCATGTACGCGTAAGCGGTGGTTTTCTCTCCGGTGAGCTAATCGCGGTTACGTAAGGCTCGGCGTGTGTGTGTGTGCACGAGTGCATGAAGCGGAGACCGTCACATATTTTCAGATCTACTTCAATATAAAAGTGGATTTGTGTTGCATTTGTCACATGCCTGCTAATAAATTACTGTACCATTATGAGAATAAGGAGAAGGATTAATATTTAGTTCAGTTGGGGAGGAAGAAATCTGCTGCATGAGCCAAGTTTGAAACATTGAAAAAAATAACTTGTAGGATTTACTTGATAAAATCCTCGGAACAATTTGCACTAAAACATTTTAAGTAAATGTTATTATCAAGTAAAACTTGCTTACTATTGACACAAATTGGTGCTTAACATTTAATTTAAGTAATTAAGTAAATATTACTTAATTATATTTAAATTATTTAATTTCACATATAGAGTTTATTAAGTAACATCTACTTAACTAAGTTAAGTCAGTTTAACAAAATTAACTTTTTACTCAAACAATATCAAATTGAATTTAACCACACTTTTAAAGTGTATGCTTTACTTAGAAACATCTAAGTAAATAATACAATATTACTAATTATTCATGCCCCAGTGCATGATGGGAACACCAGTATTAGAAAAGTTGAGTAGGTTTTATATTGTTGAGATTTACTCTTTAATTTCTACAAGCTTGAATTGAGTACAAATACAAGATTTACTTAGTTTTTTATTATTCTTGCCCGAACTAACGTTTTCATGTAGAAATTACATTTGTTTTTGTTTTTTTTGTAGCAAAAGAATCATTATTATCAGTGAAGGATCGACTTATACATGTGTAATGTAAAATGTGTTTAGAGGGTCTCAGCGACAGGGCCGTGCAGAGACCTCTGGAGGGGCAGGTGCTCAAAGTATAAAAGGGGGCACATGGAATCAAGGCTTTAAATAGGGCTGTGATCAAAATATCAATACAGTAACAGGGTTTTTCCAGCCTCAAAATGAGGCGGGGATGATAAAAATCCCAATAATGTATTTTAATACTAAGATAATTAAATTAGTATTTTTTTGTAGGTCATCATATAGCCTAATGTGTTTCCCACATTATTTTTGTGGGTGGAGCTTGGTATCTCTAGGGGTGTCCGGGGGCATTTTTTGTACCTTTATAAAGGGCATTTTTCCACTAATTTTATTAAATGTATGCTCCATCTTTCATTTCAAATTCTCAAATTTGATCAATATATTCAATTAAAATAATAAGACACTAGGCTGTTACCAATCAAATTAAATAATTAAAATTGAAAAATTATAACTGTATTAAATTAGATTATTTTAAATATTTTTGAATATACAAATAAGGAATGTTGAAAAGAATGATACTTTATGAAACTAAACCGCCAGTAGGAGGCGGCAGGCGACCGTCTTAATGAGCGAGTCATTGAGTCATTCATTCAAACGATTCGTTCAAACGGCTGATTTATTCAGAATGAGGCAGTTTATGAATGGGTAATTGATTCTTTGACTCAACCGATTCGTTCAAAACGCTGAATCATTCAGTAATGCAACAAGTGTTGCTGTGAGATGCGCTATGGTTCTGCAGTGATCTTTGTTTGGAACTATTTTCGCTGCTGAAACAGAACAAAAATAGTCATTGCGTCTAAAATGTAAGTGACTTAAATTTTAACTATTTGTTTATTGACCTGCTATGAAATCAGTCTCGGTTTCAATCTTGATGGCATTCAGGAAAACAGTTACTTCTATAGCCTAACGTTACACACAGCAATATAAACAACATCTCTGCATGCTCTCTTCACGTCGTCCTTGTAAAATAATAATAATAAGTAAACGAACATCAAAATGAAACGCCACTTACCAGCAGCCGCAGATTTGAAGATATCCTCTGGTAGTGCGCATAGCCGCGCAAAATAAAAAAAAATGTGCGTGCAGCGTGAGGAATCGTCCCGGATGAGTTAGTCAGGTGAAAGGTCATCATGTGGGTAATTTTATTTACGGCTAAATTATTATTAATTAATTTTACTTATAGTTAGATTGGGCAGGCATCCACAAAAGGGCCTTTAATTACAAAAAAAGGAGAGGAAATTTTGCCTTGACCAGAGGGCACTTTGGGCACCAAGGGGCAAAGGGGCAGGTGCTCAAGCACCCAACGCCCCCCCCCCCCCCCCCCTCTGCACGTGCCTGCTCAGCGATACGTGTATTCTTGTGAGCCGTGGGTGGGATTTACCCAAAGAAAACACATTCATCTTTACTGGAGCCACACACAGCATGCAGAAAGTGACAGAACATGTCCATCTGTTTCAGGGACAGTGTGAACATTAATAGAACGGGGTCTTTTCTAACGTTTATGCTTCCAGGACACTGTTAACTTAATTTGGGTCTGAACTGAAGTTAATTCCCGAGACCGAAGCAATCATTCCATCAATTCATCATCTTTAGTTTAAGTGCATGACACATTTTCAACAGCTATTTAAGAGTTTTGTATAACATTTCAATGGCACTTTTCTGATCTTCTTGTGTGGTTTGTTAAAGTATGTATTAATCTGAATATTTATATAATATCAATCTAAAAGAGACCACCTGTGCTATCCATCTGGAGAATGCATCATTCGTCATGTTCAAAATAAAGGGCCAAAATCAGACAACCAGGGGAGGCAACCAGACGCAGACTGTTCATCTCTCTAAACTGGAGACCACACGCTCTTCTGATTGGCTGGAGAGAGACTCCGCCCACACGCTCTTCTGATTGGCTGTGATTTATGATAGATTTGGCTGCGACTGCAGTGCGTTTGCAGAGAGACTCCGCCCACACTCTCTTCTGATTGGCTGTGATTTATGATAGATTTGGTTGCGAGTGCAGTGCGTTTGCAGAGAGACTCCGCCCACACGCTCTTCTGATTGGCTGTGATTTATGATAGATTTGGTTGCGAGTGCAGTGCGTTTGCAGAGAGACTCCGCCCACACGCTCTTCTGATTGGCTGTGATTTATGATAGATTTGGTTGCGAGTGCAGTGCGTTTGTAGAGAGACTCCGCCCACACGCTCTTCTGATTGGCTGTGATTGTGGATTGATTTGGTTGTGAGTGCAGTGCGTTTGCAGAGAGACTCCGCCCACACGCTCTTCTGATTGGCTGTGATTGTGGATTGATTTGGTTGTGAGTGCAGTGCGTTTGCAGAGAGACTCCGCCCACACACTCTTCTGATTGGCTGTGATTCTGGATTGATTTGGTTGTGAGTGCAGTGCGTTTGCAGAGAGACTCCGCCCACACTCTCTTCTGATTGGCTGTGATTTATGATAGATTTGGTTGCGGGTGCAGTGCGTTTGCAGAGAGACTCCGCCCACACTCTCTTCTGATTGGCTGTGATTTATGATAGATTTGGTTGCGGGTGCAGTGCGTTTGCAGAGAGACTCCGCCCACACTCTCTTCTGATTGGCTGTGATTTATGATAGATTTGGTTGCGGGTGCAGTGCGTTTGCAGAGAGACTCCGCCCACACGCTCTTCTGATTGGCTGTGATTGTGGATTGATTTGGTTGTGAGTGCAGTGCGTTTGCAGAGAGACTCCGCCCACACTCTCTTCTGATTGGCTGTGATTGTGGATTGATTTGGTTGTGAGTGCAGTGCGTTTGCAGAGAGACTCCGCCCACACTCTCTTCTGAGTATCACAGGCTTTAATAACGCACAAGGCAAATTCCAACTCAGATAAGCAGTTCAAAACAACGTACACACGGATTAGACCCACCAGTGAAACTCAAACAGAACTGAACTTAAGTAGTAGAGATAACAAGACACACACACACTTGAACATAATGATGAGATCAAATGAATAACCATGACAGCTAAGGCGGGATGTTATTAGGCTCTCGTTTAATGTGATTATTCTCTTTACAAAGCTTTGGGATCTCCTGTAGAATCAACTTATTTTGAACTTTGCTGTCCTGGACGTTTCTATAACCTGGTTCTCTCTCAAGTTTACACTGCTTTCCCAACATTACCTATTAAAGATCCCATTAAATGAAACTACAACCTTGTCAGTGGACTCTGCACTATGGATCAGGTCAACGACCTCGGGGAACCGTTCACCCACACAAACGTTCTGAACCTGTTAATCACGACTACATTATAAATTAAAATGACCAGGCCTGTGCATTAGGGGTGTAACAATATATCGTAATACCAGAAATGCAACAATATGTATCGTGGATAGTTCACCCAAAATAAAAATTACCCAAAAATTCAAGTTTTCAGAGTTTTAGTGTCAGTATTACATCAAACTACTATATATAATGTTGAATATAATGTATAATAATGCAATGAGGGAATATTTGTGTGTCCTGATAATGCCAGATGTTACCAGTAAAAGCGTCCTACATTATTATAAATATATATCTAGTCAGTGACAGAGATCAAGCATATTCATCTACAATAATTCTGTATTTTCATCTTCAGAATCATGAATATTGTTATTCTGGTGTCTCTATTGTCCTGTGCTTTGGGTTTCAGGACCAAGTCCAAGAATATTCATTTACACACACCATGAAATATCAAATTCAGCATTTTAATCAACAGTACAGTTTTTGTTAATCTTTTATCATATGTATTGGAGTATCACAATAATATTGTATCGTGATTTCAGTATCGTGATATGAGGGTCTCGTTACTGTGCATCATAAATAATTACTAAAATAATAATAAACTAAATATTCAACTAAAATACCTGAATTATGGAATGTCTTCAAACATTTCATCTACATCATATTCCACTCACTGCTGACAGACCGATGGTTTTCATGTGCTAAAATAATTTCTTTCGTTTCTTAATAACCGTCAGATGCTGAGACAAACACACCTGATCCTGCACCAGTGTAGATTAAACTCTGTTCTCCGCGATCGCTCCTTCTCCCTCGTTTGACCACCTCAGTCACACACACCTGCATTCAGCCTGTCAAAGCCTAAGCAGGATTAAAGAAATAAAAGCAGCTCACTGCGATTTCTTTTATCACTGAACACTGCCTCAGTCTTTATGGGCTTCTACCCGTGCAAGAAAAGAAATTAGGACAGCCTATATTGATTTGGAATCACAGCAGATCCAAATCCGGGCCACATCTGGGCCGTGTGGAATCCGTGTATACCGGATGTGGGCTGGATCTGGGCCGTGTGGAGTCCATGAGTACCGGATGTGGGCCACATCTGGGCCATGTTTAGTCCGTGTGTACCGGATGTGGGCCGGATCTGGGCCGTGTGGAGTCTGTGTGTACCGGATGTGGGCCGGATCTGGGCCGTGTGGAGTCCATGTGTACCGGATGTGGGCCGGATCTGGGCCGTGTGGAGTCTGTGTGTACCGGATGTGGGCCGGATCTGGGCCGTGTGGAGTCCATGAGTACCGGATGTGGGCCACATCTGGGCCATGTTTAGTCCGTGTGTACCGGATGTGGGCCGGATCTGGGCCGTGTGAAGTCTGTGTGTACCGGATGTGGGCCGGATCTGGGCCGTGTGGAGTCCATGTGTACCGGATGTGGGCCGGATCTGGGCCGTGTGGAGTCTGTGTGTACCGGATGTGGGCCGGATCTGGGCCGTGTGGAGTCCGTGAGAACCGGATGTGGGCCAAATCTGGGCCATGTGGAGACCGTGTGTACCGGATGTGGGCCGGATCTGGGCCGTGTGGAGTCCGTGAGTACCGGATCTGGGCCGGATCTGGGCCGTGTGGAGTCCGTGAGTACCAGATGTGGGCCGAATCTGGGCCATGTGGAGACCGTGTGTACCGGATGTGGGCCGGATCTGGGCCGTGTGGAGTCCGTGAGTACCGGATCTGGGCCACATCTGGGCCGTGTGGAGTCCGTGAGTACCAGATGTGGGCCGAATCTGGGCCGTGTGGAGTCCATGTGTACCGGATATGGGCCGGATCTGGGCCACATCTGGGCAGTGTGGAGTCCGTGAGTACCGGATGTGGGCCACATCTGGGCCATGCCAATAAATCCCAGTGGAGGTTTCCAACTAGAGATCCTTTAATATTTAGAGCACAAATGCAGAGTGAAGAAGAGGGAATCCCTATTCTGAGGTGACCTTCAGCGGATGATGATAATAAAAATAAATTTTATTTATATTGCACTTTTCTTATACCCAAAGCACTACAACAAGTACCATACAAAAAAAATAAAATAAATGCCACAACAGGTAGAATACAATATACATCATAAAGCCATAAAGATGGCTTTTTAACGGTTTCTTAAAACTGCTTAATGTTAAAGTGTGCACTCCACAGCCACAGAGAAGGCTCTTTCACACACAGTTTTTAGTCTTTAGGAAGGCACAGAGTTGGCGGAGTGGAGGGATCGAGAGGACATATATAGCGTAATTAAATCACATATATGTGACCCTGGACCACAAAACCAGTCACATGTCGCACGGGTATATTTGTGGCAATAGCCAACAATAGGTTATATGGGTCAAAATTATCGATTTTTCTTTTATGCCAAAAATCATTAGGATATTAAGTAAAGATCAAGTTTCATGAAGATATTTAGTCAATTTCCTACCGTAAATATATAAAAAATATATTTTTGAGAGTGAATGCAGCAAAATCATGAACATTAATGAACAACTTTAAAGGAGATTTTCTCAATGTTTCGATTTTTTTGCACCCTCAGATTCCAGATTTTCAATAGTTATATCTCGGACAAATATTGTCCTAACCTAACAAACCATACATCAATGGTATACATCAATTTCAGAAAATTGACCCATGTGACTGGTTTTGTGGTCCCGGTTCACATATGATGGTGCAGTTCCTTGAACAGCTTTATATGTTACAATAAGAGTTTTAAAATCAATGCGTGGACCGTAAGCCAATGCAGGGTCCTAAACACCCCAGAGAAATGCTGACGAGAAGGAGTACGAGTAAGAACACGTGCCGTGAGTTCTGGATGTGTTGCAGGCGCTTAATAGACTTTGCAGGGAGGCCAAGATAAAGGACATTACAGTGATCAACCCAAGAGGTAACGAGTGCATGGACAAGCTTCTCTGCATCAGCTAATGAAAGAAAAGGCCTAATCCTGGCAATATTCCTGAGATGAAAAATGCAGATTTTGAAATGCTCTTGATATGAGCTTCAAGTGTCAAATGAGAGTCAAAAATCACACCAAGATTGCGAAATTGAGATGATAGGAATACTACATTATTTTCAGGGTGTAAACTGACATTTCTACCAGTACAGGCAATTTCAGAAAATTGTGGTACATCCATAACCACATGAAACTTAGATCTTCTTCTTCTTCTTCTTCTCTCTCTCTCTCTCTCTCTCTCTCTCTCTCTCTCTCTCTCTCTGCATGCGGGGAGCGTTTGGGTGTGTGTGAGTGCGGGTGAACGCGGTGAGAGGGCGGTTTTTCCTATTTCCTTTTTTCATTTATTTCTTTCACTTGGAAGTTATGACGGATAAGTAAGGAATTAATTATATTGGATAGGTGAGCTGAAAGTTTTCGTGAGTTGTTTGGAAAGTTTGACGGAGCTGAGATGGCATCCCTTCCTGAGGGGAGTGCAGCGTCTCTCACGCTCCGTCATGGGGTCAGGTGCATGGCGGAACCTGGCGTAAATGTGGAGGATGTATTGATCGCGGCTGGGGAGCAGATCGGCTACGACAATATTTGCTCGGCTTCTCGAATGAATAAGGCGGTGGTGATTTTCGTGAAAGAAGAAAATTTGGTTAATCGTCTGATAAGCAACGGCATTGTGGTAAGTGGTACCTTTATTACTGTTTCACCGCTGGTTACACCTACTACTAGAGTGACGATATCAAATGTGCCGCCATTCATTAAGAATAGTGAAATTGAACGAGCTCTTGCGAGTTACGGAAAGTTTGCTAGTCCAGTTAAAATGATTTCTCTTGGATGCAAAAATGAGGCCTTGAAGCACGTGTTATCATTTAGAAGACAAGTTTTTATGTTTCTGAATGAACAAGATTTGAATGTTTCTTTTAGACTGGGGCATGAAGGAAAGTCGTATCTGGTGTATGCGAGTACCGGGAATAATAAATGCTTTGAATGTGGAGACATTGGGCATAAGAGGGTTGCATGTCCACATAAGGCTCAGAATGTTGAGAATAAGCAGCAGAATGTTGAGAATACGCAGCAGAATGTTGATGATGGGAATCGTGAAATAGATCGAGGAATACAACCTCAGGCTGTGAGTGAAGTACATGATGGTGGCGTTGCTGTGGGTGATAGTGTGAGGCCTAGTGAGGAGCCTACTGTTGTTGTGAACCAAAGTAGGGATACTGAGAGAATGATGAGGGCTGATGAAGTTACAGTGACAGCAGAAGTAAGTGGAGTAGGTGAAGAAATTGTGATTAGTGAGGCTGGTGGAAGTGAAATTGAGCCACAACCTGAAACATCACAGGGCTTTGAAATGAGTAATGATGACAATGAGATGGTGGATGACGATGCTTGTTCGGAAATTTCTGAATTTGGTTCCCAAGTTATGGGAGAATTGTATACATTGCAGGAAATAAATGATTTCTTGGATGTAACTTTTGGTAAGATAGTTGAAGTAAATGATTTTTTCCCAGATGTGGATAAGTTTATTGCTTCAGTTATTATGCTACAGAGAACGGTAAGCCATGACGAACTAAGTAAGAAGAAGAGATTTCGTTTGAAGAAACTCTTAACGAAATTACGTCAGGGTAAATCTCGTGCTTCAAACTATTAAGCAATGATTAGGTTGCACAGGGTGTCTCTCTTACAATGGTTTCTTTTTCTATCCCTTTTATTCTTTCATTTTTCTATGGAGTGTTTGAGGGTTGGTTCCTTAAATATAAATGGGGGTAGAGACAGGAAGAAATTGGCAATGGTTTCAGAATTTTTGAAAATAAAACAGATTAATGTTGCATTTTTACAGGAAACACATACTGATAACAATAATGAAATAGAATGGGGTATGTGGTGGGGTGGAAAGCTCGTCTTAAGTCATGGGTCAAATAATAGTGCTGGAGTTGCTATTTTATTTTCAAAGAATTTGAATGTTAATATTTTAAATGTTGAGGAAATTGAAAAGGGGAGGATTATAATAACAAAAATAGAGTTTGAGGGTTTTTTGTTTGCTTTTGTAAATGTATATGCCCCGAATAATGGGTCAGAAAGGGTGAGGTTTTTTATGAAACTGAATGAATCTCTTAAGAAAATTGATGATGGTGTGTGTATTATTGTAGGGGGAGACTGGAACTGTACAACAGATTTCACTGTTGATAGAAATGGTGAAGAACCTCATAATCAATCTAGTTTAGTACTATCCAAAATAATGGAAAAAAGAGGTTTGGTAGATATATGGAGAGTAAGGAATGGAATGGAAAGACAGTACACATGGGTTAAAGTGACTGACAATATTGTGTGTGGGGCTAGATTGGACCGGTTTTATCTTGGAAAAATATGGAACAACAGAATAATGAATGTTTTTCATTCACCAAATGCCTTTTCAGATCATCATATGGTTGGTTTAGATCTTAACATAAAAGAATTGTCAAGACGTACATATTATTGGCATTTTAATGTTAAACTGTTACAAGATGTTTTGTTTTGTGAAAGATTTACAATGTTTTGGAATGAGTGGAAAATGAAAAAGAGTTTTTTTGAGAATATTAGCCAGTGGTGGGAAGTGGGAAAAGCCCACATAAGAGTTTTTTGTCAGAATTATACCTTGCATACCTCATCTCAAATTAAAGTAACAGTACAAAGACTGGAAAGAGACATTGTGCAGTTAGAAAAAGAAATTATGGATAATCCTGGAATTGTGCAGAAAGACTTTTTGGAAAAGAAGAGAATGGAACTTGGATCTTTTTTACAGGAACGGGCTAAGGGAGCACTGATTAGAGCAAGGTTTTGCTCGATTAAAGATATGGACGCTCCTAGTTCTTATTTTTTTAACCTGGAAAAGAAAAATGTTCAACAGAAACAGATGTATCATCTTCGTCGTGCAAATGGAACTATAACCTCTGATCCGGTGGAAATCAGAAAAATGGCAGTGAACTTTTATGCGTCATTATATAGTAAAGAATCATGTGACTCTAAAAGTACTGAGGAATTACTGCTTGATTTACCAAAGTTACCAGATGGACATAAGAAATTGCTGGATAATGAAATTACTTTTAAGGAACTCACAGAGGCAATGCAGCAACTGTCTTCAGGTCGGTCTCCAGGAATAGACGGATTGCCAGTTGAATTTTATAAGCAATTTTGGAATCTAGTTGGAGTGGATTTGTATGAAGTATTTTTAAATTGTTTTAAAGAAAAATCACTCCCGTTAAGTTGTCGACGTGCTGTCCTCTCACTGCTACCAAAAAAAGGGGATTTATGTTTATTGAAAAATTGGAGACCAGTGTCCCTACTATGTCTGGATTATAAAATACTGTCAAAATGTCTGGCTAATAGAATTAAGCATTGTTTAGGGTTTTTGATTGATAAAGATCAAACGTATTGTGTCCCAGAGAGATCTATTATAGACAATATATTTGTGTTACGAGATTTAGTTGACTTTAGCCACCTTAATAATAGTGATCTTGGGATTGTATCATTAGACCAAGAAAAGGCATTTGACAGGGTGGATCATGGGTATCTGTTTAATGTTTTAAAACATTTTGGTTTTGGTGAAAACTTTTTATCATATGTAAAATTGTTGTATTCCGATGTGTTTATCATGGTAAAGGCTGGTGGGGGTCTTAGTGCTCCAGTGCCTCTTGGTAGAGGGATAAGACAAGGCTGTCCATTGTCTGGGCAGCTGTATAGCCTAATGATTGAACCTCTCTTACATAGATTAAAAAAACATTTACAAGGTGTGTTATTTCAAAATGGAAGTGAAAGTGTTAAATTAGTTTTGTCTGCTTATGCAGATGATATTACGGTGTTTATCACAAGGCAAGAGGATATTAGAAGTTTAAATGAGAATATTAAGCTTTATGAAAAAGCGTCCACTGCCAAAGTAAATTGGGAGAAAAGTGAGGGTTATATTATGGGTCAGTGGGACGGGGTAGGATATCCACAACTTCCAGGTGGCTTGAGATGGGGAAGGGAAGGTTTAAAAGTGTTGGGAGTTTTTATAGGCAATAGACAATATCAAATGAAGAATTGGGAGGGTATGCTGGATAAGGTGTCTGCCCGATTGTCTAAGTGGGAATGGCTATTACCACAGTTGTCTTACAGAGGGAGAGTTCTGGTCGCCAATAACCTGGCAGCGTCTACACTATGGCACAGGTGTGTAGTCATGGATCCACCTGAGGACATTATATGTGAAATTCAGAGGAAATTGGTAAATTTTTTCTGGAATGGCGAGCACTGGGTCCGAGCATCAGTGATCTTTTTGCCAGTTTGCGAAGGAGGACATGGTCTGGTGGACGTTAAGAGTCGTATCCACGCGTTCAGATTACAAGCAGCAAAAAGATTTCTTTATCAAAAAGACTTGTTATGGACTCCTACAGCATGTGCCATCTTGCAGAGGGCAGGTGGGCTTGGTCTTGATAAACACCTGTTTTTAATGAAACTGGAGGATATGAATTTGTCTGAAATTACACCTTTTTATCGGACAATGTTTCACGTGTGGAGGAATGTTTTAAAGGTGGACAGAGATAGGAGCAGTTCTATTCACTGGGCTCCTGAGGAACCATTGTTTTTTAACAACATGATCCAGACAAGATTTTTGTCCTCAGTGAGTGTGCGAGCATGTCTGCTCAGGAATGGTATCGTGAAGCTGGGTCATCTAATGGATAAAGATGGATGGAAATCTGTCGAAAATATTAAGGAAGTGACTGGTTTACGATCACAGAGACTTGTTTCAAAAATGATGGAGGAAATTTCTCTGGCAGTACAAAGAACTTATGGAGAAAGTATAGCAACAGGACAAATGTCAAATCAGAATGACATGAAAGTTTTTCCAAGGATCAAGATTTCGTCACTAATGCGTGATGAGAATGAAGGGGAAGTTGCCGATTCTATTTTGAATTTACAGACTCCTCAACTGGAGTATCTGGATTGTGCTTCGAAGAAGGCACTTTACCACACAGCAGTTAAGGTGATACACCAGAGGTCACTGAAGAGACAAAAAGCTTCCAGATGGCTAGAGTTGTTGGGACCAGACTTCCTTGTTAGAGACAGGTGGAGGACCCTGTACAAACTCCCTGTAGAAAAGCGAACTGGTGATCTGCAGTGGAGGATCATACATGGGGCGATAGCTACGGACAGGCATGTGGCACACCTGAACCCAGCAGTGGGGGGGCAGTGTAGGTTTTGTGGTGAGGGTGAAGATCTAGAGCATCTGTTTTTAAAATGCAATAGATTAAACGACTTGTTCGAATTACTTGGAACTTGGTTTCAGGGGTTTACAGAAGAATTTTCAGATAAAATATTTATAGGAGGGTTGAAATATAGATTTTTATTAAGAAGGAGAGTATGTTTATTGAATTATCTAATAGGGACAGCAAAATTGTCCATTTGGAAAACAAGAAAGAACAAGGGCCTAGAGTTGGCAGCAACAAATTCTAGAGTAATGTGTGTGAGTCTGGTGGCAGCAAGATTGAGAATGGAATTTACATATTACAGTCTCATAAATAATGTACCTGCTTTTTGTGAAATCTGGTGTATCAATGAGGTTCTATGTGTTGTACATGATGATCAATTGGTCTTAGGTTTTTAAAAAAAATGTATTTTTATTTTTTATTGTTTTATTTTTTTTGAATATTATATATATATATATATATATATATATATATATATTTTTTTTTTTTTTTTTATTATTATTATTATTATTGTGAATGAGATATAAATGATGTCTAAATAAAAGTTGTTTAATCCTCTCTCTCTCTCTCTCTCTCTCTCTCTCTCTCTCTCTCTCTCTCTCTCTCTCTCTCTCTCTCTCTCTCTCTGTGTATATATGTGGCTTTTTGGTCAAACATGAAAAGGGTTCCCCCTGGGGGTCACTCTGATGTAATAGGGGCTTTCGAACCAGAGGAATGTTTTCATAGTTCCTATAGGCTAACTATTATCGGAAGTACAATACTGGGAACAATTGTAGTTATAGGAACACATTTTGGGAGACTTAATACGCTCCTACTTCAGAGTAGAGCACTGTAGGAACTACCAGTGACGTCAGCGTACTTTGACTGGCCGAGTGCACGTGAAACACCAGCACCCGCCATTTAAAAAAAATCTGTGTAAACCTATATATTTACACCACAAACTAACTCTACGAACATGGAAAACAGTGATAGATGGGCCGACGCAGAAATCCAGGTACTTCTCCACCATTACACCACCCAGACAGCAACATGGTGTCGGCCCGGTGTCGGCCCAGATCCGGCCCACATCTGTACATGTGAAATAGACAACAGGGCAAACGTTCCTGTGAGAAAGCCCCTGATGTCTAAAGATATGAAATATATCGCGGCCTCAGGCCTTCTACAGGAACGCTATCAGCGGTGAAATGAATCGGCAGCAGTCGGGGGTACAGGTCGGAGCTCTTTACGTTTATTATTACTGTAATGTGTTGTGCTTTGAGACGTGAGGTCATTAGACGGCGTCTCTCGTGACGCTTTGCAGACTCTGCTCTGGTTGTGCGCGTTCATGTGTTTTGGAGGAGGCGGTCGAGATCTTATGCTTTCAAAGCTATAGCTTGCTATCGCTAGTCTATACGAAACTGCACACCATAGATTTAAAGTGACGGCAGCCTAATAAACCTGCAGCTGTCTGTGTCATTAACGTTAATCAAGACCTTTAAAATCACTCACTGCTCTTCACTGAATAACTTTTGTATCTTTATAAGAATCAAATTACACTGAATTCATATAGAGAAGACTACGCCTGACTAGTGTTCGGCTTTTACATTTGACTATTCAATTTCGGCAGCATTTCTTATGTTAAATAAACCTACGGTACTTGGACATCTTAGTTTGCTTTTATTGCATTGGTCCTGTTGTTTGTAGTATTTGCCTCTTTTTTTGATAACAAGAATAAAATTATTATATATTGTTACCATGAAATAAAACGTCTTATATCATGGTGTAAGGTTTTGGTCATGTCGCACACCCCTACAACAAAAGTGCAAAAATAAAAATTAGCAAATTATGTGTTATGCTGCTAACGAAAAGAATTACTCATTAAAGGCGTTCACACTTGAGTCCTGTATAAAAGAGCCGAACTTAGATCACTTTCAGTTGACCCATAATAGATTGAAAAATAACCCAGTCATCTTTGCATTCATATTGTACGTAGTTCATGGCACACTGAACATACTTGAAACCAGCGTCATAATAACTCTCAGGTCCAAGTTTCAGTTCACTTTTTTGGTTTTAAAAGCAGTGTGAAAGTACCCCACCCCAGCACTCTCCGCTACAGGTCGACCTTCAGCTGTTGCTGTCAGATTCTCTTCAGATTCCTCAAGTGAGTGGTTTCTCCTTTACACAAAGGCCTGAGTTCTTCCATTGGCTTGACAGTCTATTAAAGACACAGTATGAGTCAATTCAGGCACACCGGAGCCGTCCCACGCTTGCACTCAGCAAACATCCGCTCATGTGAAACGCACAACACCACTGGCCTACTCGGATATTGACTGATCGACCCATGAAGGACCAAAGGGAAGCGAAGGGCGGCTCTATAACGGGCGGATCAAGCTTCTAAAGGTTTCTTTCAGTTCTACTACAAGTGATTATTTTAAGCGTTAAGCCAAGTTTCTCGTGATCAAAAGTAGCACTGAAATTAAAGGGTTAGTTCACCCCAAAATTAAAATTCTGTCATTAATTACTCGCCCTCATGCCGTTCCAAACACATAAGACTTTCGTTCATCTTCTGAACACAAATGAAGATATTTTTAATGAAATCTGAGAGATTTTTGTCCCTCCATTGACAGCGACGTCATTGTCAATTTTAACGATGTCTTTACTACCTTTCTGGGCCTTGAAAGTTGCAATGACGTTGCTGTCAATGGAGGGACAGAAATCTATCAGATTTCATCAAAAATATCTTCATTTGTGTTCTGAAGATGAACAAAGGTCTTACGGGGTCGGAACGACATGAGGGCGAGTAATTACTGACAGAATTTTAATTTTGGGGTGAACTAACCCTTTAAAATGTACCAAATGTAACAATTGTTACAACCCCAAATGTAAATTCACAGATGATTTACAGAGAAAATTCCTGTGTTTTCGTTTCGGTCGGGATCCGTGTAAAGCAGAATGCATGAACTGTACACGCGTCAGTGTCAAATAAATGTGCTAGCGACCTAAAAGCCCACATAAAGAAAGTATAGGCTACAAGAGAACATCAGGAGGATTGAAATAGTTTTTTTACTGAAATAGTGTAGTAGATTTTTTATTTTAGTAGTAGATTTTTAACCTATGCTATGGCCATGAAAAGAAATAGTGTCATGTAAGCTAAACTTTTTTTTTTTATAGTATTCTGTTGTTGCGGGCCAAACATTGAATGGAAAGGATGTATTACTTTATGTATTAAAGTACAATAACACAGTTGCAAGGTTGTGAATGCATTTGTCAAGTATTTTTTGATGCATTCACCCCCCAACCACGCCCCCACCACTTAACCACGCCCCCAACCCTAACCACGCCTCCCCAACCACACCCCCACCCCTAACCACGCCTCCCCAACCACGCCCCCACCCCTTAAACACGCCCCCGTTCTGTTTTCTGAAAACTAAAATATGGTCACCCTACCTCATGTCACGAAACTGAACTCATGATACTATATTATTGTGATACATATGATAAAAGGTTAACAAAAACTAAAATGGTACATTTGATATTTCATGGTGTGTGTAAATCAATATTCTTGGACTTGGTGCTGAAACCCAAAGCACAGGACAATAGAGACACCAGAATAACAATATTCATGATTCTGAAGCTGAAAATACAGAATTATTGTAGATGAATATGCTTGATCTCTGTCACTGACTAGATATATTTAAAATAATGTTGTCACTTTTTACTGGTAACATCTGGCATTATCAGGACCACAAATATTCCCTCACTGCATTATTATACATTATATTCAACATTATATATAGTAGTTTGATGTAGTACTGACACTAAAACTCACACAGTCATTTTTATTTTGGGTGAACTATCCACGAAACATATTGTTGCATTTTTGCATTGCGATATATTGTGACACGATACATTGTTACACCCTTATACCCAATCATACCCGTTTACATTTAAGACTTAAAAGAGACCCGTACATTTAGGGCTAAAATCAGTGTAGAAATGTCAAAAATGCAGTTCATGACCTCTTTAATGCCTAAAGCTAATGGTTTGTTCAGCCCAACACAACCCTGAGTATGAACAATATTAAAAGCCTTTGCAACAATTTAATGAACACTACAAGACCAAGAACAGTAAGCTGTGGTTTTGAACACGCAAACCAAAAACAATGACCTAACTGTGGTTAAAACGCAACCCTCAATGAACCAATCCTGTGTATTAACTCTACATTAGTGTAAGTCAGAGCTACAGATGCAGAGAGAGTTCATCACAGTCTCCTCAGATGTACTCACCCCTGGCTGAGAGCTTTTTGGTGTTGATGATTTTGGCAGCATATTCCTGACCAGAAGAGATTTTCATGCATCTTCTCACCACAGAAAATGCTCCTCTGGAAGTTAAAAAAGATAAAATATAATAATGTTTTATTTTCTTTCTTTGCAGGATGCATGATTTTAAAGGCGCTCCTGTAAGTTCCTCACTCTGAAAATAATACTGTGCTTTTAAAGAAAATAATTAGACTTTCTGAAACCAAACGAGAGCCTTGTGTTGAATAGGTTAGGTGTGTTCCTGCTTCTCAACATCAACACAACTCTGTTTAGGAAACATATAAAACTAGGGGTTTAAACTGGGGGGATTCTGCTGTGTGCCAAAGAACGAGAAAAGAATAATACAAAAACAGCAGAATACTCGACTGTCGCTGTGAAAGTGTCATGACTTACAGGTAATCAGGTATAGTCAGTGCATTCAAACACCTCAGGTTGAAGCGTCTGCGTTTAACTAATCTGTCCCAGTGTAACTTAATAATAATTTAACTTAACCAATCATTGAACTTACTTTCCCAGTTCTTCGTACAGCTGATATTCGTCGGTGAACCTGGTGCAGGTTGTTGAAGCCATGCTGAGAATCTGAGCGCAAAAGTCAAATCTGCGGTCACTCTTCCTGATTATCCTCAATGCAGAGCAAAAGTGAAGGTTTCAACAGAGGAAAGAAATGAAAATGTCCAGGTCTGCCACTTCGAATCCTCTCTCAGGTGTGAGATAGAGACTGACTCTGGTTTGACACTATTTGAAGTTGAAGCGCCGCACCTCTTCTGATCAGAGATTCGCGGACGTGTTGTTCTTTTGAACCGGTTCTTTTTTACTGATTCGATAGAGCCGATTCGCAAAACGTGTGTCATTTATTCGAGTCTCAGGGGATTCATTGTTGTGAGCTATTATGGGCTGTTATCTATGCCTAAGATTCTCAATTTACGATTATAGAAAAGAGGAACTCTTGTTACAAGAGTAAAATTCTAGAAAACATATTGATATAAGGGAAATAAGTAGTTTTATTTCCCGAAAATGGGATCATTTTGCAAAAATGTATGAACCCAACATTAACACAAATATTGCATTTCTGAGAACTTTGCACGTTTGATATAGAAATAAAAATAAACCTCATTTGATTGATAGTTGTTATTTGACACAAGATCGAGAACATTTTAGAATTAGAATTTATATCGTCATTATTATAATTTGTCTGAAAAGTTGATTCTTCATTTTCCCACAGCCAAGTTAACACACACACACACACACACACACACACACACACACACACACACACACACACACACACACACACACACACACACACACACATTTATATGGAGCCTTTATTAATAACTTTTGAAACTGTGATGTTTCACATAGGCCTATACTGCAACATTTCCCTCAATCATTGTAGGCTAGCTCATAAAAACACAAAGTAATAAACAGCAGTAGGCTTGAAATTAATTATTTTCACTTCGAAAAAGAAACTGTAAAATGCCATTCGGGGAAATTTGTAAACGCTATTGCGTGATGAATCAAATGGAACAATGAATCGATTCATTTGATCAGATCATTCTAACGAACCGATTCGCTAAAATGAATCGAATTTCCCAACTCCGCTTAATCTCTCATATCTCGCTTCCTGCTGTTGAATGCGATGTAACAGCGCCATCTGGCGGCACAAACGCGCGTGTACAAGAGTCTGAAAACACTACAGTTTATCATGTATTATTATATTGCAGGATATTCGTGAATGTGTGAGGATAGACCCGTTGACAGACTGTTATGTAACTCTAGTCTAAATTGAAGCATGATACAGGGCTGTTCACTGTTGTGCACTGTCACCTTGAGGTAACTGGATGACCAATTATCCTCTTAAAACACTAATCCTGTAAATCCGGTGCAGAATTCCCCCTCATCCACGACTGACTTAAAATCAGCGCACTGACAAAAAGCTCGCTCGCTCCTCTTGATTTTTCAAATTAGGTCTATTTGTCATTTTTTTTCCTCACTTTTTTGATTGTGGATTTTTATTAAGGGTTATTTTGTGAAAATGAATTCCCCCAAAGCAATCTTTCTGCACTTTTACATTTTCAAAAAAAAAACTAACTTTATAAGCTTGTTTCCTCAATTTAGGTCCTCGTGAGTCAGTGTGTATTCAGGTTGTAGTCCCCATCGGGATAGAAAACACACACACACAGTAAACTGACACGAGTCCCCATGAGTCAGTGTGCATTCAGGTTGAAGTCTCCACCGGGATAGAAACACATTATTATTGTATATAGGGCAATGAAATCGTGGAATTCTTTACCATTGTCATTAATTAAAATAACTCAGAAATTACATTTTAAAAGGCAGGTGAAGGCACACCTTGGATTATCATATTTATATGAGGTTATGCACAGAATTTAAATGCAATATATATATATATATATATATATATATATATATATATATATATATATATATATATATATATATATATTTACAGATGGTAATGTTGAATGTATGTTAAGTGTGTTGTTTTTGGACCCTGATTTGTTATTGAGAGTATTTTAATGTTTTTTGTGTATGTGTTAATAAATAATGTAAGTTTTTAAGTGTTGTGTGAAAGACTAGCGGTGCTCTTGGACATAGCTAATGGACACACACACACACACACACACACACACACACACAACATGATCACAAGCAGGACCTTTGAGAACAAGTATGAGAGAGCGGCTAAAAGGCAGGGATGAAGGAAAGACAGAGGGAAAATATGAACCTTATATGAAACTTATATGAAATATGAAACTTTCAGAGTCAAGGATATACAGAGTGACCGCAGATTTGACGTTTGCGCTCAGATTCTCAGCATGGCTTCAACAGCGTCGGCTTCACCGAAGAGCTGGGAGAGTGAGTTGCACACGCGCGTTTGCGCCGACAGGTGGCGCTGTTACATCGCATTCAACAGCAGGAGGCGAGATATGAGAAATTACAGTTAAATTGCTAACACACAATTTTGCAAACTAGTCTGGTTTTATCAATATACTTAACACAATTCACAAAACCACACACCCAAACTGCAAAATGAAGCACTGCAACCAAAACTACAAATAGCATTATCAAAATAAAAACTTTTGCACGAAATGGCACTTCATTCATATTAGCGGATTTTTGTCTGACCAACTAGGCCTACACACTGTTGGGCGTAATGAAGAGCATTCTCATCTTTAATATGCTTTGCCATGATACTAAAATAGTTCAAATTGTAGAAAATTCTTCAGATTGTTCACATGCACCGAAATATTTGCAGAGACACACACATGCTGTTGAAACTTTTTTTTTTTCTTTTTTTTTTCCACTAAACAAGTGCAACATACGCACAGCAGAAATATTTACACTGGACTGAACACAAATGTGCTCACAAAAAAACAGTAAACTGAAAAAGATTGAAGTGTTAACAATTAAGCATTGAGGTGTGTGGTCAGGTGAACCTCATTCCATTCAGTCAAAGGCAGATTGTTCATTCTAATAATCAGGAGTGGTTATAACTTTCGTTTTACAGAGAAAAAAAACAAAACTGGTTATTAACAGATTTTACAGTTTTTGTGTACACACAGATACTGGTACTTGAGACACAATGACCACAGCATGTAACTCATTCACCAACCCCCTGAACCAGTCCTGCTGAACTACAAGCACAGTTCCTGCTTTACACTCAAACTGCAGATCTAAAACACACCTCTTCAAAACACTACACACAATTCTCTGCTTCTGGCACAATTTCCATGCAGAAAATCTCTTGTTTTCACAAGGAACACACTGCCATTCAGATATGCACACTGACTCATCAGTTTTACAGTTAGCAATCAGAGCTTTAGCATGAAAGGGCCACAGGTGAGCTCTTCAACAGGTCAGCTCTTCAACAGGTGAGCTCTTCAACAGGTCAGCTCTTCAACAGGTGAGCTCTTCAACAGGTGAGCTCTTCAACAGGTGAGCTCTTCAACAGGTCAGCTCTTCAACAGGTGATCTCTTCAACAGGTGATCTCTTCAACAGGTGAGCTCTTCAACAGGTGAGCTCTTCAACAGGTGATCTCTTCAACAGGTGATCTCTTCAACAGGTGTGCTCTTCAACAGGTCAGCTCTTCAACAGGTCAGCTCTTCAACAGGTGAGCTCTTCAACAGGTGAGCTCTTCAACAGGTCAGCTCTTCAACAGGTGATCTCTTCAACAGGTGTGCTCTTCAACAGGTCAGCTCTTCAACAGGTCAGCTCTTCAACAGGTGATCTCTTCAACAGGTGAGCTCTTCAACAGGTCAGCTCTTCAACAGGTGAGCTCTTCAACAGGTCAGCTCTTCAACAGGTGAGCTCTTCAACAGGTGAGCTCTTCAACAGGTGAGCTCTTCAACAGGTCAGCTCTTCAACAGGTGAGCTCTTCAACAGGTGAGCTCTTCAACAGGTGAGCTCTTCAACAGGTCAGCTCTTCAACAGGTGAGCTCTTCAACAGGTGAGCTCTTCAACAGGTCAGCTCTTCAACAGGTGAGCTCTTCAACAGGTGAGCTCTTCAACAGGTGAGCTCTTCAACAGGTGAGCTCTTCAACAGGTGAGCTCTTCAACAGGTCAGCTCTTCAACAGGTGAGCTCTTCAACAGGTGAGCTCTTCAACAGGTCAGCTCTTCAACAGGTGAGCTCTTCAACAGGTGAGCTCTTCAACAGGTGAGCTCTTCAACAGGTCAGCTCTTCAACAGGTGAGCTCTTCAACAGGTCAGCTCTTCAACAGGTGAGCTCTTCAACAGGTGAGCTCTTCAACAGGTGAGCTCTTCAACAGGTGAGTTCTTCAACAGGTGAGCTCTTCAACAGGTGAGCTCTTCAACAGGTCAGCTCTTCAACAGGTGAGCTCTTCAACAGGTCAGCTCTTCAACAGGTGAGCTCTTCAACAGATCAGCTCTTCAACAGATGAGCTCTTCAACAGGTCAGCTCTTCAACAGGTGAGCTCTTCAACAGGTGAGCTCTTCAACAGGTCAGCTCTTCAACAGGTGAGCTCTTCAACAGGTCAGCTCTTCAACAGGTGAGCTCTTCAACAGGTGAGCTCTTCAACAGGTCAGCTCTTCAACAGGTGAGCTCTTCAACAGGTGTGCTCTTCAACAGGTGAGCTCTTCAACAGGTCAGCTCTTCAACAGGTGAGCTCTTCAACAGGTCAGCTCTTCAACAGGTGAGCTCTTCAACAGGTGAGCTCTTCAACAGGTGAGCTCTTCAACAGGTGAGTTCTTCAACAGGTCAGCTCTTCAACAGGTGAGCTCTTCAACAGGTCAGCTCTTCAACAGGTGAGTTCTTCAACAGGTGAGCTCTTCAACAGGTCAGCTCTTCAACAGGTGAGCTCTTCAACAGGTGAGCTCTTCAACAGGTGAGCTCTTCAACAGGTGAGTTCTTCAACAGGTGAGCTCTTCAACAGGTGAGCTCTTCAACAGGTCAGCTCTTCAACAGGTCAGCTCTTCAACAGGTCAGCTCTTCAACAGGTGAGCTCTTCAACAGGTCAGCTCTTCAACAGGTGAGCTCTTCAACAGGTCAGCTCTTCAACAGGTCAGCTCTTCAACAGGTCAGCTCTTCAACAGGTGAGCTCTTCAACAGGTCAGCTCTTCAACAGGTGAGCTCTTCAACAGGTGAGCTCTTCAACAGGTGAGTTCTTCAACAGGTGAGCTCTTCAACAGGTCAGCTCTTCAACAGGTCAGCTCTTCAACAGGTCAGCTCTTCAACAGGTCAGCTCTTCAACAGGTCAGCTCTTCAACAGGTGAGCTCTTCAACAGGTGAGCTCTTCAACAGGTGAGTTCTTTAACAGGTGAGCTCTTCAACAGGTGAGCTCTTCAACAGGTCAGCTCTTCAACAGGTGAGCTCTTCAACAGGTCAGCTCTTCAACAGGTGAGCTCTTCAACAGATCAGCTCTTCAACAGATGAGCTCTTCAACAGGTCAGCTCTTCAACAGGTGAGCTCTTCAACAGGTGAGCTCTTCAACAGGTCAGCTCTTCAACAGGTGAGCTCTTCAACAGGTCAGCTCTTCAACAGGTGAGCTCTTCAACAGGTGAGCTCTTCAACAGGTGAGCTCTTCAACAGGTGATCTCTTCAACAGGTGATCTCTTCAACAGGTCAGCTCTTCAACAGGTCAGCTCTTCAACAGGTGAGCTCTTCAACAGGTGAGCTCTTCAACAGGTCAGCTCTTCAACAGGTGATCTCTTCAACAGGTGTGCTCTTCAACAGGTCAGCTCTTCAACAGGTCAGCTCTTCAACAGGTGATCTCTTCAACAGGTGAGCTCTTCAACAGGTCAGCTCTTCAACAGGTGAGCTCTTCAACAGGTCAGCTCTTCAACAGGTGAGCTCTTCAACAGGTGAGCTCTTCAACAGGTCAGCTCTTCAACAGGTGAGCTCTTCAACAGGTGAGCTCTTCAACAGGTGAGCTCTTCAACAGGTCAGCTCTTCAACAGGTGAGCTCTTCAACAGGTGAGCTCTTCAACAGGTCAGCTCTTCAACAGGTCAGCTCTTCAACAGGTGAGCTCTTCAACAGGTGAGCTCTTCAACAGGTCAGCTCTTCAACAGGTGAGCTCTTCAACAGGTGTGCTCTTCAACAGGTCAGCTCTTCAACAGGTGAGCTCTTCAACAGGTCAGCTCTTCAACAGGTGAGCTCTTCAACAGGTGAGCTCTTCAACAGGTCAGCTCTTCAACAGGTGAGCTCTTCAACAGGTGAGCTCTTCAACAGGTCAGCTCTTCAACAGGTGAGCTCTTCAACAGGTCAGCTCTTCAACAGGTGAGCTCTTCAACAGGTCAGCTCTTCAACAGGTGAGCTCTTCAACAGGTGAGCTCTTCAACAGGTCAGCTCTTCAACAGGTCAGCTCTTCAACAGGTGAGTTCTTCAACAGGTGAGCTCTTCAACAGGTGAGTTCTTCAACAGGTGAGCTCTTCAACAGGTCAGCTCTTCAACAGGTGAGCTCTTCAACAGGTCAGCTCTTCAACAGGTCAGCTCTTCAACAGGTGAGCTCTTCAACAGGTCAGCTCTTCAACAGGTGAGCTCTTCAACAGGTCAGCTCTTCAACAGGTGAGCTCTTCAACAGGTCAGCTCTTCAACAGGTGAGCTCTTCAACAGGTGAGCTCTTCAACAGGTCAGCTCTTCAACAGGTCAGCTCTTCAACAGGTGAGCTCTTCAACAGGTGTGCTCTTCAACAGGTGAGCTCTTCAACAGGTCAGCTCTTCAACAGGTGACTTCAACAGGTGAGCTCTTCAACAGGTGAGCTCTTCAACAGGTCAGCTCTTCAACAGGTGAGCTCTTCAACAGGTGTGCTCTTCAACAGGTGAGCTCTTCAACAGGTGAGCTCTTCAACAGGTGTGCTCTTCAACAGGTCATCTCTTCAACAGGTCAGCTCTTCAACAGGTCAGCTCTTCAACAGGTGAGCTCTTCAACAGGTGAGCTCTTCAACAGGTCATCTCTTCAACAGGTCAGCTCTTCAACAGGTCAGCTCTTCAACAGGTGAGCTCTTCAACAGGTCATCTCTTCAACTGGTCAGCTCTTCAACAGGTCAGCTCTTCAACAGGTGAGCTCTTCAACAGGTGAGCTCTTCAACAGGTCAGCTCTTCAACAGGTCATCTCTTCAACAGGTGAGCTCTTCAACAGGTCATCTCTTCAACAGGTGAGCTCTTCGACAGGTGAGCTCTTCGACAGGTGAGCTCTTCGACAGGTCAGCTCTTCAACAGGTGAGCTCTTCAACAGGTGAGCTCTTCGACAGGTCAGCTCTTCAACAGGTGAGCTCTTCAACAGGTCAGCTCTTCAACAGGTCATCTCTTCAACAGGTGAGCTCTTCAACAGGTGAGCTCTTCAACAGGTCAGCTCTTCGACAGGTGAGCTCTTCGACAGGTGAGCTCTTCGACAGGTCAGCTCTTCGACAGGTGAGCTCTTCAACAGGTCAGCTCTTCAACAGGTCAGCTCTTCAACAGGTGAGCTCTTCAACAGGTGAGCTCTTCAACAGGTGAGCTCTTCAACAGGTCAGCTCTTCAACAGGTGCGCTCTTCAACAGGTCAGCTCTTCAACAGGTCAGCTCTTCAACAGGTGAGCTCTTCAACAGGTGAGCTCTTCAACAGGTCAGCTCTTCAACTGGTCAGCTCTTCAACAGGTGAGCTCTTCAACAGGTGAGCTCTTCAACAGGTCAGCTCTTCAACAGGTGAGCTCTTCAACAGGTCAGCTCTTCAACAGGTGAGCTCTTCAACAGGTCAGCTCTTCAACAGGTGAGCTCTTCAACAGGTGTGCTCTTCAACAGGTCAGCTCTTCAACAGGTGAGCTCTTCAACAGGTGAGCTCTTCAACAGGTCAGCTCTTCAACAGGTGAGCTCTTCAACAGGTGAGCTCTTCAACAGGTGAGCTTTTCAACAGGTCAGCTCTTCAACAGGTGAGCTCTTCAACAGGTGAGCTCTTCAACAGGTGTGCTCTTCAACAGGTCAGCTCTTCAACAGGTGTGCTCTTCAACAGGTCAGCTCTTCAACAGGTCAGCTCTTCAACAGGTGTGCTCTTCAACAGGTCAGCTCTTCAACAGGTCAGCTCTTCAACAGGTGAGCTCTTCAACAGGTCAGCTCTTCAACAGGTCAGCTCTTCAACAGGTAAGCTTTTCAACAGGTCAGCTCTTCAACAGGTCAGCTCTTCAACAGGTGAGCTCTTCAACAGGTGTGCTCTTCAACAGGTCAGCTCTTCAACAGGTCAGCTCTTCAACAGGTGAGCTCTTCAACAGGTCAGCTCTTCAATGGAGCAATGGATGCCAACATCGGATTTTGTTTTTTACTGTAACTGTATACAGTCAATTCTTCTGTTGTTCTGTATGTAGACCACTATATGTACAACTGTGTGGTGGTTGGGATGTACACTGTGTACATTGTTTTTGTGGGAAAAATAAAATATATTTGTTACCGTGTATTTGTGTGTTCTGAGTATAAAAACAATATTCTCAAATATTTTACAACACACTTATGTATTTACTGTCTGTAAGTGTAACACTGAACCAAAAAAAGGCCTAAGTCATTATGATGAATGGAGAAGAAGTGTTTTACAGTGAGCACATCTGTGTTCAACTGGTTCTTATAAATGTCTATTCATATGATGGTTTGTGTGTGTCATTTGAAAACAAAATACCATTTTGAGAAGAAATAACATTGTTTTGAATGTAAAGTTTCATTTTGCAGGAGAACTGAGGGGTTTTGCCCATTGTGTGTGTGTGTGTGTGTGTGTGTGTGTGTGTGTGTGTGTGTGTGTGTGTGTGTGTGTGTGTTTTTAATTTGTGTGTGGAGTTCTGAGAATATGAGGCACGCTTTCAGAACATGTGTGTAAACAATTGAGAAAAACTGTAATAATCTTTGAGTGCAAATACTTAAAAAATGCATAAATATAAACATAGACTAATACAGATCGTCAACCTGCTTTTTTTTTTTAGTTTTATTTAAAGTTAAATTTCAATCTGCTCCTACATGCCTGTAAAACATGTCATAGATTGTTGAACTGAAAACAAATAGAAATATGAATCTGCAGAAAAGCATATATATATATATATATATATATATATATATATATATATATATATATATATATATATATATATATATATATATATACAGTATTAAATATCTATTAACTCCTTTACTGAGGACTCTGATATCTAAATTATAATCCAATCATCAGAACTGCTTTAAATGAGCAGAATATTGTACATTAAACTCTCACAGGTGTTATTGTGTCATAAATTTCATTTTCAGAGAAAGGAAATTGCTTTCATGAATATTGTTTCAGGGAAAAACCTTCCCTTTTCCCAGTAAATACATATGCTTTTCATTTAAACAGACACTTCCTGAAGTGAGTGAATACATGCGGTCATTCCTTCAGTCCGGTGGATTTTATACAATACTGCACAATTTACATAAAATGTTAATTAACTTTCATGCACATGGTTTTCCATAGACCCTGATAACAAACAAACAAACAAACAACAAATAAATAAATAAAATAAATAAAGATTAGTACCATAAAATTAACAATAATAAAAAAAGACCTTTTCAAATTCTTGTTCCTCAATCACGTTTTCTCAGCTTCACTTTGAAATAAAAGGTTACATAATTAACAACATACTGTATATATTGCTAAATCTAATCAGCAGTTTTTAGTAGTAGTGAATATATATTGTCTTTGACACAAAATACAATATATTGTGATGCATAATGTGTAAAACCATTCATTTGTCCCTCATATTCCCTAAATCACATAATAATAACAATAATAATTTGCCACATTTATACAGTATAGTGTTTTTCTCTGCACTCAAAGCGCTTCATATGCGGATGAATCTCCTCGATGATGAGCAGCACGACCCGATGATGCCAGAACTGTTGCATTATTGTCATGTTATCTCTGAAAAGATGCTTTGAAACAATCTGTACTGTAAAAAGCACTAAATAAATAAAGCTGACTTGATTTGACCATCTCTACAAAAAAATGGAAAACAAATATATGCATATACTGTACCCATATTTGTGTGTATAGACTTGTTATTAATGGCTCGATAAATGCATCAACTTGTCATCATACATGCATCATAATGCAACAATATTAAAGTCAGTGTCATGGTATAAAGATCAAACATAAACATAACTTTTTCTTTGTAAGAGAGTCATTCATTTCTCAGAATATAAAAACCCTTCAGCCGTAACAGGTTTATGACACAGAAGGGGTGTGATATTTCACTATAAGAGCTTGTGTTTCCTCGTCTCTGTTGAACACTGAAGAACAGTGCTACAGATTGGTGAGACTATACACACATTTCACACATATTTATTATTTAACTGTAGCAAATACACTGTTTTTCACGGACTGTGATGATGCATTTCCATGATTATTAACATTGCAAATCTAAAAAAGTTTATATATAAAAAAAAATATATTTTAATTAAAAAAATGAACATACATTTATAACACTGTACTTTGTTTTATAACCTTGGCATTACGAACGGCCGAGCGAGAGGAGAGACTTTCTCTTTTCTCACCAACACTGAAAAAAAACAATAGTTATTTATTTGAAGTATCCTTTGTAATGCTCTGTTTTACATTGAACTCAGACAATACAGCACTGAATTAATGTTGTTAAAGTTTATGGCTTACTAAGAAACATTTCAGTAAACAACAGTAGATTTTGTGTTACACTTTGTAAGACAACATATATACACAATGTAGGTAATAATGAAGTACCAACCGATGACAGAGACTTCAATATTTGATGCACAGTAACGGTAATAATCAGTGGATGTTTTTTTAGAATGGGTCATATTGAATCCAGAAGGCAGTCTCGAGAGGCTGGTTCCTCTAGTAGAGTGTTTGGCAGTGTGGAAGCTTCTGTTCAAATGTTTCTCGTTGGGTCCTGCAGACCATAGAAAAAGGGTTATCAAATACAGTTCGGGTCTCCAGGGGGTCCTACCCACCGCAGCCCCGAGCAGGATCTGGTTATGGAACAAGAAGTGAAGACCCTGTTAGAGAAAGGGGCCATAGAACATGTACCTCCCTCCAACAGGGAAACTGGGTCAGTATTTCAATCGGTAACAGCCGGTATCTCATAGTTCCAAAGAAGGACAGGGGGTTGCGTCCCATTTTGGATCTTCAAGTTCTAAACAAGTCTGTTATGCAACTGAAGTTCAAAATGTTAACACTGAGACAAATCGTACCACAGATCAGGTCCGAGGACTGGATTGTCAAGATAGATCTCAAGGGTGCATATTTCCATATATCCATCCTTCCCATAGACAGTATATAAACTGGACACAGCGACCCCATTGGATTCAACGGAGACAAGTGAAGTCAGTTAGAAGCTCTCACTTCCTGATGGCGGAGCGACTGCGCGGACTCAAACTGAGCTTGACGACGTAGATGTGACGTGAGCAACCCGTCTGTCTTCTAGTTGCTGTGCCGAGAGAAATCTGAATCATTCCCTTCCGAAACTTGCAGAGACGGAGAGTGTGAGTAGGAGCTGTCCATGAGCTTGGAGCAGGAGACACTTTTGCTAAGTATTCTGATGAATTATTTTGTCATTTTGCCTCCACGTCCCCCCGATCACCCGCGAGCTTCTCCTCCTGTCCATACAGTAATCTCTCTACTGTGCGACAGAGAGTCGCGGGTTATGACGCAATCGTTAGCCTATTTTTACAAAAACTGCATACGGGGCCATAACGTAAGATACAAGGTAATGGAGCCTTTTATACGTTTTCGTGTTTCTTTAGAAATAAATAATGGACAAATGGAGTCTTTAAACGCCTCAGATGTAAAGTTATTCACTGTCAAAGTGACGCCAAAATGAATGGGAGTCAATGGGATGTTAAAGGAACACTCCACCGTTTTTTGAAATAGGGCTTATTCACTTTCTTTCCTACATTTAGATAGGTGGGCAAATGCATTTTTGTCTTAGTGCATGCATTGTTTTAGTTTGACAGGGTCGGCGCTAGCTTAGCTTAGCATAATGAATGGAATCCTTTGTTGCCAGCTAGCATGTCCTGAGTAAAAGTGATATAAATTTTTTTAAAAACCCACCTAATTACTTCTTGTGGCCTGCGTATTCACAACAAGTACAAATAGTGATGCAGATTAACACTAGGCGATTTCCTAGGCAGATATTGACTTATATATTAAGGACTATATTAGGGGGAAGCACAGGCGAAGCGTGATATCTCTGCGCCCAAGTAGCAGTGCTTCGCCTGTGCATCCCCCTAATATAGTCCCAAGTCAATATCTGCCTAGGAAATCGCCTAGTGTTAATCTGCATCGCTATTTGTACTTGTTGTGAATAAGCAGGCCACAAGAAGGAATTAGGTGGGTTTTTCAAATTTTTTTATATCACTTTTACTCAGGACATGCTAGCTGGCAACAAAGGATTCCATTCATTATGCTAAGCTAAGCTAGCGCCGACCCTGCCAAACTAAAACAATGCATGCACTGAGACCAAAATGCATTTGCCCACCTATCTAAATGTAGGAAAGAAGGTGAATAAGCCCTATTTTTAAAAACGGTGGAGTGTTCCTTTAACAGCAGGTGAGGGTCCGCTAATCAATGGCAGCGCCTGGGGAAACTTCAAAATAATATGAAACCCTGCCCCCCTGATCCTTCCACATCACAGGATGTTCCTGAGGTTCGCTTTCGGGGGCAAAGCTTATAAATATCGAGTTCTTCCGTTCGGCCTAGCACTATCACCCTGCACATTTACCAAATGCGTGGATGCAGCTCTGGCACCACTGCGTCTGCAGGGTATTCGCATTATGAACTACATCGACGATTGGATGATTCTAGCTCAGTCGCATCAGTTGGCGGTTCGGCATCGAGATGTCGTTCTCGCCCACATGAAAGAGTTGGGGTTACGGCTAAATGCCAAAAAGAGTGTGCTTTCTACGCTTCAGAGGAGCACTTTTCTAGGTGTGGTTTGGGACTCAACGTCGATGTCGGCATGCCTCTCACCAGCACGACAGTCCATCCTTTCGGCTGTGGAAAGTATAAAGCTAGGCCAGTCACTCACTGTCAAAAAGTTCCAGAGACTGTTGGGTCTGATGGCAGCAGCGTCCAACGTGAAACCTTTTGGACTGTTGTACATGAGACCCTGCAGTGGTGGCTCAGGACCAGAGGGTTTTCCCCGAGGACCAACCCCTTTCGCATGATCAGGGTTACGCGGCAATGCTTACGTGTCCTGGTTATGTGGAAGAAGCCTTGGTTCCTGTCCCATGGCCACATGTTAGGAGCTTCTTGACGCAAATTGCTAATGACAGATGCCTCTCTCACAGGCTGGGGAGCGATCCTGGAAGGACGCTCGACTCAGAGGGACCATCATCTCTCATGGCACACCAACCATCTGTATTTCATGCTTTGAAGATTTTCCGCACAGACCTCAGGGGCCATCACAAGCTTGTCCGCACAATACATTGGTGGTCGCCTACATAAATCACCAGGGGGGTTTGCGCTCGCGTCCACTTTGCAAACGGGCGCGCCAAATCCTCCTGTGGTCAGAATATAGGAGCAGAGGTCCTGTCGAGACAGAGGCTGAGGCCCGGGGAGTGGAGCAGACATGATGGGTGTTCTGTCAGGCACAAGTGGATCTGTTTGCGTCTTGAGAGCTCCAGCTCCTCTGGAACTGAATGCTATGGTACAGACGTGGCCGAGGCTATGTTTGTATGCTTTTTGATCGCTCTGCTCCCGGGAGTTCTGGAGAGAGTTTGCAGGGACCATGTACGCCCACTTCTTATAGCCCCGCGCTGGCCGGGCAGAGTATGGTTCCCCGATCTAGGGCTTGATTGTTCACCCTCGACCAAAACTGTGGAACCTGTGGGCTTGGCCTCTGAGGGGGCCCAGCTCATTGGGACAGGTCTCTCAACTGAGGTTGTGAAGACACTCCAGAGCTCCCTCCACAAGGAAACTTTATGCCTTGAAGTGGAGAGTCTTCACTTCATGGTGTAGTGACCGTCAGTTGGACCCAGTTAACTGCCCAGTCGGTACAGTGCTGGAGTTCCTGCAGGAGCTGTCCACTGCAGCTCTATCCCCGTCCACTTTAAAGGTCTATGTGTCGGCCAGAGGTGCTTACCACATTCCTTTGGGTGGAATGTCTTTGGGAAAAGACCCGATGGTATCTTGTTTCCTCCGAGGTGCTCCGAGGCTGAGGCCTGCAGCTCATACCAGGGTGCCGACATGGGATCTGGCCATTATCCTTCAAGGCCTTTCCCTAGTTCCCTTCGAGCCCATTGAGGAAGTTCCAGACAAGTTTCTGACCTTAAAAGCTTAGTTTGTCCTCGCTATAACTTCACTCAAAAGAGTAGGAGATTTGCAAGAATTGTTGGTTTCACCCTCATGCTTGGAATTTGCATCTGGTATGGTCAAAGCGTTTCTTCACCCTAGACCAGGCTGTGTTCCTGAGGTCCGCACTAATGTGAGCAGTTGTCCGAACAGTTGTTTATGTGTTTTTAGACCCCCTAATAAAGGGTCCCCTCCATCTAAGCCAGCGTTTCTGAAAGTGTATAATCGGGAGGAAATTTTGTCATTTTTGTGCCCATCTCTATTAATTACTTTATTTATTGACCATACACTCAAAACAAAACAACGACACATTTAAATGTAAGCCTTACTTTACCTTTTCATACACGTAATTTAAAAATATTCAGTTTGACCCGCTAGCATGAGTTTTTCAAGGTGGCATTACTTAGATCGTATCACTTTGTGGTTTCCATGGTGACGCATCATTGCTTGTCACATGACACACCGCAGCCACAATAGTACTGAATGACTGATGATCTGCTTTTATTTAATTTTTCCTTTTTTTATTCAAAATATTCACAAATTTGTTAGCTATAGCAGGAAATATCTGATATTCTGATTGTCAAATAGTGCAAGTGGATTGTCAATATGTGCAAGTGGATTTGTTTTGTTGTTTAAACACCTTTATAACGATAGCGTTCCTTGAGCTATATGTTAGTTTGTGCCGCAGTTCAGAGAATCGGGTCTGTTGGATTTGTCAATTAATCCACTTCTCCCGAAATACATGAAAGTAAGTGGCCGGCGAACTGGGAGAAGAATAGAGTCAACTTACTTACACAATGTGTATCTGATGTGTGTCGTCTAGTTATAATGGAAAGGATTATCATTGCCTCTTCCATAGCCATAAGTGTGTATTTTACAAACTCAAATGTCTGAAACCTAAAATAAAGATTATGAGGTTGAAAACACTGAATAGTTGTGATATATGACAGCGTTGAGCACGTCCGTCTCTGGCTCAGCGCCAGCTAAAGCACATGAATTGAATTTAGCCGCTGATCACATGATGAACTGGCCGATGTAATCACACCGGTGTGATCGTACGCTCCAGGGACCAGTAAACACAATTGCATTATTATTATTTACTTTTGAACAAGTCTATTTTCATGCAAAATGATCATATAATTGCACTTTCATTTTTTTCTATTTGAAAGTTTTAATGCTGTTACTTGATGTTATGTTTTTAAAATGTAATGTTAACAAAATGCATTTTAACAGTTAAACTTAAAGCCTAGTTTATAACCATTTTGTTGGGGCGATTGGGGACAGGTGGGGCTCGGAACCCCTCCCTACTTCCAAAGTGGGGCATGGCAGAAAAAGTTTGAGAAACACTGATCTAAGCAGAGGGTCGAGGCTATCTCACGTGCTCATGAGTCGGTCGGACAACCTTCCCTATGGCTGTCCGTTCCCATTCTACTAGGAGAGTGGCGGCCTCTGAGGCCCTAGTGTCAGGAGTTGCTCTCCCAGATGTCTGAGATGCGGCAGGGTGGTCCTCACCGCACACTTTTGTAAGGTTCTACTCTTTGGACCTGGACTCTACACCAGGGTCCCCGGTGCTCTCGTCCTGGTGCTGCTCCTCGCGATTTCACACTAGACTGACAGTTGGCGCTATGATGGCATTGGTATAAACCAGGGTTCCTCAAACTCGGTCCTGGAGGGCCGCTGTCCTGCAGAGTTTAGCTCCAACCCTGATCAAACACACCTAGCTGTGAGTTTCTAGTGATCCTGAAGACATTGATTAGCTTGTTCAGGTGTGTTTCATCAGTGTTGGAGCTAAACTCTGCAGGACAGCGGCCCTCCAGGACCGAGTTTGAGGAACCCTGGTATAGACGTTCCCTCAGCATCAATCGACGCATTGTCTTGTTTCCTCTTCAGGGAACCGAGGTTACAGTCGTAACTGATGCGTTTTATAACTTTAATACTGACTCAAACGTGAACAGGGTCGATAGTGATTCCACATGGAACCATGATTTAATTGAGTTAATTTAAAGTAAGATATATTTGAATGAAGCTACAAATAATAACATGTGCTAAAAAACAAATCCTAGCTTTTCTTGTTAGGTGTGGAATCGTGGTTATGTGATTTTTGTCTAATGTCTGTGCCATGGATGTTTCTTTTGTTCTCACTCGTCACATCTTCCACTAATCTTTTATCATTGTTCTTTTGTGTTTATTTAGCCATTGCTAAGAACTATACTTATCCCGTTCTTCTTGATTCCCATCTCAGCACTGGAATAAGGACACACAGGAACTTATCAACAATTTTGAGACACAATTTTGAGACAACTGTGAAAATAAAACAGGGTTGATGATGTACCAATTACCTTCATGCAATCCCGGCGAAACAATTCCAATTACAACTGAACTTAGAGATTCACTATCATGCCTCGATATTGTATGGTCGGATATGTTTGAGACTGAAGAGATAAACCCGGACAGAGCCAGACAGCAAGAGCTCCGCTTTCTCCAAGGAGCCCCGCCAACTTGGCTGAATTTTTACACATCAGCAAACTTACCATTGGTCGAAAGGGACGGCTTTAATGATTTAATACAGTTAATCGAGAGGAAAAAAGAAAAAAGCTGTCTTATTACTGAGGTTTCTTTACGTCACCAGCCTAGCAGTGGAGGATCAACCCTCGGCATGCAGGTGCTTTGGCACTTCCGGAGAGATCTCAGATGTGCCAGAGCCATCGATTCTGACTTCGATACCAAAGAGCTGTCGAAACAAGTGCTGGACCTTTTTCTGCTGTCTAATGAAGAACAATACGCAAATCAAGACCAGAAAGCTGTGCTGCTGCTACTAGACAACAAGGGAAAGCTGGACAATGATCTGCCTATCAAGAATGAGCTCTGGGAAAACCTGATTAAAGAAATCCATAATAGGGGCATCAACACTCAAACTCCAGTTGTGATCATTTTGGACTGGAGCACTAAAGACTTCAGTCTAAACGACACACTGACTCTTGGTTCCAAACCCTCTGACGAGAAAATCAAACAATTGAAGGAAAAACTTCTGCAACAGATCCGACTACAGAGGAAAGGCCAGTGGAAAGTTACAACCATAAATCTGTTGTATGAAGAAGACAGCAGCGGATCAGCACTAGCCGGGGAGATACTGCAGGACTTGAGGGAAGAGTTCACATGTGGAACCAGGACAGACCCGTTCAAAACAGAGATTTCAGAAAATAAAGATGAGTATAGAGAGATTGCAAATATGTCAAAGGAACTGCTCGGAAAATATGAAACACATAAAAAACCTGTGCTTCTTCTGTTGGATCACAAAGATGACAAGCCACTCCGTCAATTATTAAAGAATCTGCAGTCAAAGCTTCAGCATGATCAGACCGACGGTCCTGCATTGATCATTATTAATGCTGTCAGGAAGAGTGTTGTTCAAGAGAAAAGCCACGTGAAGCTGAAACTGGAGCTCTTACCAGAGGAGAAGGAGAGGTTTGCCCAGAAAAGCCTGGAGATTGAAAAAAAACACAAGAAAATGTCAAAAACGTTTCATGCCTTTAAAATAATGCAGGGAGGTTTCCAGAAAGAGGAAGCAGAGAAAATGATCACAGGAGAAATGGCCAATCTCATTGAAAAGGACAATAAGTCCAGCAGCACTAAACTTCTCAGTTTTTTGGCTTTGATAAATTCATATGTCCCGGGTTCACACTTGTCGAAGCCTTTGTGCAAGAAATTCATTGAGCAAAGTGAATGGCCCACTAATAAAGGAAAACCTTCGGTGGAAGAGATAATGAAGCCTTTCATGGATCTCATAGTCATTTTCTCTGACGGGAAGGATAAAGCAAACTGCATACGTCTGAAACATCCGATGATTGCTGATGCATGTCTGAAAAGGTTCAAAGAGAACAATCTGACAAGATTATCTGTTATCACTCTTGACTTCTTGAACGAGATGGTAGAAGGAAATGAGAGAGATTATGAGCAAATCTGCACGAGATTGTTATTCATAAGACCTCAGGGTCTGACAGAAAAAAAGTTGTTTTCCGGACTGATTCTTGACATCATGAGGGAAGGTACTAACAAATGCATTGAATTGTTGAAGAAGGCTTCAGATTTGTTCTCCACAGACCCTTTTTATCCTCAAGCACTTGCACGTTTGTATTACATCAAGGTTGTTGAGGAGGGAAAATATCGTGAGGCAGAAAAATGGGCAAAAGAGGCAATTAAAAGAGACTCCAAAAAATCTCATATTAGGGACACATTGGGGCAAGTTCACAAAAGCCACCTGTCATGGATCTGGAATGGAAGTAAATGGATTTATGTGAAAAAAACATCTAGAGACATAAACACGCGTTTGGACATTGCACCGTTGGCCATTAAAGCATTTGAAGATGAAGAGAAAGCAACTGAAGACGAGTTAGATGACGATACCAAATTCAGTAACAGGGGCCAGTTTGGTTTTCTACATGTTTGCAAGGAGATTTATGATTTAAGGCCCTTTATCAGTCCAAATGATCCTCTTGAACAAAAATACCATGATTTCATCAATGGTCACAGAGGTAAAGTTGAGTCGAAGTGTGATTTCTTCGAAAGGTACCTGACATTCTCAAGCCCAAGCAACAGATCAGAGGAACCAGAATACTTCCGTACAGATGTTGAGGATTGCTACAAGCTCTACTTTACACAGGGATCGCAGACTGAAGAAGAGACCCTGAATGAGAGAAAACAGAAGACTTTTGCAGGAATGCTTAATTTCCTAAAGTCTGACATCAATGTGCTTAAACAGAATTTGAGTGCGATTGAAAACCCCCAGTCTGAAGATGAAACCCAAACCATCCTCTACATTCTTGCCAACATCATCTTGAGTCAGGCTGGTGAGCCGGCAGTAAAAGCAGAAGAGCTTCAGGACATGTTACAGAAACTGTGGTCGACTAAAGCTGAAGGCAGAAGCCCAGAGTTTTACCTCTTGATCCTTTTGCTCTTTTGGCCTGAAGAAGCAAAGCCAAACCCTCCAAACCTTGGAGACTGTGTGCAATATATGAGTCAGTCTTACGAGAGGACGTATCAGAAACATCTTCGTGGTCGCTTCCTGGTTCCTCTGTTCTTCTACGGGAAAGGAGAAGGCTTGCAGAGACTGGTTCATGCCTTAAAACCACATCAGAATGGGTCACAGAGACTGGTTCACTCAAAACTACACCAAACGGATCTGCAGGTCCTCACTGAAGGATATGAAAGTGAAGAAGTTGAATGTCTCCAACGAATCGATGGGATAGTCAAGAATCATCGAGTGTTTGCTGTGAGAAATGGGCAACAGATTGAAGTCATCACCTACAAACGGGCCAACGCTTGCAAACAAGGACACGTGTCTTTCTACCTCGGCTTCACAATCAGAGGACCCGTCGCCTACAACATCACATATCAGAACTGTAAGTATATGCTTTATTTCTCAGACTCATAAACAGAGGTGTAAAGTCCAGGGGTCAGAAAGTAAAAGTCCTGCCATACGTTAATTCCACCCATGAACTCAGCCAGCTGATTTGACTCATTAGTTCCCTTTCGTGGTCACTCCGAGTTACGTCGGATGACGACGAATGGGGTTTCGCTTAGAAAGCCTCTCACCTTCGAGTATATAAAACGAGCCAATGGCAATGAAATGCCATGGGTCTGCGGAATTTGCACGCCCCACGCAGGGGGTTTATAAGGAAGTACGCCGGCAACATCCAGATATGTTTTCGCTTCGGAGCCTCCACTAGAAGCCTGAATCCTGAGTTTTCTACAACTCTTCATCTTCGAGACGAGCGAACTCTCCGGTGTTGGTGTGACGGCGATCTCCAGCGAGTGCACATTACCCTGCTGATCTGGTCAGTGATCTGACAGATAGTGTGTTTCTCCCTGGTCGCTTCAACATCCGCGGAGTTTTTCCTCTCACAAAAGAGCTTGCACGTGGCACGTCTTTTTAAAGATGCCTCGCCCGTGCACTTCTGGTTGCGGTCGCAATGTGTCTTCTTCTGATGGGCACAATCGCTGCTTGGTGTGTTTGGGCATTGATCACGCCAAGGTAGCATTTGTGGATGACTCATGTTCTCACTGTGGGAACATGACCATCTCCGCGCTTCGGTCGAGACTCTCTGAGCTCATTCAAGCGAGAGTCCCCTCATCCACACCCCGATCTACGGTCTCCCCGAGAGGCTGTACTTCGGCTGGTGGCCAGGGTGACCTGAGGGTGACGGTGTGGAACAAACCGCTGACTCGTCCACGGTCCACACCCCCCTCTCCAGCGCCGGTACCTGCGAGTGTTCAAACTGAGATCGCCGGTCCCTCTACGGAGGCCCCGCAAATCTCGTTTGGCGCTCCAGAGGAGGATGCAATGTCAATCGCTGCATCACAAGGTGGGCAGGAGTCCTCGGGAAGTGAGGATTCGGCTCTGCTGCCACCTTCGGGTGTGCCAGCATTGCCCGAGTCTGATCCCGAGATGACGCCCATGCTTTCCCGGGCAGCCGCGGCCATTGGACTCGAGTGGTCCCCGCCACCCGACCCAGTGCATTCGCGGCTGGACGATTGGTTTTTGGGTGCGGCCGCCGATCCCCGTCAGCGTCCCGCCCCAATACCTTTCTTCCCGGATGTGCATGAGGAGGTCATGCGGTCCTGGAAGGCACCATTGTCTTCCCGTGATCGTTCGTCGACCTCCTCCGCCTTTCCTCCCCTCGATAAGGCCGCTGCTTGTGGGTACACTGGGGTTCCCCCGGTGGAACATTCTGTCGCGATGCAGCTGTGTCCGGCAAGCGCTTCCTCTCGTGGTGACCCTAAGCACCCGTCCAATGCCTGTAGATTTTCGTCTACCTTGGTGGCGAAGTCTTACAGAGTGGCGGGACAGGCAGCCGCCTCTTTGCATGCCATGGCCATCTTGCAGGTCTACCAGGCCCAGATGCTCAGGGACATGCACGAGGGCAGGACTGACCCCGGGCTCTTTGATGAGCTGCGTGCCGCCACCGACCTTGCTCCCTGGGCCAGGTGATGTCCACAGCTGTGGTCCAGGAGCGACATCTATGGCTGAACCTGGCTGATATGCGGGAGGCCGAGCGGACTCATCTGCTCGACACCCCCATATCCCAGGCCGGCCTCTTCGGCGGTGCGGTCGAGGACTTTGCCCAACAGTTCTCGACCGCTCAGAAGCAGACTGAGGCGATCAAGCATATCTGTCCCGGATATGCCCCTGCCCCGATGGCCCGCTGCTGCCTCCACCCAGCCGTCGGCACAGAATCCTCAGTCTACTCACCGCTGAGGGTGCCCTCCTGCGGCTCCCGCCCCTCCCGCACGGCCCCAGCAGCAGCCTCCACCCGGGCCGCGTCGTGGAGGAAGCCACAGGTAGGCGCCACAGCCCTCTTCGGCCCCGCGGTAAGTCTGTGGTTTGAATGGCAACACGGCACGCTCCAAGTCCCAGTGACTCCAGCCTGCTGTCAGACCTTCACCCCGTGGACGAACCTCAGTTTTCTACGGGCCGGAGTGCCCTTAGAACGAGTTTCCCGGCATGTTGTTGTATCAACAGATGCCTCCACCACGGGCTGGGGTGCCATGTGCAATGGACATGCTGCCGCGGGCTCCTGGACAGGACCCCAGCGCCTTTGGCATGTCAATTGCCATGAGTTGCTGGCTGTACGTCTGGCTCTGCACCGCTTCCATGCGTTGCTCAGGGGTCAGCACGTACTAGTCCTATCAGACAATACCGCGACAGTAGCGTACATCAACCATCAAGGTGGTCTGTGCTCCCGCCGTATGTCGCAACTCGCTCGCCACCTCCTTATATGGAGTCAGAAGCATCTGAGGTCGCTTCGAGCCATTTATATCCCGGGAGACCTAAACCAGGTGGCCGACGAGCTGTCTCGGCTTCGGCCTCTCGCTGGAGAATGGAGACTCCCCACTGCGACCTGTATTATTCCCTGACCGAGGGCACGCTCGGCACGGATGCACTGGCGCACAGCTGGCCGTGGGGCCTACGCAAGTATGCGTTTCCCCCAGTGAGCCTCCTTGCGCAGACCTTGCGCAAGATCAGGGAGGACGAGGAGCAGGTCATTTTGGTTGCCCCGTATTGGCACAACCGGACCTGGTTCTTCAGAACTAGTACTCCTCGCGACAGCACCTCACTGGCCTATCCCTCTGAGGAAGGACCTGCTTTCTCAGAGACGGGGCACCTTATGGCACCCTCGTCCCGATCTTTGGAACCTCCACGTGTTGCTCCTGGACGGGACGAGGCAGGTTTGAGTACCCTACCACCAGCGGTGGTGGCTACCATCACTTCCGCTAGAGCATTGTCCACGAGACATGCCTATGCGTTGAAGTGGAACCTCTTCGTCAACTGGTGTTCTTCTAAACATCAAGAACCCACGAAATGCCCGATCAGTGTCGTGCTTTACTTCCTGCAAGAAGGGTTGGAGCGAAGGCTGTCTCCCTCCATCCTGAAAGTGTATGTTGCCGCTATTGCCCAACATCACGACGCAGTTGATGGTAAGTCTCTGGGAAAGCACGACCTGATCATCAGGTTCCTGAGGGGAGCGTGGAGACTGAATCCTCCTCGTCCTCCCCTCGTACCCTCTTGGGACCTCTCAGTGGTTTTAACTGCCCTGCAGAGTGCTCCCTTTGAGCCTCTGCAATCAGTGGAGCTTAAGTTCCTGTCATTGAAGACAGCGCTCCTGGTTGCATTGGCCTCCATCAAGAGGGTAGGGGACCTGCAGGCATTTTCGGTTGACGAAGCGTGCCTGGAATTCGGGCCGGCTAACTCTCACGTGATCCTGAGACCCTGGCCTGGATATGTGCCCAAGGTTCCTACCACACCCTTTCGAGACCAGGTAGTGAACCTGCAAGCGCTGCCCTTGGAGGAGGCAGACCTAGCCTTGGCACTGCTCTGTCCAGTACGCGCCCTCCATGCTTACGTAGACAGAACGCGGTGTTTCAGGACCTCAGACCAGCTCTTTGTCTGTTATGGTGGGAAGCTGAAGGGAAAGGCTCTCTCCAAGCAAAGTTTGTCCCACTGGATAGTGGACGCCATTGCTTTGGCATACCAGCAGCAAGGTCAACCATGCCCCCTTGGTGTGACGGCCCACTCCACTCGGAGTGTGGCATCCTCTTGGGCTCTAGCGCATGGCGCCTCGCTAAAAGACATTTGTAGAGCTGCAGGCTGGGCGACACCTAACACATTCGCGAGATTCTACAATCTCCGAGTTGAGCCAGTTTCTGCTCATGTACTCGCTTCAACTAGCCGGTACTAGATTCTGCTCAGGTGTCTTCGCTTGCTCACCATTCCTCTCCACGGATGGGATACGTGCGATTATTTTCCTCAGGTGAGCCTAATAAGCCCTGAGTCTCCTCCAGCACTGTCGACGTCAACGCCAGAGTTATGCCACCGGCAGCTTTCACGCTTGGCTAGGTGCCTCCATGTGCATGGTTCCCCCTCTGGGTGACCCCCACATGTGTATTTGCCTTGCCACCCCTGGGGTTGAAATATTCCACCTGCGGCTGGACACTCCAGTGATACTCCATATGCAGCCCCTCTGGGTCACCCCTTCGGGCTGGGCATAATTGCATATTTCCTCTGAGATTTGCTTCCCAGTGTACCTTGGTATTCCTGTGTTAAGTAGGACTCCTTCGTCCGTGCTAGTCTCACGACAGGGAGCTCAGACTTACGCAGGGCACTGGAAGACAGCCGAGGTGGCGTGATTAGACTGGGGACCCCATTCGTCGTCATCCGACGTAACTCGGAGTGACCACGAAAGGGAACGTCTCGGTTACGTATGTAACCCTAGTTCCCTGAGTAGGGAACGGAGACGTTACGTCTCCCTGCCACTTCCGCTGTACCGCTGGAACGCCTGAGTTCAGTCTCGGCTCCTCAGCGAAGACATATCTGCATGTTGCCGGCGTACTTCCTTATATACCCCCAGGGTGGGGCGGAGTTACGCTATGCAAATTCCGCAGACCCATGGCATTTCATTGCCATTGGCTCGTTTTATATACTCGAAGATGATAGGCTTTCTAAGCGAAACCCCATTCGTCGTCATCCGACGTAACGTCTACTCAGGGAACGAGGGTTACATACGTAACCGAGACGTTCTCTCTCCTGACAGAAAAACTGAGCTAATTAGCAAATCAAGTGATTGTAACAAAATACTGAGGTGGACTTTTACTTCCTTAACCTGGACTTTACACTTCTGCTCATAATTCACATATTTGCCAAGCATTTGTCAGTAGTGAAGTTTAGTTGTGTTCAAAATGTAGATGATATACAGTCAAACCAAAAATTATTCAGACACCAGATATAATTTTTTATATTTTCTTTACTAGTGTGTGCAGGACACTATAGTTCACTTATGTGAGTGAGGAGAGCAAAATAAAGTAAACTGTGACATATTATACCCAAACATTCTTCATACAGAGACTACCAGTGACATTTATAACAATTTTGGACCAAAAATGATTTGGACACTTTGAGCTGATCATGTTTTGCTGAAGTGTGTTTTCTTTAATTGCTAATGCTCTTTTTACACACAGACTGAACAAAATGAAGCATTGCTTGGTGATTGGTTGAGCTAAACTGGTATTATCTAATTGTGTAGTTAAATTTAACAGCTGACAGATATTCAACATAATTCATGTGTGAGACAGTCTAACAGAAGGATGGACAAAACCATATCAACTGAGTTCATAACTCTGAGTTCTTGTCTTTTTATTATATAAATAGATTTACGGTAACACTTTACGGTAAGGGTACATGAATTATCATGAATTCATGTATAAATTCATGCATGAAATATGCATTCATTCATGCATTAATATCTCATGAATCATCAGGAACTAACACGAGTTCAACGTTTTTCATTCATGACTTCATGGATGAACAACACCTTAATTAAAACATTAACTAAGATGAGTACATCATCATGAATTATGATTTATTACGCATGATCATGATGTTTTCTTTGTTCACAAAAAAATAAATAAAAAAAATTGGTCTTTACCACCCATTGTGGATAAAGCTACGGTTACGGTACATGAATCATCATGAATTCATGCATGCAAGACTACTCTTCGAATTATTAAAGGAATGTACAAAAATCCACATTACCTAATGCATGCATACAGGCTAGAACAGTATATCAATTAATGTGAGAACTGTTTTTCCAAGCATGTTCATGTCTTCTTCATAGCCTGCAGGTAAATGGACAGACCCCAAAATTGGCCAATCACAGCACATAACAGACGAATTCTGTTGGCATTAAAATACAGTAGTCATCATTAACTAAGCATTATTTATCAATGACTTCATCATGTGTGTGGCCCCTCAACTAAAGTGGTGACTTGGTGCTTTGAAACACTGATGAACAATGTGGCATAACTGTGAAATGACATGAATATGAACATGAAAGTTCAAGCCTTTGCAAACAATGTACTGTGGACACAAATGGACTTTGATCTTAACTTCACTGCTTTATTCTTAAACGGTATAAACCAGTTAAATCAACAGCTGGAAAGGAATTCAGTACATACACCATGAACTTTATTTTAAGTGCCTGAAAACTCTTTATAAAACCATAAAGCTGTTTTACAATTTCATGATATGGAGGAGTCCACATCAGCAGCTTTATACATTAAAAGGTGACTCTTTAACCAAAAAGAGATCAAGCTGTTGAAAACATGTGAAACATTTTTTTTTTTTTTTTTTTACAGCTTTATGGTTTTTAACTGGTTTATACCGTTTAAGAATAAAGCAGTGAAGTTAGGCTCAAAGTCCATTTGTATCCACAGTACATTGTTTGCAAAGGCTTGAACTTTCATGTTCATATTCATGTCATTTCACAGTTGTGCCACATTGTTCATCAGTGTTTCAAAGAATCCAAGATGGCGCCGACCAGTGTTGTGGCTTGCCGTCGCTCCTCTATGCTTTTTAGTTTGTTTATTTTTTACGTCTTCTTAAATGTTTTATTTTGTCCATGCCAGTCACTGTGGGTTTACGACCACACTACCCTGTTTCAGATTCGTTCGCATGTTGTGGACTTGTCGATAAGCAGTGCAAACAAGTGTGCCTTTTCCTATCACACGCTGCCATCGTATTTACAGCGTTCTCTGGATGGATGTGCGTGTTGCAGGCAAAAGCGGCGCCGACGACGAGGGAGACCGGTTTTAGCAGGATGCAAAGTTTTCATCACATGTCAGAGGTGCAGATTTGAGCAACTTGATCGGTCTTAAGACGGCAAAGTCGGGCCTTATTACAGCGGCCCCCATGGTTGTACAGACTTTACAGATGTCGCTTGTAAATGCGCGCTCGATTTCAAACAAGACATTCATCTTAAATGATTTTATATTGCATAATGTCTTGGACTTCCTATTTATTACAGAGACATGGATAAATCGGGATGAGTGTAGTCCTTGCGAGGAAATTTGTCCACCTGACTATATGTTAATTAATACCCCGAGACTGATGGGTCGTGGTGGGGGTTTAGCTTCTGTTTGTAATCAGCAGTATAAATGTCACCGTTTATCGACCGCATGTTACTCGAGCTTTGAGGTTCAGTTATTAAGACTTGAGCTTTATAAGTCTGTTTTGGGAGTAGTTGTTTATCGACCTCCGAAGTATAGCCAAGTTTTTATTCAGGAATTTTCTGAGTTCTTATCCACTATTTTATTATTGTCTGATCATATTTTACTTGTTGGGGATTTTAACATTCATATTTGCTGCCCTGGGAAGCCTTTGGAGAAGGAGTTTTCTGATCTGATGGACTCATTTAATTTTATACAACATGTATTTGGTCCCACACATGAAAAAGGACATACTTTGGACCTTGTTTTTTCTTTAGGTCTGTCTATCTGTGATGTTGTTGTAAATGATGCCTGTATTTCAGATCATTTGCCTGTTACTTTTAATGTAAATGTGCAAATTGAGAAGGTGGAGCATCAGCCTTCTTATATACGCTCCCGTACAATCACTCAGTCTACACCTCAGGCGTTTGGTGATATTTTTATTACTCTTTCTGATGTATCATGGCCTGAGTCTGTGTCTATTACGGCAGATCCAGATGAGTTACTTATTGCTTTTAATTCTGTGTGTTCTGGAGTTTTAGACTCTGTTGCTCCATATAAGATCAAGCATAGTAAGGTTAATCATCAGCCGTGGTTAAGTGAACAAACTCGGGCTCTTAGACAGCAGTGTAGGCGAGCAGAACGGGCTTGGAAAAAGGATAAACTTATGATCTCTCAACAGATTTTACGTGATTTACGTATGGGATATCAGAAGGCTGTAAAGGATGCTAAATCAGCCTTTTTTCCAAAATTAAATCACAGCATTCAAAATCACCTAAAATTTTGTTTCAATCTATTAATAGGTTTCTAACCTCAAACACTGTCTCAATACTACCATCCACTGAGTGTTGTGAGAAGTGTTTAAATGTCTTTTTAGATAAAGTTAACACAATTAGATCTGGTTTTCATGACTGGAATGGCTTGACAGGAGACATTTTAAAAAATGTCAGTACGTTTGATAAATTTGATTTGGTTTCAATTAAAGATATTAGTCTTATTATTGGTAAGTTGAAACGCCCAGCTGCTAGTTGGGATGTTTTGCCTTTTGATTTGTTGGCTGCGACATTCGATTACACTGGGCCTTGTATTACTGCTATTGTTAATTGCAGTCTTCATACAGGCACTTTTCCTTTAAGTTTAAAAAGCCTACTCTTGACCCGTTGGATTTTAATAATTATCGGCCCATTTCAAAGCTGCCTTGTATCTCTAAAATTTTGGAAAAGGTAGTTTTATCTCAGTTAAGTTATTTTTTGGATAGAAACGAGGTGTTAGATGTCTTTCAGTCTGGTTTTCGGGCAGGACACAGTACTGAATCAGCTTTACTGCGAGTCTCAAATGATCTATTACTTATTGCAGACTCGGGCAATACTGGGGCTCTAATCATGTTGGATCTAAGTGCAGCTTTTGATTTAATTGATGACGATATTCTTATTAATCGTTTGGAACACGTTGTAGGGCTGAGAGGGACGGTTTTAAAATGGTTTTCCTCATATTTAAGGGGGCGTTCAATTTCTGTCAGGGTTGGGGATTTTTCCTCTGGGTCAGCTTCTCTGGATTGTGGAGTACCTCAGGGTTCAATTCTGGGACCTATTCTTTTTTCTCTGTTTTTGCTGCCTCGAGGCCAAATTTTCAAGAAATATGGTATATTTTATCACCTATATGCCGATGACATTCAGATTTACTTACCGATTGGAGCTGGAGGATCAAACCCTAATTTATCCCTGGTTGCTTGTCATGAAATGTTAATGTTTTAATTAAGGTGTTGTTCATCCATGAAGTCATGAATGAAAAACGTTGAACTCGTGTTAGTTCCTGATGATTCATGAGATATTAATGCATGAATGAATGCATATTTCATGCATGAATTTATACATGAATTCATGATAATTCATGTACCCTTACCGTAAAGTGTTACCAGATTTATTATACATTTTATTGTCTGAATACATTTTGATATGACTGTATGTAATGTATCAATTGTATTTTTCTTTCAGTAAAGATTTTATTCTATTTCTCTGCAGAGTTCATGGATTATCAAATAATGACGTTCTTCATTGACCCTGAAAATGCTCAACAGTGCCAGTAGACGATTAGATAATTAGATAATGCGGTGGTGGGTCTGTAAATTAAAATTATTGTTAGTTTTGACCTCTTAATACTTTGTAAGTTAAAATAAATGTTGTTATGGAGAACTTCCTTTTTATTCATGTCATTTACATTTGAGATGTGTTTATTATCTGTTTATTCCGAATTATTTCACAATATCTCTTGCTTTATCTGAACACCAGGACAACAAGTTTCCGCTCTATCACAATTCCCATCAGTGAATTGAGTTGATTATTATTTATGCACAATATGTAACTTTGAGGTGTATATTTTCAGTGGTGGTGTGGCTACATTTGCTCCAATAAAAGCAAAATAACATTATATCTTGCTGTTCCTGAATGCGGCTGCAGTAAAACATTACAGCAAGTATACGGTATCATGGTGGTTAGATCTGTAGTGTTCATAATCATAATCTCTCCAGTTTATCTTCATGTTTAGCTGGACTCAAATGCTGGTTTGAAAACTCAGACCACGTTTACATCTTATTAGGTGTGTTGGACATCGGCTGCGGCTGGATGTATCCGATCGGCGAGAGTAGCTGCGTGCCGGCGGGGAGGAGCTGCAAACGGAGACGTGAAGTCGGACACTTTCTGGTTCCTGTAGTGACCGCTCACGTGGTGTTTGCATACTTTACCACAGCTGAAGTGAAATAATGCAATATTTGCCAAATAATACACAGATGTTTCAGAGACATTTACATTCTAATACTTTATGTACTGCTTCATACAGCGACTGTTTGAACAAGAATAAAGTTCAACATAAGTAGGGTTGGGTATTGGTTGGGTTTTATCCGATACCAGTAGGCTACCTACTCGGTATTTTTCAAACGGTTCCGGTGCTTAAACGGTTCTTGAAACGGTACTTAAGAAAACTAAACTGCACATACTTTATCAAAAAAATAATACCTCTGTGTGTGTGTGTGTGTGTGTGTGTGTGTGTGTGTGTGTGTGTGTGTGTGTGTGCGTGTGTGTGATTTTCTGAACAAGATTTTTTGATTTCTGATTAAATGAAAAATTGTGCCGTTTAAAAGGCTACTGATGTAGCCGAAAACTTGAGTATATAGGTCAGCTCCATCTTCAAAATACAGCCGAAGAATTGGCACAGCAGCATTCAGGTGGCAGTAGGTTGTAGGGCTCACAATCTGTAAACGTGTATAAAGTTTTATTTTAGAATACAATTTTAATTAACAAGATAGGCTACTTGTTTCTGTCACATGCCTGTCCTGTCTTGTGCTGCACATGGGTGTTTGTTATGTTGGGCCATGTGCTCGTGTCTATTGTCTAGCCCCTCCCAGCTTGTTATTTGATTATTGGTTAATTTATCCCACCTGTTAGTCTCATTACCCTCCTTTGTTTGTTCCCCTATTTAGCTTCCTTGTGTTTGTAGTCCTGTGCTGGTTCGTTGTCCGAGTTACCTGTCTTTGATGTTCCTGTCTGTTGATTTTCTGAGTTCTGAGTTTTCTGTATTTTTGTCTGTGTTTGTTAATTAAATCTTCTCTGCACTTGAATCCTCGTCTCTCGCTCACTCGCCCGTGACAGAACGAACCAGCCAAAATGTGGATTCAGCGGAGCGAGATTTTTTCTTCTTCAGAGGAGAAGGGAAATTCCATTTCCCTAATGGAATATTTCTCCAGATGTGTTCAGAGGACTTTGGAGGAGGAGAGCACCATGTCAGACGGTGATCAGATCGGAGGAGGTGGTCCGGTGGTCCGGAGACGGAGGAGGAGAAGGAGAAGGAAGACCTCCTCTGTGACTATTCCGGTGGTCCCAGTTCCGGTGGTCCCGAGTCCGATGGTCCCAATTCCGGTGGTCTCAAGACACAGGAGGAGGAGAAGGGTTCCCTCCATAATTGTTCCGGTGGTCCCAGTTCCGATGGTGCCTGCCGAGCCTGTGTCTTCGGACAAGATGGCCGCCGCCGAGCCTGTTCACGTCACGTCTGCCGGGCCTGTGTCTTCAGACAAGATGGCCGCAACAGAGACTGTTCACGTCACGCCTGCCGAGCCTGTGTCTTCGGACAAGATGGCCGCCGCCGAGCCTGTTCACGTCACGCCTGCCGAGCCTGTGTCTTCGGACAAGATGGCCGCCGCCGCGAGTGTTCACGTCACGTCTGCCGAGCCTGTGTCCCCTGACAAGATGGCCGCCACCGAGAGTGTTCACGTCACGCCTGCCGAGCCTGTGTCTTCGGACAAGATGGCCGCCGCCGAGCCTGTTCACGTCCAGTCTGCTCAGTCAGAGACTGCTCACGTCACGTCTGCCGAGCCAGAGACTGTTCACGTCCCATCTGCCCAGCCAGAGACCGTTCAGGTCACATCTGCCCAGCCAGAGATGGTTCAAGCCACGTCTGCCCAGTCGGAGATAGATCGGGAGATGCCCATTCTCATGGCCGGGGGGGCACTGTTCGGCTATTTAGAGCGTTTAGCTCGGATCCTGGAGACGCCCTTCAAACCTCCAGTGTCTGTTCCTGAGCCGGAGCCAGTGTCTGTTCCTGAGCCGGAGCCAGTGTCTGTTCCTGAGCCGGAGCCAGTGTCTGTTCCTGAGCCGGAGCCAGTGTCTGTTCCTGAGCCGGAGCCAGTGTCTGTTCCTGAGCCGGAGCCAGTGTCTGTTCCTGAGCCGGAGCCAGTGTCTGTTCCTGAGCCGGAGCCAGTGTCTGTTCCTGAGCCGGAGCCAGTGTCTGTTCCTGAGCCGGAGCCAGTGTCTGTTCCTGAGCCGGAGCCAGTGTCTGTTCCTGAGCCGGAGCCAGTGTCTGTTCCTGAGCCGGAGCCAGTGTCTGTTCCTGAGCCGGAGCCAGTGTCTGTTCCTGAGCCGGAGCCAGTGTCTGTTCCTGAGCCGGAGCCAGTGTCTGTTCCTGAGCCGGAGCCAGTGTCTGTGCCTGTGCTTGTGTCTGTTTCTGAGTCTGTTTCTGTTCCTGAGCCGGAGCCAGTGTCTGTTTCTGTTCCTGAGCCGGAGCCAGTGTCTGTTTCTGTTCCTGAGCCGGAGCCAGTGTCTGTTTCTGTTCCTGAGCCGGAGCCAGTGTCTGTTTCTGTTCCTGAGCCGGAGCCAGTGTCTGTTTCTGTTCCTGAGCCGGAGCCAGTGTCTGTTTCTGTTCCTGAGCCGGAGCCAGTGTCTGTTTCTGTTCCTGAGCCGGAGCCAGTGTCTGTTTCTGTTCCTGAGCCGGAGCCAGTGTCTGTTTCTGTTCCTGAGCCGGAGCCAGTGTCTGTTTCTGTTCCTGAGTCTGTGCCTGTGCTTGTGTCTGTTTCTGTGTCTGTTTCTGAGCCGGTGGTGCCTGTTCCTGAACCGGAGGTGTCTGTTCCTGAGCCCTTAGTGACCGCGACACTGGCCATTATGGCCACAGCCATGTGGTGTGTGTGGGCTACGCACACACTTGGACCGGTGGTGTCTGTTCCTGGGCCGGTGGTGTCTGTTCCTGAGCCGGTGGTGCCAGTTCCCGAGCCGGTGGTGCCAGTTCCAGTGCCCGAGCCAGAGGGGCCAGTTCCAGTGCCCGAGCCGGTGGTGCCAGTTCCAGTTCCTGAGCCGGTGGTGCCAGTTCCAGTGCCAGTTCCAGTGGTGCCAGTTCCAGTGCCTGAGCCAGTGGTTCCAGTTCCAGTGCCTGAGCCGGTGGTACCAGTTCCAGTGCCAGTTCCAGTGGTGCCAGTTCCAGTGCCTGAGCCGGTGGTACCAGTTCCAGTGCCCGAGCCGGTGGTGCCAGTTCCAGTTCCTGAGCCGGTGGTGCCAGTTCCAGTGGTGCCAGTTCCAGTGCCTGAGCCGGTGGTTCCAGTTCCAGTGCCTGAGCCGGTGGTACCAGTTCCAGTGCCAGTTCCAGTGGTGCCAGTTCCAGTGCCTGAGCCGGTGGTACCAGTTCCAGTGCCAGTTCCAGTCCCTGAGCCGTTGGTGCCAGTTCCAGTGCCAGTTCCGGTGGTGCCAGTTCCACTGTCAGTTCCGGTGGTACCGGTTCCAGTTCCTGAGCCGGTGGTGTCGGTGCCAGTTCCTGAGCCAAGGGTGCCAGTTCCACTGTCAGTTCCGGTGGTACCGGTTCCAGTTCCTGAGCCGGTGGTGTCGGTGCCAGTTCCTGAGCCAGTTCCTGAGCCGGTGGTGTCGGTGCCAGTTCCTGAGCCAGTTCCTGAGCCGGTGGTGTCGGTGCCAGTTCCTGAGCCGGTGGTGCCAGTTCCAGGGCCAGTTCCAGTGGTGCCAGTTCCTGAGCTGGTGGTGTCGGTGCCAGTTCCTGAGCCGGTGTCGGTTCCTGTTCCTGAGTTGGGGTCGGTTCCTGTGCCATGGTCGCTTGAAGGGTCGTCTACTTCCTGGTCTCCCGAGGGTTCGTCTCTGCCGTGGCCGCACGATGAACTGCCGTCTCCGCCCTGGCCGCCCGAGGGAAAGTCTCCGCCCTGGCCGCCTGAAGGAAAGTCTCCACCCTGGCCGTTTGCACAGCCTGCCCCGTCCTGGCCTCCTGAACCCTGTGGACCACTCTGGTGTCCCAGACATTTTTTTTCCCCTGTCCCGCCCTGGTCTGTCCCTCCCGTCCCGCCCTGGTCTGTCCCTCCCGTCCCGCCCTGGTCTTATGGAGCGTCTGGTAGCCGTTCCGTAGGGAGGGGGTAATGTCACATGCCTGTCCTGTCTTGTGCTGCACATGGGTGTTTGTTATGTTGGGCCATGTGCTCGTGTCTATTGTCTAGCCCCTCCCAGCTTGTTATTTGATTATTGGTTAATTTATCCCACCTGTTAGTCTCATTACCCTCCTTTGTTTGTTCCCCTATTTAGCTTCCTTGTGTTTGTAGTCCTGTGCTGGTTCGTTGTCCGAGTTACCTGTCTTTGATGTTCCTGTCTGTTGATTTTCTGAGTTCTGAGTTTTCTGTATTTTTGTCTGTGTTTGTTAATTAAATCTTCTCTGCACTTGAATCCTCGTCTCTCGCTCACTCGCCCGTGACAGTTTCTTGTGTTGGCTTATTTATAAATATAGTATGTCTGTTTTTATATGTATACAATCCATTTCTTATACATGATGTATTTGAATATGTAAGTGTCAATTGAAATTCTTTTCTAGAATTATAGGAGAAATTATTAAAATATTAAAAATTTAAATAATATTTTTATCAAGCTTGTATATTTATGTTCAGTTATTTCACTAATGGTAATAAAATGAGCTATTGCCATTAAAATTAAATTTAAAATTGCCATTAAAATTAAATAAAAATATTAAATTTAAATTAAATAAAAATGTATCTCTGATTCATTCATTGATGGTAATTTCACAAGCTGTACGATATATATACACATACACACGCATACAGGCACACTGCTTATGCCATTACCATCAATGAATGAATCAATAGAGATAACTGTTACACACACAAGTTACATAGTAACGTTGTCTCTATTGATTCATTCATGTTTATTCATCAATGGTAATAGCACAAGCAAATAAATTACTTTTTCCTTGCCAAAAATCAACATCTGTCATCGTTCACAGGTTTGTGTGTTTTTCTGAGGTAAAATTTATTAAGTAAATAAATTATAATACTTACGTTATTTGAGAAATTCCGTAAAAGCTCTCGACGAAGGCGTGATCTGCGAGTAGCTGACCGACGCCTCCTCTGGATTGTGAGCTCGAACGACGTAAAAACGCAGACGAAAGCAGAACTAAAAACATCGCTCCCAGTTGGTGCAGTCAGTGGAATGGGCTCTTTAAATTTTCGCGCTGTTATGATAGCGTATGTCACGTGACATGCTCTGTTGACAGCGTATATCACGTGACATTTCCAACATGGCGCATGTAGTACGTCCGGACTCCATTCTACCCGTATTCATACTATATAGAACGTACTTTTTTAACGGTCGCGAAATACGTTCTAATTTAAATGTAGTACCTACTCACAAAGTATGCGATTTCGGACGCAACCATAGACGGCGCCTCATAAATAGATCGATCTCCGCAACGTATAAGCGCGCGTCCGAGTGACAGTGCGGTGTGCGCGCCCTGGTGAAAAAAAAATATGTTAAGTATACTTGAAGCCAGACTAATTATTAGTATACTTCAAGTGTGTTAATGATTAGTTAACTTAAAGTGTGCTATTTTGAAACAACTAATTTTGTACTAAGTATATTTTAGTAGTAATGAAGTTGTAGTAAAGCATAACTTTAAATGTATTTAGTGTACTTTTGTGTACTAAATTGGAACAACTTTAAGTATATTTAGTATATTTTAAGTATATGCCTGTGTAGGGACTAGTTACATACTTGATTAGTGTATTAAAGTGTACTTTATTTGTGTTAGAAGTACATTACAAATTAATTACAAGTGTCTTCGAAACATACAAGAAATATACCGTAAATTTATTAAAAATATATACTAAGTATACTTGCAGCCACACTAATTATAAGTATACTTCAAGTGTGTTAAGGATTAGTTAACTTTAAGTGTGCTATTTTGAAACAACTAATTTTGTACTAAGTATATTTTAGTTGTATTTAAATTGTAGTAAAGCATAACTTTAAGTCTATTTAGTGTACTTTTGTGTGCTAAATTGGAACAACTTCAAGTATACTTAGTATACTTTAAGTATATGCCTGTGTAGGGACTATTTACATACTTGATAAGTGATAATAAAGTGTACTTTATCTGTGTTACAAGTACATTACAAAATCATTACAAGCAATATACAAGTCTATTATTTTTGAGTAAAAATGATATTCTCCGTAATACCTTTGGCTTAATCCAAATACTACAAATAGCACACTTTGTCTTCAATAACAAATGCACATTAATAAACAAATATTACTTAGCTATACTTTGTACAATATACTTTAAATCTATAGTAGGTAATGTTGGAGAGCTAGCAAGATTTGAAAGCGGCACCTCTTCTAAGCTCCACCCCCTCCCGTCAGTACTCCGTCCAAAGCTACGCCCCCACAAACATGAACGCGCATCCACAGTCGGAGTCAGCTGCAGGTCACAGGAAAGCAGAGTATTTTTGTCATGTTGGAATAAATATTTTGAAACGATAAATGCCTTTCCTTTACCATTTCAGCATAAACAAGCTATTACTTTTCTTACCTCCTTATATGCTAAATGAATAATGACAATGAATGTGGTATAACACTTTTTTTTTTTTTTTTTTTTAAACGAACAAGAGAGACCTAAGAGAAATACTTTTTTACACAAGTATCTGTACTTTCGCTGCTTTTGATTGTCATAAACAATCTGTATTTACATATAATAAATAAGAAATAAATATATATAAGAAAAGGAGTGTCCAGGGATGGCTGACAGGTCAGGCTTTGCATGAGGCGTCGTCTGCTGTGGTGATCTACTCCTTTGGCAGTGATTTGCCTTTAGGAAGAATATCACAATTACACATCTGACAATAATTACTGCATCTCAAAGACACACAAAGAATGACAACAAAACTTTGTTTCCATTTCACACAGTAACAAACATTTCTTCTCGTAGCTAACAAAACACATATGCCACATCACCACAGTTGTCCCGTTTATAAGCAATATATTAACGTCATTTTATCACAATTATAATGCAGACACTTGCGACTATGGCTGTGCAATATGTTCAAAATGGCATGTCCTAAAAGTCAGATAAGCAGACCTGTAACGCAACTGGCTTACACCGACAGAGAAGCTAATGTTAGCATTGGGCTAATACTAGCTACAAAAGTAGCTACGTTGCCTAACGTAACATATATCATGGAAATAACAAATCCCCCCGAAGCAAAACAAATAATTACCTGTTCAGCAGAAAGAACGCAACCTCGGCATCGCTTTTCATCACTTTTGCTCCCTCAGTTGTCTCCACCATTCACATGCTGCAATGTTGACGCGAGTTTGTTCTCTGGCTTTATCCAGTGCCTGTTTCGTTGCAGCCTTTTCTGCCTCCGATTTTCTTTTTTTTAGGCTTTTTATCAGGTCGAGCAGTTACCAGCAAAGCTGGCATTGGTAGATTTTGCTGCATTTTCTCTTCCATTGTGCCGCAAACTCCTGCTTACTCGGTGTAGTGAGCTGAATGTTTCCGAGAACGGTGACATGTGATGAGTGCACGCAGGGCAGCGCACGCAGTGGGGCTCGGGCACGAGACATGAAGGCATCTGATTGGTTCTTTACATTCGCACCGAATGGCAGTGATTGGTCAGAGTTTTTACTGTCCTGCAGCTGCTACAGAGGTCTGATTTTTTTCATTCCTTTTTCTGAACACATAATGTATTGACTACTCTCAGGATGGAAGGACCATTTCACCCAGTATATAAAAAAGTGTTTCTGAACAGGATTACCTACCCTAGTGAGTGAACTTCCATTTTTGGCCATGCAATATAGCCAGTGTTTACTTGGCTGCATGTTAAACGGCCACTTGTGACATCACAATCCAGTAGCTGCCACTTTCTGTACAGTAGAAAACACATTTTCTTGTGTGTTCCAATGGTGTGATGTTGATGTAAAATTTGTAATGGATTTGTGTTTATTGTACATTGTGCCTATCTTTAACATTGTATAAACTTAAATTAAAAATACTTAAATCACAATTACAAAAGTAGCCATTTGTACACTGCATACTCAAATCTATTTTAAGTAGATCAACATAAGTATGTTTTCTTTAAATACACAAAAACTTAAAAGGACTTGTAGTGTACTTTTTAGAAATATGTTAAAAGTGTGCTTGTTTTTAGCATATTTCTTAAAAATGTAATTAAGCATATATTTATTACCAATGTACTTATAGTGCACTAGTTAGAAATATATTAAAAGTATGCTTGTTTTTAAGCATATTTCTTAAAAGTGTAATTAAGCATATATTTATTACCAATGTACTTATAGTGCACTTGTTAGAAATATGTTAAAAGTATGTTTGCTTTTAAATATATTTTTAGAAAATATACTAAAGTACTATTATTTTAAAGTGTGTTAAAAGTTGTATTATAAAAATAGATAAAAAGCATGATGCTAATATACTTTTAATATATTTAAAGATAGTATATTTTTTTAAATATATTTGCAATGTACTATTGAAAAAGGGAATATATTTCAAATATAATAAAGTATACTTTTTTTTAACCAGGGCGAGCCAAGAGAAAACACTGTATCCGCGTCACTGATCTCAGCGGCAACGAGCACTTTGATCACTTTAAAAAACACATTTCAGCGCTAGATCGTCTCTTATTTAACAAACGAACTAAATGAATGCTCTGCTGGTTAACTGGAGATGTTTTATTATTGGATCATTCATGCCGCGAAATGTTTTATAGGGGGCGGTAAAAAACGTCAGGCACCGAAATCAGGCACCGAAAGTTTCGTTCTTATTCGGTCTGGTTACTACCGTTTACGTCGGAACCGGTTCCCTATTGGAACCGGGTTTCGGTACCCAACCCTAAACATAAGCTACTATCAATGAAGTGGAGTACAGTTTTTAATCAGTTTTAATTTGACAAACATGACACAATATAGCATGACAACGACATGAAAAGAGTGTTTACTGATATACTAAACTGATTTGTGAGCTTTAGAGGAACTAAAGGTGTTTGAATAAACACGAAACACATGTGATCGTTGTCATGCGGTGAATCCGGCCAATTGTAGAACAGCTGTTTCGTCATCAGAGCTCCTGCAGCCTCTCTTGAGAAGCTGCGCTGGCTGAGTTCTCCGGCTACTCTCGAATCGCTCTCGCGGTACTTTGATGGCACACGTCACAGTCACGTGGTGTCGGCGCTGCATCAAGTCGGAAAAAATTTCTAACCGGCATGCACTGCTTCAAGTCAGCCGCCGATCGGTCTGCGCAGAGCTGCATGAAGTCGAACAAGCCTGTAGTCTGCAGAGTTTGATTACAGTTACTGATGTCAATAAAATTAAGTTACTTGCGTTACAAATGTATTGTTAAGAAAAAATATTAAAGTAAATAAATCAAAATGCATTTCTAATCACGTTTTGGGGCGGCTGCGTCAGTTATGGAGCCTGCGCTTTAATGAATTACCGGAGAACTTGTGCTGCTAATGTAGCCGGCGCGGTCTGCACTTCGCCCGACTACTGCGTTGTGTTCTGGTGCAATGGTGTTCGGTGGCCGAGAAGGGTCACAACACAAACAAATGCCACAACAACTACATATTCAGAAAACAACTTTGTTGATTTCACATCACGTACGCTGCAAATATTCACAGCACGAGCAAATAGGGAAACGAACTGCAAACTGCAAAGACACAACGGAAATGTTTCCAGGGGGCCATAATCAGTGACGGTTCTCTTTTATTATGACAGACTCGTCGATGTGCTCTGAAGTGGTTTTGTGTGTTTTCAACATATTAAGTTATTGTCCCCATAACGTATTAGTCCACGCAGATAATTGTTAAACGTTCTGCCAACGTTGTTAGCTGGAAAATAGCTGGCTAGCTCGCTTCTGGTCACTAAATAGATGCTTTACCGGCGTTTGTACATTGTTGTCCTGATATCTCAGAGCCGGCCCGAGGCATAAGCGAACTAAGCGGCTGCTTAGGGCCCCGTGGCCACCAGGGGGCCCCCAATCGACAATCGAGTTTTTTTTTTTTTTTTTTTTACATATTAATTAACTTAAACAAGTGACATAAATGAATGAATTAATGACTAATTCAAGACAAGAAAATTCTGATTTCATGATCAATATACCTGCCTACAACAACTGTGTCTGCCAATGTTTGAGTCATGCGCATAACCTCGCGTGCATAGACAATTTGTGCGCAAAGTCACGGTATGTTAAGCCATGTCTCAAAAATTGGATTTGATCAATGGTTGATGATTTACATTTAAATCAGTGATTTATCCTTTAAATGTAATAATATTCTGAACAGAACAAGAGTAAAAAAATAACTATAATCAAGCCAAAACGAAATAATTTAAAGCGAAAGTGAAAGTAAGCGGCGTTGGGCTCACGTATCTCTCTCAAAAGAATAAAAATGTTTCAACATTCGCGATGTATTTGGATGGCAAACTATTCTTTATTATAGGCTTTGTACTTTACTCACGTTCCAATATTGACGGGGGAAAAAATCCTCCTCTTCACATGCGCTAAAATGTGCTTGGAAACATCACAGTGGAGCGGTGCTTGCGCTGAATGTACGAATTGTACAACTGACTATTTAAACAGAGCAGTGTAATTTTTATATGTTAGGTTGACTATTTTATTATTATATTCTATTACGGCTATAACGAACAGGCGTGCGTGTGTGTGTGTGTGTTTGTGTGTGTGTGTGTGAGGCGCGGGCGCGATCAAACAGTGGAAATATAAAAACATACTCCGTCATGTTCATACAAGACATCATTCAAACTGCAAAGTGTTGCAAAACGTTGGAGGATATTTTGCAAATAATTTATTTAATATGTTTTGTGACAGTTTGTTTTCAGAAGTTTCAAACAGTTAGTAAAAGAGTAAAGAAAAAGTTAAAACTTTTTATTTAAGTATCTATTTTTTATTAAGTATTTATTTTGTATTAATACATAACCTCATTGTATTAATTTATAATTTAACATTATAGCGTGACATTTGTGTCAATAATCGTCAAGCACAGGTGACTCCGCGTGGTGGGAGGGGGCCCCCAAATCAAATTCTGCTTAGGGCCCCCAAAAGGCTCGGGCCGGCACTGTGATATCTGAACTATTTATTTATTTTTCAGATTGAAATGTTCTGTCCGTTTTGTGCTGCAAACCACTTCGGTATCAGAGCACATCGACAAGTCTGTCATAATCAAAGAGAAACACCAGAGATTGTCTAATAAGGCCGTAGACGGGCTCTGGAAACACTTACCTCTTGTAGCCGTCACTGATTATGGCCCCCTGGAAACATTTCCGTTGTGTCTTTGCAGTTTGCAGTTCGTTTCCCTATTTGCTCGAGCTGTGAATATTTGCAGCGTACGTGATGTGAAATCGACGAAGTTGTTTTCTGAATATGTAGTTGTTGTGGCGTTTGTATGTGTTTTCTGAATTTGGAGGTGTTTACTGAATATTTGTATTATTGTGGCGTTTGTTTGTGTTGTGACCCTTCTCGGCCACCGTAATGATGTCCCAAAGAGATTCCTACTCGTCACAGCAACCACCGGCGATCACCCTGGCGATGATCTGAAGCGGAGATATCCGGGTCACGGCACCAATGTAGCCGGTGCTGTCTGCACTTCGCCGACTACTGCATTGTGTTCTGGTGCAATGATGACAGGACACTGACTTTCCTCAAGGCACTTTATGTATCAGCCTCTCTCAGTCAAGTAGAATGCAGACTGAACATTTAATCACATTCAAAATTCAGAAAATAAAATACAAAAGAATAATTAGAGAAAATAAACATCACATTAGGCTCATATATATAATGTGTCATATTGCGTGTTATTTCTGTTCTCAACTCTGGGCTTTTAGCTCTTACATTAACATTATGCAACATGAAATAAACATGAAATCTTTTCAATAGTTAATACATACATAAAGTAATATGTGCGAAGCAAAATGTACATGCTTTACACCTGGACTTTTCAGTGCCATTGAACATTAATCAATACAAGAAAACTTTTTAAATGAACACATTATATTCATAACCTGGTATTGGGAGTACATACCTGTTAAATTTCAAAGAGAGCAAAAGTTCAGGATTCTATCATCGATCAGTATCAGCCTAACATAAGAAAAAGGACAACTGAAACATGTGGGCTACGACACAAGAGGATAGAATGACGATCGCTAACATACAGCTAAACAAAACACGAGGTTAGCTATGTTAGCAATTTCTCAAACTCTCAAAACAGCAAAGTTCTCGACACATCTCGATTAAGTGTAAGTGCACTCATCATAAATTACACATAGCTACTAGTTACCATGTGCATTGAAACTAAAGTTTTAACGGATATATGTTAATTTTACATTGCGCTGACGCGAACACATACCTCTCTCAATCAAGTAGAATGCAGACTGAGAAAAGAACGCGAAAATTCAGTATATGACCTCACATCCAATAGAGGGTGCACATACACAACAAATAACTCTACCAATACCTATAAGCTACCATGACATGACTGAACAATACAATATTTTGGTAAAATAAACTCACAAACAATAGAAAATAGAAGATAAAACGTTGCAAAAATATTTGTCATTCTTTGACCTGTTACACTAAAATGGACGAAGACAAGTGTGGTGGGTGTTTCTTCAAGTGGAAATATAAACATTATTTTGAGTTCTGTGAGCGTAAAAACAAAAATATAACTGTTAAATGCAAACTGTGCGCAATTTCTAAAGAACTTTCTACCGCTATTAACTCGACCAGCAATTTGTTGAAGCACTTGAACAGAGTGCATTCTACGACAAAACTCGTCGCCAAGGAGGATAACGTTATACCCACGCCCGAGACGAGAGCGGTGGATTTTTGTTCAAGATCGAGAGGGAAGGTAACTTCTGGACAGTGAAGAGAGCGTATGTGGTGGAGGAAATGCTGCCCTTGTCGGCTGTGGAATCGCAGTCATTTAGAGACTTGCTTACGATGATATCCGTGACGGACAGGTCTGTACCCTTGCAGGACCGAAAGACATGTGCAAGGTATCTAGATAAATGCTATGCGGATATGGAGTATGAACTTAAAAAAACATTTGAGCGTTTGGAATATGTCTCCACAGCTTCCTTCCTAAAAAGCTTCCTTGGAATGACAGCCCATTGGATTAATCCTGTGAATTTCAGCCGTGAAAAAGCTGCCTTATGCCGAGTTCAGACTGCACAATTTTAGCCCCGATTTTGGCTCGCCGACAGGTTTTGAGAAATCTCCGGCAAATGCCCGAAATCACAGGCAAATCGGTGCTCGTTCACGCAAGTGACGCAGTGTGAATGAGCAAAGACGCGATCTGAGAGAATCACCGACGTGTCGCCGACGCCCATGAGATATTTGGCTTGCTGAATATCTGGACCTGTCGGCGATTCAAAATCCTGCTGTGTGAAAAGTGTTCTGACTGAAAACTACATCGGCGATGACCGATAGCCAATGAGAGAGCAAGATAAAGAGCAGCGGGGAGTTCGGGGAGGAGTTATAGACCACAATATCAGTATTTTAATAGATATATTTACAATTATATCAAACAGAAACAAAGCACAAACATTTGTTTGACCAGCAGCAACAGCAGCACATTGCAAAATTATTTATTTACCCCCAACTCTCTTTGCAGAACACACAGTCCTTGCTCCCCTCGTCTTCCCAGCCATTTCCTCATACATAATATGTTTTTCTTTTTCTCCTTTCCGCTGCAAATCAGTGCACAGACAATTTGGATAGCAAGCTTCTTGCAGGTTATCATTTTTAATAACAATTTCAGTCTCGCGCGAGAACTGCGGTTTTACGCACGCGGGATTTTGCGCTATTTCCTTATCACTTCTCGCGTGTGTTTGGTTGCAAAACGTAGTTTGCGGGCCAGACAGAAGTTGTCGGCGATTCTTCCTCCTGAAAGTCATGCAGTGTGAAACCTCCTGTCGCCGATGCATCGTGCAGTGTGAACACACCAGCAACTGAATGTTACCCCAGATAGTCACGCAGTGTGAAAAGAACAGTGACCCGACTACTTTGAAAATCGTGCAGTCTGAACTCGGCTTTAGCCTGTAAAAGAATCAAAGGAAGGCATACATATGATGTGATTGCAAGTGAAATAGAGCAAGTCCATTCAGCATTTGGACTGTCATTTAAAATCACAGCGACTGTCACAGACAATGGGTCAAATTTCCTTAAAGCTTTCAGAATGTATAAGCCTGCTGAGGATACAGAATCTGATTCTGAAGACGAATTGGATGATGATGAAGTGACATTCACAGACATGGGCGTGGTAGTGGGGGGAAAAGTGGACCTGACTACCCAGGACCCCGTCTAGGGAGAGGGCCCTTTGAAATCCCATAATTTTTTTTTTTTTTTTTGTAGCCTAATTCGAATTAATTGGGCCCTCCAGTTGATGTCATTATTCATTTCAAAATATATTGATAACACCAACTGAGAGAATGAACTCAGTGCCAGACACTCTGGACCCTGTTGAGGCCACGCTGGACCGCACGGCATCCTTAAGACAAGAGTTGTCCGTTTTCTTCTTGGTTGGATTTAAGGAAGGCAGGCTGACTCGGTCTGCAGAGGCCTGCGGGGCCCAGTGGGGGGGGGGGGGGATGGTTCCCTTCCCCCACCCCACAGGATTCTCTTGGAGCTGCAGTTTAGGTCCGAGGACAAGAGCTAAGAGGGCCGGATCTTGTAAAAAGGCCTTTTTAAAGCTTGACAAAGGACAGCCCTATGCAGGCTGGTTCACCCAATGAGAAGGGTAGAATTTCTGGCGGGAGTTTCCTCTGTCACCAGGATTTACAAGCCTTTTTCTTAAGCATGCTCACTTGCAATGTGCTCCTTCATTGGGTGTTTAAGAAAAGAATCTTCCAGATTCTTATAATTCTAATGCGTCACAAAGTTAGCAAAATGTAATGTAAATTAACAAATTGGGGACGCAGATTGGAGTTTATAGAGACCAAATACACCACACATCTGATTTTGGTAAACCATAGTATGCAACAAAGTCTGAAAATCATGAGGTGGGAGAATTAGATACATGTCTACACATTTCTCAAGAGGTTATCCATAGGATACATATGATTAATAGGGTTTGTCTCTCCTTCTCAGCGAGAATTAGGTGAGAGTCCCGTTTTGGTTGTATAATCAAATATATATCAAAGTATATACATAATAGTCAGGGCCGGATTAACAATTTCCTGTGCCCTGGGCAACAAGACTCAAGGCCCCCCGTAGTTAGGGGGGTTCGGGGGCATGCTCCCCCGAGAAAATTTGGATTTCTCTGACCTACATATGTGCAATTTAGGACTTTTGAAGGCCAAAATATTAAAAGAAATAGGCTAGCTTTAAAACCTTGTCATTAGATTATTTGTCTGCTCTCTCCTCATCTTCATATTTCTTATTCTCTCAGTATTCTTATACTGGCCTATTTCTACCTCTCCTAAAGCTGAACTTTGACTGATAGTCTTTTCATTTTCGTCTGTGTCAGTGACGAAAATAAACATAGGCTCAACTGATATTTATACGTTTTATGAATCATTTTCTTAGACATGTTAATTTACTCAAGGCTACCAGGAAAGCTGTATAGCTGTAAAGTCAGTATTGACATTAGGAACCTTCTGCAAGCTTTGGGATTTGAAAACGTCTGTTTTTAAATGTTTAAAGTAATTTTAAATAATACAAATTATAGGCTACGTTTAACGCAGTTGGTGGAATTGGCAGATGTTCCCTTAAGCATCGTGCGCTGTGGAAACACGTCAAAGCATTCTCAGGTAAAATTATGCAGCATTAATGCATGAATGATTTTGAACGAATATTTCATCATGTCGATATACAATGGTGACATAATGTTAAAACTAATCTTGCTATTGATATCTTTGTTAGACTACCGACCCTATAGAACAAATGTCCGGCTAATATCGAACCTGAAACGAACTTTACCGCGCTCAACCAGCGGGAGTGCATTTCACGAATTAGTAATCGCTGGCGTTCAGCGGGGAGGGAGGAAAGTCGCGTGAACCCGCGTAGATGCACTTTATGCAGTGAAGAAGGTCGTAAAGAGTTTGATAACTTTATTAAATTTCTGTGTATTTCCTCCTACCTGTCAGGGCCCCCTAGATGTCATGGGCCCCTGGGCAAGTGCCCAGTTGCCCTAATGGTTAATCCGGCCCTGATAATAGTACACAAAACATCACACTCATTCACACAGTTTCTGGGATGCACGTTCATTTCTAGATCAGTTAGTTTCTGATTAATTCAGCGAAGTCTGCATGGAAGTTTGTTTCTGTCTCCCCATTGTCTCTCTCTTTCTTGCATGTGGCCACATTCTTTAACACCCATAAAACCTTATCTGATTGTAAAACTCTCTGTGTTCCCTGTAACAAGACACCGTCCTGCCAGTGTGCTAGCTTCATTTGGGATGTTAGTTTTGGGTGAAAGTTTCACAGTGAGTTTGCTGGATTATTCATTAAATAAATTAATCATTTGTGTGTGTCCGCTTGGTCCAGACGCTACACCCCCTACATGCACTGTGCATTCCTCCATCACATGCACTGATGATTTCTTCAACCCTGGAGTACTGAGGACACACTTGAGCTTGCAAACTACATAAAGTGTAATGATGAGTAATATTTTACTCAACATTCATGTTTTTGTTATTCCGTGGAAGAATTAATGGTTCAGTACAAGAGTTAAAGTTTTAAAGTTCTACTCTAAAATAAATCTGATAAAAGATCATGTTGTTTACATTGTTTTACTATTTAAAAAACTAATTTTTGATATTTATGTTTGGATATGATAGTTTGTTGAAATTATCACCAAATTCCAGTTAATTTCTATTAATTTCCTTTAATTCCCATCATTTTTGTGGAAAGTTTTCAAATTTGAATTTTTCCAAAATTCCCCAGCTTAACTTCCCATGGAAAGTTTCTGGAAATTTACTGGAAGTTTACCGGAAATGTTCCTACCCTTTGCAACCCTACCAATTAATAGTTATGTTATCTTTGATCTTGTTCGTAATGGCAGATTTCAAGCTCTGTTAAGCGCCCTATTGTGGGTACTTGGACACTTTGTTGACAGCCTAAAGCTTAGTCCAAACTGTCAACATAATACGCGATGCTTGATCACATGTTTAATTATTTTTAGCGCTTTATCTTGCACTGAAATGGCTCTTGGAATACAAAGTGAGCTTGCTTTAACAAGTAGGTTGTTGTTTTTTTGTACGAAGAGGCTAATACCTATTTTTTGTGCTTGTTGATGTAGATAGTTCTGCACTTGATGCAGAAGACAAGGCAGGGTGCGAGTCTGATGATGTGAGAGAAGGTGAGCTCATAGAGGCAACTTTAAGTTATTACCAGCAATCATGTGCTGTAGCATAGGGGTGGGCGATATCTCGATATTTACGATGTATCGAGATATTTTTTAAACTCGATATGGATTTTGACATATCGTATATATCGATATATTGTTTATATTTAATTATGATTTCGCCAATTTGCTTGTTTGCCTTCTCTGTGCTGTGCTCGCCCCCGCCCTCCTCCGCCTCCTTGCTTTTGTTCCCCCTCCCCTCGCGTGTTGTCTCATTCAAGTCCCCCGAGTCCGGTCAGGCACATCAATCTTTCCCCGCCCAGCGAGTGCTTGAAGTGCGTCAGAAACAGCGCGCGCGTGCGATCAGTTGTTGTTGGTAATTTTTTGTGTAGCGTCGCCTCTCGCCGCATTGCTTTTGTTTGAGGGCGCACTCACACTTAACATGCTCCCCTGTAGAAACGGGCCTGGCAGCTCGCGCAAGGTCTAGACACGGTGAAAGTTTCCTGATTGTGACGGATGGCCGAATTTACATGACACATTATAAATTAGCATTAGGCCTACCCTAAGTTACCTATTCTGCTATATACAGTGCCAAAAAGAAGAGAAGAGGATAAAGGTGGATAAAGACAGAGGTGAAGTGATGTAATGAATGAACAGTTTATCTAATTGCATAGTAGTAAGATACTGTAATTTAATAGCAGTTATTTTTACCTTAAACTTTATGCTAGCAGTTGTTCTGAGTTTCCCAGAGGCCCCAGACAGTGTGATTTTGTAACAATCATGTACATTTTTAGATGCATTTTTATCACTTTTTTTTAAATTAATGTTTTACTCTACAGTTGTGCAGTTTTTGGGGGATATATGGCATTTTTTTTATTTATTTGCCAAAATTAGTAATGATATTTTATACAGGTTTATTAAAAATAGTGCAATATGTATTATTTCTTCCTTTATTTTACAGTTAAATTATTATTTTTGTATACAGGGATTTTTATTTTTTAAATGTTGCAGAAGCACTTTGTTCCTACATGAACAGCCTACCTATTTGCACTTCAATAAAAAAAGACTGTGGTATTTGGCATATTTGTTTTTGCAGTAGTTTTTGGGGGGTTATTTTTCCTGTAAAGATATTGAGATATATATCGTATATCGAGATATAGCAAAATATATCGAGATATATTTTTTGCTCCATATCGCCCAGCCCTACTGTAGCAGTTTCAACTGAAATGAGCAGCAGTCTACTATTATCATACTACTACATACTACTACTGTTATTATACTACTATTATAGTACTATTATCAAGTAGGATGAATTATTACATGTGAGACTACAATAAGGTTGAGGCTAACTTAAATAATGTATATTTCATGCTTGTAGATGTATTTGAGAGTAGTGAGGAGGCTGGGGAGAGAGAAAAGGAAGGGCAAAGTGAGGGAAATGAAGAGGAATTGTCAGAGGACCCAGGACTGTGGCCAGAGAAGCTAACTGCTCAGCAGAGAGATACTCTAGTTTGCAGACTGGCTAGTCAAAGTGGAGACCTGACCAAAGTGGCACCCAAAGACAAGGACGGCAAAGCATTCCCTAGCTATCTTCAATACGTTAAGTCGGCCAATGGGCGGAGAAGATTAGGAGGGACTGGCTGATTCACAGTGACAGTGCAAATGCTCTATTCTGTATCCCATGCCTTCTGTTCTCACATGAGCAGACTAGGCCATCTAAAAGTGCACTGAACAGCAAGGATGGACTTAAGTTGGCAGACATCAAATGGCAAAAAATTTATAGAAAGTTCCCTGAACATGAGACACACACTCCCCATAAGCAGTGCAATGTAAAATGGAAAAGCCTTCAGCACTCATATTGGTAGCTACAGGAGTTGATGGGCACCTTCAAAAACAGTTCCAGACAGAAGCAGAGAAGCATACCAAGATCTTAGAGAGGCTTTTAGATGTAACTCTTTATTTAGCTTCAAGAAATCTTACATTCAGAGGCAAAACCTCAAATTTGGATGATGTACATAATGGCAATTTTCTTGGAACTCTTGAGTCGTTGGCCCATTATGATCCCCTCTTACAAGAGCACTTAGAAAAAGTAAGGCAAAAAAAGAAAGGGTCACGCTTAACTCACTACCTAAGTCCAGAACGAGTTCACTGCTCAACACTATCCTGAAAGAAAGAGATGCAATATATTACTCATATGTGACTCAACACCAGACATATCTCATACAGAACAGAATGTGCTATTGATACGATATGTACATCAAGACAAAGAAGACAGCGGTGTTTGGAAGATAGTTGAGAGGTTTATTGAATTCAAAGATTTTCACAAAAAGACAGGCCAGGAAATTTCTGAAATGATTCTAGAAGTGTTGCAGTCCAATGGCATACCTTTACAAGACTGTAGAGGACAAGGCTGTGATAATGGAGCCAACATGTCTGGAAAGGTGAAAGGAGTACAAGCTCAGATTTTAAAAGTCAATCCGCTTGCTACATTCTCTCCCTGTGCTTCCCACACCCTCAACCTGGTTGGTGTCCATGCAGCTGAGTCATGTCCAGAGGTTGCAACATTTTTTGGCTCTGTAAACCGTCTCTATAATCTTTTCAGTGCTAGCCCAGAGCGATGGGCAATCCTGAAAGAAAAGACAGGGTTCTCTCTTCATCGTCTCTCTGACACTCGATGGAGTGCCCGCATTGCTGCAGTACGAGTTGTGGCAGTGCACTTGCCCTCCATCCTTGAGGCACTGGAATGTGTCTTAGCCACCTGCAGTTTAGCAAGTGAAGCCAAGTCTGAGGCAAATGGTTTGATAAGTTATTTCAAGACCTTTGACGCTATCGTCCTGCTCACTGTGTGGGTAAAGATTTTGCAGTGCATTGAAAACCGAAATGTAATTCTTCAGGCAGGAGATATTTCTCTGGATGTTCAGGCTGCAAACATCAAGGCACTACAAGAGGAAATGCAGGCTCTTCGTGATAGATGGGACTCACTGCTTGCAGAGGCCTCCCTAGTGGCGCAAACAATGGATGTCCCTGATCATTTTCGGACTGAAGAGAGACGGAAGCGCAAAAGGAAACGCATGCCTGATGAGATGACACAAGAAGATGCAACTACTGAAGACAGTGCAGAAAATGCATTCAGGAACAAAATATTTTTTGTTGCAATGAATAGCATCATCAGTGCATTGAGTGCCAGATTTCAGACCACAGCAAAGATATGTGAAACATTTGCACCTATTCTGAAGCTGACAGATATGACTGCAGAGCAGATAAAAGAAGCATGCCAGACACTGGCAAAAATGTATGACACGGATCTGTCAGACAAAAACTCTGTCCTCTCTTGAGCTCCTCAATGCCATCTGGAAGATGCAGCTGCAGAGCATTTTTGGAGAGCTTTGCATTGGTTTAAGAATTGTCTGCACACTTCCTGTCACAGTTGCAGGAGGTGAACGAGCTTTCAGCAAGTTAAAAATGGCTAACTACAAGTGTCATCGGCATATGCTCAGGTTTGTGGACTAAAGCCAGCCGCTCAACAGTGGCCTCGGAGCTGGTTGAGGATGTTATAAAAAGAAAACTCGTTGTCCCCACCGCAACGAGATGGGATTCATCCCATGATGCACTATCACGAATATCTCAGATCGCACTTACAGATTTAAACACCCTTTGCAATCAATGAAAAAAGGTATGGTAGAGGAGCGCTTCCTGGACTCCAAAGTTTGGTTAAAATCGAGGTGCTCTTTGGATGGGAAACTAAATGCCACAAATCAAAAAGGAAAAAGGAACTCCAAGGCACTCTCAATTGCAAAAGTTAAAAAGCCTTTATTATTATGGCTTGGTCACATTAACCTTCTAAAAAACTCCAACGCGTTTCGGCTACATGCCTTCTTCTGGGAGTTAAACAGATCTCAAACAAACAAAGTTTCTTATGAACTAACAGTCCACCAATCAGAAGTCTCCATCTGTCAACTGTGGTGCTAAGGTTAATTGTTAGTACACACAAGAGACAGCAGATGTCATCATTTCCACTTTTTACCAAATCAATTAAGTACACACAAAAACTGACTTCATGAAAGGAACATACCAGTACCCAACACGGTGACCCATATAAGTTAAAATACAAGCATAGTATACAAATTTCAAACCACCATAGGACAACAGAACATCAAAGATATACACTAAGGTCAAGTTCCTCATTCAAGCCTGGATATTTAGTAGCCTGCAGGCGATATATCCAGAAAGCTTCCCGTTGATTCAGCTGCCTTTGCCTATTGCCTTTTCTTAGGGACAAAGGGATGTGGTCAATCCCACAGACCTGTAAGGTGGATTGGTCACTATTATGATGTTCCATATAGTGTCTTGCCATGGGATAGTTGGTGTTACCTGTGCGAATTGCGTATTTGTGTTCAGCCAGTCTGTCCAATAAACGCCGCTTGGTTCTTCCTACATAAAAGACTTCACACATAGGACATTCCAATCTATAAATGACAAAGGTAGTTTGGCAGTTTATAAAATGGTTAATAGTGAATTCCTTTTGAGAACCAACATCATGAAAAATGTTGGTTTGTCTTACATTAGCACAATGGTTGCAGTGATGGCATTTGTAAGAACCTATGGGCCTAGTGTCACGGATCGCACAAGGAAGAGGGCAAAGCGGATCCAAAGTGCAGTGACGAGTTTATTATATAGGGCAATCCAAAATCATAGTCAAAACAGGCAGGGTTCAAAGTCCAGACAGGCAATACAAAACAATAAACAGGCTACAGGCAAGAAACACGGGAACACAAGCGAGGTGACATAAAACAACGATCCACACAGAACATGAGACAAACAGGGCATTAAATACAAGAACAACGAGGGAACAACGAGAGACAGCTGGGTGATTAAAAATACCAACACCTGGGTGTAATCACGCAGACAGGGATAGTGGGACATGTAGTTCCTGTGAATGACACCGTGGGGAAAAGGAGGACATCTAGTGGATACCCGGGGAAACACAACCAGACACTGTGACATAACCCCCCCTCTACGGAGTGGCTCCCAGACACTCCAAGACAGGACACGGAACAAAACAAGAGTTCAGGAGGGAGGTGGCACGGTGGAGGATCAGGGGGAGGGACGGGGGGCCAGGTCCATGAAGGGAAACAGAAACAGGGGGTAACAGACTCAAAGGGGGCCAGGGTGACACAGACAGTCCAACGGCCGACCAGGGCGGAGACGACAGTTCATCGAGGGGCCTGGACAGAGGAGACGACCCCTCGGGTGGCCAGGGCGGAGACGACCCCTCGGGCGGCCAGGGCGGAGACGACCCCTCGGGCGGCCAGGGCGGAGACGACCCCTCGGGCGGCCAGGGCGGAGACGACCCCTCGGGCGGCCAGGGCGGAGACGACCCCTCGGGCGGCCAGGGCGGAGACGACCCCTCGGGCGGCCAGGGCGGAGACGACCCCTCGGGCGGTGTAACCGACACCAACGGCTCCGGCTCTGGAACTGGCACCACCGACTCGGGCACTGGAACTGGCACCACCGGCTCGGGCACTGGAACTGGCACCACCGGCTCGGGCACTGGAACTGGCACCACCGGCTCGGGCACTGGAACTGGCACCACCGGCTCGGGCACTGGAACTGGCACCACCGGCTCGGGCACTGGAACTGGCACCACCGGCTCGGGCAATGGCACTGGCACCACCGGCTCGGGCAATGGCACTGGCACCACCGGCTCGGGCACTGGACCTGGCACCACCGGCTCGGGCACTGTAACTGGCACCACCGGCTCGGGAACTGGCACCACCGGTTCGGGAACAGACACCACCGGCCCAGGAACAGACACCACCGGTCCAAGTGTGTGCGTAGGCCACACACACCACATGGCTGTGGCCATAATGGCCAGTGTCGCGGTCACTGAGGGCTCAGGAACAGACGGCTCCGGCTCAGGAACTGGAACAGACACAGACACTGGCTCCGGCTCAGGAACAGACACTGGCTCCGGCTCAGGAACAGAGACTGGCTCCGGCTCAGGAACAGAGACTGGCTCCGGCTCAGGAACAGAGACTGGCTCCGGCTCAGGAACAGAGACTGGCTCCGGCTCAGGAACAGAGACTGGCTCCGGCTCAGGAACAGAGACTGGCTCCGGCTCAGGAACAGACACTGGCTCCGGCTCAGGAACAGACACTGGCTCCGGCTCAGGAACAGACACTGGCTCCGGCTCAGGAACAGACACTGGCTCCGGCTCAGGAACAGACACTGGCTCCGGCTCAGGAACAGACACTGGCTCCGGCTCAGGAACAGACACTGGCTCCGGCTCAGGAACAGACACTGGCTCCGGCTCAGGAACAGACACTGGCTCCGGCTCAGGAACAGACACTGGCTCCGGCTCAGGAACAGACACTGGCTCCGGGGTGACAGCAGGCTGTATGGGCACGGTCTTGGACCCGTGGTCAAGGCCGAGAGGTTTCCTCCTCCTCCGCCGTCTCTGATGGCGAGTGGACGGCTCTGGACTGGGTGGAGCCCACGGCGGAGGGACCTCTGGATCAACGGGCGGCCAGAACAGGTGATGGGACTGAACTTCCTCCCGACCCCCTCCGCCTCCTCTGCGACCTCCACGAGTCCCGCGGAATTTAGCCAGTTTGGTCCCCTCGAAGGACTTGTCATGGCGGGGGGCGTGGTCCGACCCGAGGCTTGCTGTGGGCTGGGAATCAGGGGTTTTGATGAAAAATCTTTCGTCCGTCCTCCGAGCCCACAGCGCAAAGCAGTCAAAAATGTTCATTCTGGGCTCTGGCTTACTGTCTGATGGTGCTGGCCATCTCCTCTCCTCTCCTCTGGCAGCGGGGAAATTGCGGCGGCCACTCATCCTGCTTGGATCCTAGTGGTGGTGGATCGTTCTGTCACGGATCGCACAAGGAAGAGGGCAAAGCGGATCCAAAGTGCAGTGACGAGTTTATTATATAGGGCAATCCAAAATCATAGTCAAAACAGGCAGGGTTCAAAGTCCAGACAGGCAATACAAAACAATAAACAGGCTACAGGCAAGAAACACGAGAACACAAGCGAGGTGACATAAAACAACGATCCACACAGAACATGGGCAAAACAGGGCATTAAATACAAGAACAACGAGGGAACAACGAGAGACAGCTGGGTGATTAAAAATACCAACACCTGGGTGTAATCACGCAGACAGGGATAGTGGGACATGTAGTTCCTGTGAATGACACCGTGGGGAAAAGGAGGACATCTAGTGGATACCCGGGGAAACACAACCAGACACTGTGACACCTAGGGCCTAACCATGTTTGGTTTACTTCTGGTTTAAGATAACTGTGAACCAGTCTATCTTGTAGGGTGGGACATCTTCTAAAACTAATGAGAGGTGGTTCAGGAAAGACCTGACTTAATACCTCATCACTTTCAATAATTCCCCAGTTTTTTTGTATGATTTGCCTTATCTGTTCAGCCTCTGTACTGTATGTAGTGACAAAAACAGACCTCTCTTTTGTTAGTTTCGGTGTATTCCTTTGTAGTAATGATGCCCTATCTACATGTTTGGCTCTGGTCTAAGCTTTTTGGAGAGTAGAGCTTCTATATCCCCTTTCCTTAAATCGTGACATCATCTCTAGTGATTTACTTTCAAAAACATGATCTTGGTCACAGATCCTCTTCACTCTCTGAAACTGCCCATATGGGACATTCTCTTTAAGCCAATTTGGATGGAAACTCTTGGCATGTAAAATTGTGTTTCTGTCTGTCGGTTTTCTATACACTGATGTATGTGTGACGGAGTGGTACAATTTTGAAATCAACCTTTTACCAGTAAAGAAATCCGACTACGCCACCCTAGACATTAACTCTAGGGAACAATGCTCAAAACCCAAAAATGGAGTACATTAAGCACACAGGTTCGGTTCCCTCATAGAAGTAAGCAGGAGACGTGGGTGAAGTATAAAAGTACAAATGTTTATTAATACAAGAATGTTCTTTTTTTAAAATAGACACTAAAAATGTCCAAAGAACAGCATGAGACCCCACTTTAAATAGAGGAAAACAAAACTACAAAAAAATAAATGTGGGCAATGACACAAAAGCAAATTTAAATATAAAAACAAAATAAAGTAAATATCAGCAGGGCTGAGGCTCCCATCGGCAAGAACAAAATGGAGTCTGGTTCTACAAGAGCACACTTCCACGCACACCCACAAAAGTGCACTCAGATCACACTACCACACACTTGAAGTGGTACACAGCACACAATAAAGAACCACCACCACAAGACGGAAGATCTGTTCACCCGTGGGACCCCCAGCTCCTGCAGACAAACAAAATTAATAAATAAACTAACAAAAGCACAATTAGACACAATTAGCTCCACATATAATATAAACAAATGATAATAATTGATGAAGCAACTCCAAACAAAAAAAGGGTATCAATATCACATAAAGCAAAGAAAACGTTAGCAGAATCAAATAAAGTCAAAAGAAATTACAAAGCAACTTGAAAGTCAGATGTAAACAGGAAGCAAATCAAGTTGCGTTGATAAAGGAGAAATAACGTGCAAATAGACAGCACAATATTTCTGTAGGTATATATACACACACTAAACAATAACCAAAAGAAAAAAAACAAAACAAACTTTACTCCCAAAAAAGTATAAACAAGAAAACGAAAACAAATCAAAAGAAAAACAAAACAATTATTTCTTTTCTCAATAAAATGAGATCATCGTATTCTCCTTGCTGATACACAAACAAAAAGCAGCCACTACACACAACCGGAACCAGACGAACAGTCCCCTTTCAACAACGATGGTGGTGGCGTCTGCACGACAATTTACACAGTAGGACTGCAGAAACGTGAGCAAAAGTCCGCAGCACAAAGCGGAAGACAACAGCAACGCAGCAAATCCGATATACTTTAAGGTAGAACGGGATGAAAAGAGAGTAAACGAGAGGGAGAACCCTATAACGAACACAAAGAGAGATGTTACTCATAATGATACCTGCCCTTCACGAATTATAATTACATTTAAAACACTTACCGTCAAGGTATCACCCCAAATAGAAAATGTACAGGCACAAGTCTATTAATCAGCCCACCGATAACAATGGGGTACAGGAAACCATACCTAGACAGCATGCGGCAGTGTCAACAGCACAACAACAGTAGTACAATATGCGTTTGTACAGATGCACATGCACACACACACCTACCTGAGAGGCAACCGGTCACTAGATCCACTAAAGCAGCGCCGAAAACACACTGACACCCGGACAAAACGACACTATAAGTTTACAAAACAAAAGTGCTTTAAAAGACCAGTTTTAAAATTACCCCCCTGTTACAGCACAGCACGCTTACCTGTAACCACCATAAACACGGGCACAAAGGGGAAAGTCGGACGTGACGCACCACGGCCAACAACAAATCAGCCCTTATATTACGGATACTGATCAATGATAGGCAGATCCGGCTGTCAATCACCTAATTTCATTACATTCCACCCCCAGTTTCTGCAACGTCGCCCCGATGGTGATCTAAGCTGCAGCCCCCTCAAAACTCAGTTCCAAGGCCGAAACAGGGTACCAACTGTACTACCAACTATGCTAGACACTGAACCAGCACCTACTGCTCGAGGGAGGTGGTGCATGTTAGAGTGGTGACCTGCAGTTCTCCTCCCAGTTCTTCTCACTCCACTCTCAACCACCTCCAATGAATTCGGAGGCAATGCAACCAGCTGCAAACCCACCTCAACCTCCGGACCATCCGTTAATCTACAGGCTTCTACAGATAGCGCACCACCAGACGTCTGAAGGACAGAAGGAACAGCATCCTGTGGCCGCATCCTACCTCTATCTTGTGGTGTCTCTGGCACCAAGACAAACAAATCCTCCTCATAATCATGCTCCTCTTCCAGGGGTTGCAGAGGTTCAATAACCAAAGGGTCAGATAATTCAGGAGATAGATCCTGGCCGATCAAGGCCTTCAGCAGAGATCGGTGCACATGCTTTTCTTTACCCAAGTCTGTGGTGGGAGCAATGGTGTATACCGGCCCACCCCCCTTAGGCGCCCTAAGGACCTGGTACACCACTGAGCTCCACAGGTCCTGGATTTTGTGTCTACCCCTCACGCTATGATCGCGGAGGTATACCAGCTGACCCTCCTTCAGTGGTGCTTCCTTTACCTGCAGGTCATGCCGGGCCTTCCGCCTATCGGCTGCGGAAGCCAACCGTTCCCGGGCACCCTTGAAGGCAACTTGCAACCGACCCTGCTGCTCCAGAATCCATCTATGAACACTGCCAGCCAATGGCTCTTGAACTCTGCCCAACAGGAAATCAACAGGGAGTCTGGGCTCCTGCCCAAACATTAAAAAGTGTGGAGATTCCCCAGTTGACTGATGAGGGGTGGTGTTATAAGCGAAGAGTACCTGGGGGAGACAGAGTGGCCAATCACCCTTTTTAGCAAGCGGCAAGGTCCGCAACAAGTCATGCAACGTCCTATTGAAGCGTTCGCATTGACCGTTTCCAGCCGGGTGATATGGGGTGGTCCGTGACTTCTCAACCCCATACAAACTGCAAAGTTGCTGGATGAGAGTGGATTCGAAATTACGGCCTTGGTCAGAATGGACACGACCTGGCACGCCAAATTTGCAAAACCACTCTACCACCAGAACCTGAGCTATGGTCTCTGCCCGTTGGTCTCTAGTGGGTACGGCCAAGGTGTATTTTGTAAAAATATTAGTCATGACTAACACGTTCTCAAGCCCGGACCTTGAGGGCTCTAGCACAGTGAAGTCCAAAGCCAAAACTTCATTAGGACGGGCAGCTAACAAGTGTCCCATAAAGCTACCAGGGACAGTGGGGACACCTTTAGCACACTGGCACCGCTCGCACTCCTGGCACCAACGGGCAATGTCCGCAGACATGCCAGGCCAGTAGCATCGCTGCCGCACAAGATGGGATGTACGCTCCACCCCCTGATGCCCATGCTGTTGGTGAAGCTGGGTCAAGACTTCGTGTTTCATGACTGCTGGCAATAACACCTGGAAGACCTCCTCACCACCGTCTGGGCGAAACACACGCCGATAGAGCACCCCATCAGTCTCGACCAGGCGGTCCCACTGCCGAAGTAGAATAACTACAGACTTTGAGAGTTTCTTACGTTCTTCAGGAGTAGGGGGCAACTTGCGTCTCCAAAACATCAGCAACTCCCCTATGACAGAGTCCATTACCTGCTGAGCACCCATGTCGCTGATTGAGGAACAAGGAAATGAGGTAACCTGATTTACCTGGGCCACCTGTTCAACTCGGGAAGCTTGCTGTAACGCCACAGGAACAACCACACCTGGACACAACTCTTGCACTATTCCTGTACCCAAAAAGTTTTGTCGTGACAAGGCATCGGCATTACGATTGCTTTTCCCTGACCTATATTTAACCTCAAAGTCGAACGCTGCCACTTGGGCAGCCCAACGCTGCTCCATGGCGCCCAACTTTGCGGAAGTCAGGTAGCTAAGGGGGTTGTTATCAGTAAATACCACACATTTATGGCCCAACAAGTACTCCCTAAATTTTTCAGTCATGGCCCACTTGAGCGCTAAAAACTCCAGTTTCATAGAAATGTAGTTAGATGTATTGCGCTCAGTGGGCCTAAGACTGCGACTGCCATAGGCTATAGGGCGCACCTTACCTTGCTGCTCCTGTGAAAGGACTGCCCCTAGTCCCCCATGACTAGCATCTACCTCTAAAATAAACGGTAGTGCGAAGTCAGCATAGGCAAGCACAGGGACTGTGGTCAATTTATCCTTCAACCCCTCAAAGCCACACTGACATTCCGCCGACCAGGCTTCAGCAAACTCCTGAACACTGCGCTTTACATGTTTTGGGTTTGCCAGCTGAGCCACCAACCTGTGAAGAGGGGCAGCCAATTTGGCAAACCCCTCCACAAAGCGCCGGTAGTAACTAGCAAACCCCAAAAAGGAGCGCAACTCTGAGACATTAGTAGGCCGAGGCCATTGTGCAACTGCCTCCACTTTACTTGGGTCAGTAGAAACATCCTCAGAAGAGATGACATGCCCCAAGTAATGGACTTTCTTTTGAAAGAAGGCACACTTGGACAATTTGGCCTTCAGGCCTTCTCTCTGCAAGCGGCTTAAGACAACCTCCATCCGAGCAAGATGTTGGTCTATTGAGGAGGAAAAGACAATTATATCATCAAGATACAAGAGGAGGGACTGGCACTGCTGATCCCCAAACAACCGTTCCATCAAACGTTGGAAGGTGCTTGGGGCGTTGCATAACCCGAAAGGCATTCTGTTCCACTCGAAGAGGCCAAATGGGGTGCAAAAAGCAGTCTTGGATTTGTCCCCCTCAGCTACAGGTACTTGATTGTACCCGCTGGCCAGGTCCATGGTAGAAAACCAACGGGCCCCAGCCAGCGAGTCCAAAGTCTCCTCAGTACGTGGTAGAGGGAACGCATCTTTCCTAGTTTTTGAATTTAAGCGACGGTAGTCTACACACATACGCAGACTACCGTCCTTCTTTTTGACCAATACAATGGGTGAAGCATAAGGACTGCAGCTCTCTCTTATTACCTGGGATTCCAATAACTGATTGATATGTGCCTTTACCACATCATACTCGGATGGAGGAATGCGCCTGAACCGCTGCCTGACAGGGATGTCATCCAACAAGGGGATGTCGTGGGAAATCAGGTTTGTGCATCCCAAGTCCCCATCGTGTGTAGAGAACACGGGTAAATACTTCTCCAACAATACTCTGACCTTACCCTGTTCTTCTTCTGACAACACCGATAGATCTAACGTGGCTATCTGTTCCTGTACCGTAGGAGAACCCTGCACAACCTGTGTACTCACCTTAGCCGTAACGGTCTTAACTTCTGCAACTTCTGGGGGTAAACTAACCACATCCACCTGGTTCACAGTGCCAATAACGGTGCTAGCATACAGCACTACGTCCATAGTCCCAACATTTACTATTGGCACATAGACGGTACCACTGTCCACCCTCAGAAGAGCAGAGGAGGCCAACAAACCTGCCGGTAGACCAGAACTAGGTGGTTCAAACAATACAGTACCACTCGAGTATTGCACAGAACAGGTTGCAGCAACAAACTTCATAGTGCCACCCGTGATGCGACACGCCCGACGTCCACGTACTTTGACTTGCCCCTCACAACCCACAGCTGGCTGAGCGTCAACCTGGTGGCAATGTTGTAATGCCTGAAAAACAAAACTGGGGGCCTGTGACACCACCGATAAATCAAAAAGAGCTGTACCATGCTGGCCAAAGAGCTCCCGGTAGCAGCGGCTGAGGACGTTCATGCCTAACACCCCAGGAACTTGTGCACACACACCACCAGGAGGATCTCTGACCACCAACACGCCACAGCCTAAAACTACTCGCCCACAAAGCTCCACGTCCAATTCCAAATAACCAATATAGGGAATCGCGAGGCCGTTTGCAGCTTGAAGCTGTAACCAATTACACGATCTAAGCTGTTCCTGACCCCACAACCCAAAACTGGTCATAAAGCAACTCTCTGTCATAGTGGACACCATTGAACCAGTGTCCACCAGGCAAGGTACCTGAACCCCACCCATAGATACAACGAGCTGTGGACAAGAAGACATAAAACGTGACATAAAATCAATACCAGTGACATTTGAGCCTATCCTTTTCCCAACCAAGTTGCGGCCCTGCAACTCGGTGGGAACTAGTTTTCCGACGGCTGCATGGATGATGACGGCTCACCCCTCATTAAAGCCGAATTCACACGAGTCGACGGTGGGCGGACGAGTATCCGCTCCCCGTCGCAATCTCTAGCAAAATGGCCAGGTTTCTGACACCTTCTACAAATTAAATTAGCCCTAGATGGTCGTAGATGTGCCTGAGGATTTTGAAGCTGAGCCATACTTTGAGTCAACTGATTTAATTGTTGTTTTTGCTTCCGCAGCATGTCCCGAAGTTCACTCATTTCTGAGGCTGCTGAACCACCACTACTATTGCCACCACTAAGGTTCTGATGTCCCTGTACCCCATATTGAATACCGTAAGCAGATGGAACAGACTGACTTCGACCACGCGCCCCCCCAGGCATACCCTCTCTTTCCCAACGAAGGGCTTCGCTGCGAACATCAAATAACGTAACAGTAGGTTGACGTCGCACTAACTGCTTCAGTTCACGTCGAAGGGCACAATCATTAACATATTCGACAAACTGATCTCTTATCAAAATTTCACCATTAGGGATGCCATGAGGGGATTGATTTTTAACCTTCTCCAGAAGACTCATCAGGGCCAAAGAAAACTCTACCAAAGTTTCCCCCTCCTGTTGTCTTCTGGAAAAGAACGACTCTTGAAGCGCTACGTAAGACTTTGTGCACCCATATAATTCACGCAACACTCGAATAATTTGTTTCGGGTCCTCCCTCTCGTCCACCGACCGATAACGAATTTCTTCCCTCGCCTCTCCCTCCAGATGATCAACCAAGAAAAAGGCCTGATCAGCTGTAGACAGACGACGAAGCCGCATACAAGCCTGAGCCTCCTCCACCCACTCGTCGACGCCAATGCCCAACCGACCACTAAACTTTGGGCATTTACGATCTCGAGGAACAAATACAAACCGTTCCGCGGTCGATGCACCAGCATCAACAAGTGGGGGAGCCAGAACTGCAGGAATAGAAATATTAGATGGGCCCGGCTGCGCAACAGACACTTGCTCTTGTCTCAGTCGTTCATTATCTGACTTTAATTGAGCTACCAAATCTCTTAGCTCACGTATTTCATCCTCCATAACTGCAAATGCACCAGCACTTACCACTAATATGCAAACTCAATTTTACTTGTGCCGGTCCACCACAGAAAGGGACTGCTACCGTCTGGTTCCTAAAAAAAAAACAAAAGAACAACAAAACAAATACTCACACAAACAAAAACCCACGTCTCTGCACTAAATAAGAGAGAATCCTGCCGACTACGCCAGAATGTGACGGAGTGGTACAATTTTGAAATCAACCTTTTACCAGTAAAGAAATCCGACTACGCCACCCTAGACATTAACTCTAGGGAACAATGCTCAAAACCCAAAAATGGAGTACATTAAGCACACAGGTTCGGTTCCCTCATAGAAGTAAGCAGGAGACGTGGGTGAAGTATAAAAGTACAAATGTTTATTAATACAAGAATGTTCTTTTTTTAAAATAGACACTAAAAATGTCCAAAGAACAGCATGAGACCCCACTTTAAATAGAGGAAAACAAAACTACAAAAAAATAAATGTGGGCAATGACACAAAAGCAAATTTAAATATAAAAACAAAATAAAGTAAATATCAGCAGGGCTGAGGCTCCCATCGGCAAGAACAAAATGGAGTCTGGTTCTACAAGAGCACACTTCCACGCACACCCACAAAAGTGCACTCAGATCACACTACCACACACTTGAAGTGGTACACAGCACACAATAAAGAACCACCACCACAAGACGGAAGATCTGTTCACCCGTGGGACCCCCAGCTCCTGCAGACAAACAAAATTAATAAATAAACTAACAAAAGCACAATTAGACACAATTAGCTCCACATATAATATAAACAAATGATAATAATTGATGAAGCAACTCCAAACAAAAAAAGGGTATCAATATCACATAAAGCAAAGAAAACGTTAGCAGAATCAAATAAAGTCAAAAGAAATTACAAAGCAACTTGAAAGTCAGATGTAAACAGGAAGCAAATCAAGTTGCGTTGATAAAGGAGAAATAACGTGCAAATAGACAGCACAATATTTCTGTAGGTATATATACACACACTAAACAATAACCAAAAGAAAAAAAAAAAAAAAAAACTTTACTCCCAAAAAAGTATAAACAAGAAAACGAAAACAAATCAAAAGAAAAAACAAAACAATTATTTCTTTTCTCAATAAAATGAGATCATCGTATTCTCCTTGCTGATACACAAACAAAAAGCAGCCACTACACACAACCGGAACCAGACGAACAGTCCCCTTTCAACAACGATGGTGGTGGCGTCTGCACGACAATTTACACAGTAGGACTGCAGAAACGTGAGCAAAAGTCCGCAGCACAAAGCGGAAGACAACAGCAACGCAGCAAATCCGATATACTTTAAGGTAGAACGGGATAAAAAGAGAGTAAACGAGAGGGAGAACCCTATAACGAACACAAAGAGAGATGTTACTCATAATGATACTTGCCCTTCACGAATTATAATTACATTTAAAACACTTACCGTCAAGGTATCACCCCAAATAGAAAATGTACAGGCACAAGTCTATTAATCAGCCCACCGATAACAATGGGGTACAGGAAACCATACCTAGACAGCATGCGGCAGTGTCAACAGCACAACAACAGTAGTACAATATGCGTTTGTACAGATGCACATGCACACACACACCTACCTGAGAGGCAACCGGTCACTAGATCCACTAAAGCAGCGCCGAAAACACACCGACACCCGGACAAAACGACACTATAAGTTTACAAAACAAAAGTGCTTTAAAAGACCAGTTTTAAAATTACCCCCCTGTTACAGCACAGCACGCTTACCTGTAACCACCATAAACACGGGCACAAAGGGGAAAGTCGGACGTGACGCACCACGGCCAACAACAAATCAGCCCTTATATTACGGATACTGATCAATGATAGGCAGATCCGGCTGTCAATCACCTAATTTCATTACATATGCAAGGTTCCTTGGTTATCTTTTGAAATTGTCAAATCAAGAAAATTAATACACACTTTGCTATATTCTAAAGACAACTTGTTGGATGTTTGGATTAATGCTATTCAGATAACCATGAAATTCAATCAACTCTGTTTCCGAGCCAGACCAAAAAAGACATATATCATCAATATAGCGCCCCCACCAGATAATAAACTTGTGAAACAAATTATTTTCTGGGTTCAAAATAAAATCCTCCTCCCATTTGCCCAGGTACAAACCTGCATAGGAAGGGCTGTAACATGCCCCCATAGCACAACCTTTTGTCTGTTTAAAGATCTTATCCTGGAAGACAAAAATGTTATTAGTCAAAGTCCATTCTGTTAGTGACAGCAAAAAATCAGTGGGTGGCATTTCATGTTCAGGACGGCCACTCAAGAAATGTCTCAGTGCTGCAAGGCCCTGTTGATGGTCGATATTTGTATATAATGCTTCCACATCCATAGTTACAAGGAAGGTTTCAGAGCCTATATCTTGTAGCTCTTTGTTCTTGTTTAAAACATCAGTAGTGTCCTGGACATATGCAGGGAGTGAAGGTAGAAAAGGTTTAATGAAATAGTCAATATACTTAGACACTGCTTCTGTAAGACTTTCGTTCCCTGAAATCACAGGTCTACCTGGGGGGGTTCTCAAGACATTTATGTATCTTGGGTAACATGTAAAAAGATGCCATTCTAGGATTCTCATTAAACAAAAATCTAAGTTCAGGGTCTGAGATCCAACCACTGGCTTTAGCTTGATGTAACATCCTTCCCAATTCCTCTTTAAGAGACTCCGTAGGATTATGGGTCAGTAGTTGGTAGAACTCTGTGTTATTTAACTGACGGGAAGCCTCTTTTACATACAAGTCCTTACTCCAAACCACAATTGCACCCCCTTTGTCTGCTTTTTTAATAACTAAATCTTCATCTTTGGATAGTGTTTCCAAAGCACTTTTTTCTTTGTGAGAAAGGTTACTTAGTTTGGATGCCCTTTTATTCTTAAACAAATTCTCAATATCAAAATTTACTTTTTTAGCAAATGTATGTAAAGAAGCATTTTGTACCAAAGGGCAAAAAGTAGATTTTGGCTTAAAACGGGGAAAGGAGTCTGTCTGACCTGTATCTGTGGAGCTTGTAGATGTTGGGGTCAAATGTGCAACCCCAAAGGGTCAAACCCTTTGCAATCAAATGGGGATCAAATGCATCACAGAAAAGGAGTATCATTTCTTTAAGGAATATTGCGCAATACTGAACACTGCCTTGGATATCTTACAAGGTGAAGATCACTGCTATTATGGCACCATCTTACCAACACTAGAAGTTCTCATGTCCAAAACCTTGGCACTTCAGAGTGGGCTTTCTGCGATGACATCTGGTCTGCCAGATGCGATTGTAAAGGTAAGTCTATACTCTAAAAATTGGATACTGTACATTTAAGTTATAGTTTATTTAAAGATAAACCTTAAAGATACTTTTGTTAGTGTCACACAGGGTGTGATTTTTGGGGAAAAATGCCCCTCTCTATTCTGAAATGTATGGCTCGCTGTCAGATGATATTGCGTGATCATAATCATTCTTTCGATGACGCGTTAAACCTTCGCGTTCTGTCTCTCCGCCCAAAACTAGCACAGATTAAACATGACACTTATAAATAATATATGTCAGTGTATATTTGGTATGTTTTTATCCATAAAGTTTGGGTTATTTTTTTTTTTAATAAAGATTACTTGCATGATAAATGTTAACCATGTGCAGCTTATTATAAAAAACAAAGAATAACATATTTCTGCATCATTGTGACCAATAATTGGGAGGGGGCAAATCGCACCCTGGTGTAACCTAATGTGTTCAGGTGTATTCAGTCATTAAATATTTGACTTGACTTGTATAAATTTAATTCAGATGTTGAAACAGTAGGCTATAAAGAAGGAATTAAATCAAATGTAATTGTATTTGTAAATACACTGTAAAAATTAAAGGTGCCTGGAGGAACCTTTTGGGGTTCTTCACTTTGCCACACCGGCGGAACCGTCTGTAGATCCTCTAGGCACCCTTTAAAAAGGGCCGGTTCTCTGAGGAACCACACAAGTTTCCTGAGGAACTCTTATATTAGGCACTGTGTGGAACCACTTTGGGTGCCTCCAGGAACCAAATTTCATTTTTTTTAAATATTTAATTTCATGTTGTTACTATGGTTACCTTTGACTTCTATTATAATAAACAAATTGAACCAAATACAAAATAAGAATTGTTTATTACATATTTGATATTCATTTTTATACATACACTTCCATGCACATGGGGAAAAAAGCTAACTATAGCTTAATATCAATGAATACACAAAAAAATAGTATAATACATAAGCAACATGAATAATCAACCATGTATATACAATAGATAAACAAGAAAAGACATCTCAACAAAATGCATGGAAACACATATGTTCCACGAAATAAATCAATGTAAAAAAATTACATTTGAACTAATTAAAAATGTCCATCTTTACTTAACTTTAAACATTTGTGTTTCAGTCCGATGGTGAGTCTGACATCACTGTTTCCAAGTCCAAAAGCTCTATCAGATGCCAAAAACAAACAAGTGCTAATATACACTCATTGTGCTGTAACCTTTATCTCTATACAGAAATCTCAGATGGTTAGATATTCAGCTATTTTGAATCATAAAATGTTTAAGTCTGGGATGCTGTTAGACTGGAGACTGTAATGTATACTATGGCTTTTGAAAAGCTTAAATGTGTGACTTGAATCAACAGTGTTCATAAATGGTTGTTGAGTATTCTCATGAAACAAGATAGAGGAAGTAGAGGCTTCGACCTGGAAACAGAGTTAAGGTGCAGTAAAATTATCTGTTATTCTGTGAATGTTCACTGGTGAATTCCAGTCATTTCAATAAGAATCCACACGATCAGCAATTTCGTTTGTGGTCAAAAATGTCACTATGGGACCAAGTTGGTGTGAGGTACTTAAAGAGTTAGAAAAGTGAAAAGGTACAGCATCGTTTTCCGTTTGTTTTTCCTCTTCTCTGGTGGATGGTCCAGGCACTTCAGTGATTTTCAGGTCTACAGGAGGATTTTTATTCTTGTTCAAACTTGTATTTCAGCTTACCGAGATCCCTACAAAGTACAAAATTTACAGTTAGTAATGTTATTAAAGTGATAGTTGTGAAATTTAAATAATTTCCTCAGACTTGTGACGTTCCAAACCTGTTTGACTTTCTGTCTGTGGAACCCAAAAGCAGATCTCAGGCATAATGCAACCCAAGTCACCATTCAATTTCACTGCATGAAACACAAGCAGAAAACAAATGTGTAAATCATTCATGAAACCATTCTTATGTACACTTGTCTAGTTCAATTCAATGCAACAATTTATGTAAAAATGGTTAAGCTCCAAAAATGTCCCAGAAAAGATTGGGTTGTGTTGTAAGTCTTCTGAGGCCATATAATAGCTTTTTCCTTTTTTTTTTTTTTTTTGTCGAAAAAGACTAAACTTGAAGTTATAATTCAGAGTTAAAAATGTCTTATATTCAAATGCAAATGATAAAGATATCAGAAAAAAATGCATAGCATTATTTGTGAACCAAACCTGTGATATTATTTTTCTGAGTAACATGAATGAGATTTGAGATCATGAGAAAATATTTTCAGAGAATAACTGATTAAAAACACAAGTAGCTGCTACACAGTCAAACAATACAATTGCACACAGAGAAAGTTCATAGTAATAAAGTACAGCATGTGGTGCAGGTAACTTACTGTAATTCAATGTTGCCACTGAAATGTTCAGATTATTTTAGAAATGTAATGGTTGTTCTGGGGAAACAAAAGAACAAAGCTGATTATTCACAACATAATATTTATTGACCAGTAAATGGCTTTAAAATGGTATTTGAGAGAATGAGGGCACCTGTAGTTAAGTAAAGTTAGGCTAAACAAAAAAAGACCAAACTATAACCTGTTTTTGTTATTCATAACAAACGCAAGAATCGGAGAATTTTCTAAATTAGTTAGGCTATATCAGCAATTTGAAGACAGTTGTACAAAATATGTTAAATTGAATGACTAAATCTATCTAAGACAATAAGTCAATCATTTCCATTTGTTCATTAGATCAACGTAGTTAGCATCGCGGCTAAAACCTTCATACCAGATACTGTGCAATAAACGAGTGGTAAACGCTGTAAAAACGTAGTAATGTATAATAAATTTAGTTTATATATGTGTGTGTTTAAATATATAGTGAGTAGACTCTGTATTTATATTTATTTGGCGAGTTTACAAACCTTGTAATGGAGAGCCGAATAAACGGCGGAAGCTTTGATGAGAGGAGCCGTTAGTTTCCTGATGACGATCAGCTGAGCTTTGTTGCGCGCGAGCAGCGCGAGCATCACTGAAGCGACGACAGCAGAGGAATAGCAGCAGTTTCGTGACAGAATAATACTTTTCTCCTCCTGCTTCTTCTTCTTCTTATAATATTATTATTATTTAGTGTTGTTGTTTAAGGTTTAAATTACTTAATAAAATAGGCCTATACTAAATATATGTAAGCTACCCAAGTGAAAAAGACTAGGTTACTGTTAAATGTATTAAAAATGCATTAAATATTTGTATTGTAGGTCTACTAAAAACACACTCAAGTACATTTTAAATACATTTAATAGTACATCTTTTTCACCTGGGTATGTATACTGAATCAAACTTGCCTATAATAATAATAATAATAAAAATGCATTAAAGTATATTTGTATTGTAGGTCTACTAAAAACACACTCAAGTACATTTTTAATACATTTAATAGTACGTCTTTTTCACCTGGGTATGTATACTGAATCAAACTGAATCAAATAATAATAGGATAATAATAATAATAATAGAATAATAATCTAATTCGGGCCTCACTGAACCATTGGGTTCCTCCAGATGCTGGCTTTAACATAAGAGATCTTCCAGGAACCACTTAAATGTTAAAAGATCTTCCAATAACCCTTTTATCGCATTTAAGTTCCTCTATTTTCCCCCAAAGCACTTCGAGGTCTCATGGTAATGAAAAGGTGACTCCAGAACCTCTGAACTAAATACAAAGTGCTTAAAGGATCCCATAAGTTCCAGCAAGAACCTCAAAGATTGTCAATGCTCCTCCAGTAACCCTACTATAGGAGAAAGAGCTTTGAGGCACCAAAATTACATTTTGAAGTTCCTTGAGTATCCGACAGGGTATTTGAGGCTCCTTTAGTTTTTACAGTGTACAAATACTTTTTCTTACAGGCCGTACAAGTGCGATTCAGTTCAGTCTTGGACAGTAAAAATGCTCTTTTGGCGGCTTAACCCCGGTTCAAGATACGCTGGATTAAAGATGAGGAGAGAAGAAACCATGTGAAGTCACTGCTGACCGCTGAATGTCAAGCTCAGCACTCTGATGGCCACATTGTAAATCCTATGGAGCAGAAACCTTCTAACTCCAATGACAATGATTTTTTTTGTGTTTGAAGATGAGGATATGTGTTATTCTTCACAGACAGAAGTCATGGAGTACCGTATTTGAAGTCTTCAGGATTAGAGCTGGACATTCTCAACAAATTCCCAAACATTAAAGTCATCTCACTCAAGTACAACACTGCAACACGATGCACGATGTAACTACAGAAGAGTCAAGTTTTAAATAGGAAAAATATCGAAACTCTTTGGTCATTTTTTTGAGAGAAATGCTAATGGTCTTGTCCACTTCAATGATGTATGCTAAGCTATGCTAAAAGTGGTAGCTACCGCCAGAACCGGAGATCGGCTGAATGGATTCAAAAACGGTAAAACTCAACTGTTTAACTCTGGGGGAGTTGTAAAATGAGCCTATTTCCAAAAAAAGTGGAGGATCCCTTTAAGCTCATATGCCACTTTGACATTTGAGTTTAATCGGCCCTCTTTGGGTCACCACACTCTCCTCAACTAAACAAGAGGATAGTTACATTCTCATTTCACACAAGTTTTTGTTATGTTTGTTTTTATTATTTAGCCTATATGTTTTTATTATGTTCTTGTTTGAATGTGGGCCATCAAGAACGTCTGGATGTAGAACTAAAAGGATATTTCTGATATTTTCAGATATTTCATAGGTTCAGCTCAGACAAATTGTTATGTTGTTAAATATGTTTAATTTGCACCTTGGTACCTGAAGCAACTTGAAAGATAATAGTGGTGTTATTCTTCATATATATGAGGCTAAAGTGTTATGAGTCTTAAGAAAAATGTTTTAGACCAAGCCTCATCCTCAACTGTTCAAATGGTTTTGACTGGAATGTTTTTTAAACCAGTTTAGTTTATGTAAGTCTTTTCTAACTCATGAGTGAGTTGTTTATCAGAGTTTGTTGTTTATCCGAGCAGGAGCCACTTCATTGCTGCACACTAAGATCATCAATCATTTCTCCTGTTTCTGGGTTATAGTTATTTAAAAATGGGATCTTCTGCAGTCCCTGCAATAATAAATAAAGAATTTGTGAATTCAGGATGATATTTATTTGTGTGTGCAAATTTTAGAGGTTCAATAAATCAGAGGTTTGCTGTGTATATAATGTACTTGGTACATCAGTCTATATTTGATATCCCATCAGTTTTCTAATGTTAAATAATGTTAAAAGGTGGTTTAACTCCCTCTTGTGGTCATTGTCCTGAAGCTCATGAGGGAGAAAAATAAATAAACTGTACAGTGTGTGCACTTTTGTAAAACTGCGCACAGTTTACCAATCTGTCCACATGGATGTAAATTGATAATCCCCACGGATTGTAAAACCGTGCACACAGTTTATTCATTTTTCTCTTCCCGGAACCTAGGGCGGCTCCGTAGAAAAAGTCGCTTGTTTTGGGCTTGTTTTCACCAGGGGGGCAGGGTTTCATAAAATATTGAAGCTTCTCCGGACGCCGCCATTGATTAGCGGACCATCACCTGCTGTTAGCATCCCACTGACTCCCATTCATTTTGGCGTCACTTTGACAGCGAATAACTTTACATCTGAGGCATTTAAAGACTCCATTTGTCCATTATTTATTTCTAAAGAAACACAAAAATGTATAAAAGGCTTAATTACCTTGTGTCGCACAGTAGAGAGATTACCGTATGGACGGGAGGAGAAGCTTGCGGGCGATCGGGGGGACGTGGAGGCAAAATGACAAAATAATTAATCAGAATACTTAGCAAAGGTTTCTCCTCCTCATGGACAGCTCCTACTCACACTCTCCGTCTCTGCAAGTTTCGGAAGGGAATGATTCAGATTTCTAGAAGACAGACGGTTGCTCACGTCACATCTACGTCGTCGAGCTCAGTGTGAGTCTGCGCAGTCGCTCCGCCATCAGGAAGTGAGAGCTTCTAATTGACTTCACTTTTCTTCGTTGAAACCTATGGTGTCGCTGTGTCCAGTTTAAACACTGTCTATGGTTTTCACAGGCCTGGTTGCTTATTTGTCTTGCGAGATCTGGCAACACTCGTGTCATTTTGAATGGCAGTGTTTGAAATGGCAAACGTGACTTTATGTCAGATTGTGTGTCTTATGCAGAGAACCGTGTTCAGTGCGTTTAAAAAGTGCCATTTAATGGCACTTAATGTGCATGTCATTTTAGTGTGTTAGCAATTGAAAAAAACTGTAAGCAGAGTTGGGAAATTAGATTAATTTTAACGAATCGGTTCGTTAGAATGATCTGATCAAATGAATCGATTCAATTTGATTCATCACGCAATTTACAAATTTCCCCGAATGGCATCTTACAGCTTCTTTTTCGAAGTGAAAGTAATTAATTTCAAGCCTACTGCTGTTTATTACTTTGTGTTTTTAATGAGCTTCAATGATCGAGAGAAATGTAGTAGGCCTATATGTGAAACATCACAGTTTCAAAAGTTATTAATAAAGGTTTAAATGTTTTTTTAAACGTGGTTGTGAAAAAATTAAGAAAGGATAAGATTCTGATGCGAATCAACTTTTTAGACAAATTCTAAGGCTGACGATAATATACATTAATGAAATATTTCGTCTGAAATTAGAAAAGAACGAAAAATGGTCGCGATCTTGTCAACTATCAATCAAATAGGCCTAGAGTTCATATATATATATATATATATATATAGAGAGAGAGAGAGAGAGAGAGAGAGAGAGAGAGAGAGAGAGAGAGAGAGAGCAGAATAACTTGTGCACACACAAAATACTCATATAAACCACTTAGACCAAAATATATCAGCCTGATTCGGCTGATTCATGGCCTCTTCGAGATTAACATGATCATCTGGCTCTTTGGAATTTTGTCTGTGGAATAGTTCCCAATGCCAAGAATCTGTTTCCATGAGTAAATATTGTGGCAGGTATAATTAAAACAGCACACACATATCTGAGATATATGCCTAGGAACATAACTGTTAGTTATACAGCAAATTATGCAATACAGAAAGTGTTTCCTTTAGGAAGGTGTTGCACTGGACAAATGTGAACCAACAGCATTAAAACAAGGAATAGCTCATCCTGAAGGAATGCGGAGACTCGGCCCTGCCGGCGAGGATAATGCTCCTGTTGACATGTGAAGCTCATGTCGTTCTGCTGGGTATCTGGTGCATTACATGTGTGGAATTGTAATCTGTTCCAGCCATGCTTCACATGAGCTTCACGGAGACAGCTGTGGTGTGACGGCAGGAGATCGTCGGATTGTTCTCAGGAAACGGTCCAGATTATGTAATGCAGCTGAGTCATGTTTTCTGTGCTCTAGGGCCGGACAATAAAACTCATGTTCATTTTTTTATATTTGTTGGAATGCACTGAGGTTCATATGCATCTGGCTTGTTGACTGACAAAACCACACAGCTGAAAGTCACTAAACTAAGATGCAGGAAAGTATTACACAGCGTCTTAAACCAGGCGCAATGCAACAAGATTCAAGCGATGTATTCAGTCAATGTGAAACGTGCAATGTGCACAATAACTGACAATACAGTCGGGATGATGAACATTTTGTCCGTTACTGATTATTTCGTTAGGTCGTTAATTATTTATATTTGAAAGCCGATAACCAATATATTGGCAGATAAATCTAAATCAAATTTTATATTTTTGAGAGCCTGATTTAAAAAACAAAAGTCTCACTATTAAAATCTATGTCCCAAACACACAATTATAATGTTCTCATGATAATTGCCGATATGACAGAACATACTGTAACTCTATTTTCCTTGTTTGAAGTGATTCCAATCATATCTCAAGCTACTCAAAATCATCATGTTGAACAGTGCGAATCTGAAGCGTCTCAGCTGGAGGAAATAATACATTATTTATTGACTTTAATATAATAACAATAACATTAAAAATTAACATTTATCAGCCGATACCGATATGGTGGCTGATATATCGTGCATCCCTAATATATATATATATATAATATATACACTGCCTGGCCAAAGAAAGAAAAAAAAGTTGCTGTTTGGATTTGAATAGGCAAATTCTTAAAAGTCAATTAAGTATATTATTATGATTCTAGCATGTTATATGTTTGGCAGCAGTTCTTCTAACTCTAATAGCTTTTCATTTCTTAAACAACCATGTATGAAGAACATCATGGCCATATTCCAGGATCTCAAAGCCGAGATTCATCAGACTCAAACTGTGAAGGGATGGTTGGGAGGAGAATGAAGAGTCATTTTCACACATGAATCGGCTCCTTAAATTCACTGAAAGTCTTTGGGATGTGCTGGAGGAGAATTTACAGAGTGCTGGACTCGATCTTGACCCAAAATGATGCAAATAACATCACAAAATTCAATTAACATTTACTAAACTGTCAGCAGGACTAACCCAGCTAACAGGGAACGTTCCCAGATCATTGGCTATCGTTCTCTCAAACATTAATACAACGTTTTATAACGAGATAATTAAACGTTCTAATAACGTTCTTATAACGTTCTTATAACCAAGCAAGAACGTTAATACGTTTATATAACGAGATAATTGAACGTTCTAATAACGCTTTTAATAACGTTCTTATAACCAATAAATAACGTTAATACAACATCTAAAAAACTGGACGTTTTGAACGTTCCTAGAACATTCAGAAATAACATTTTTATAAGTTAATGGGAACGTTGTGGAAACGTTCTTATAACCTAAAATTGTTAGTTGGGAACCAGTGCACTGGCACAGATACTGAAATCAAGTGATTGACAAAATCTTCTTGTTGCTTGTTGTAAGTGTGCGTGTGTGTTGGCAAAGTTCAGTTTATACCTTGAAAATCAGTACCAGAGGTTGTAAAATCAACACTTTGTTTATAAACTTAAGCCCATATCCATTCCATTATTGTCTTTTTAAAAACATCAGACCAAATCTAAAATCTTGAAATTTCCCAGAGAGCAAAATAAAGTGAAAAAGCAGAGACTGAGAAAAAAGAAGTATGTATTGATCTTACATTCAAGTTTAGCTGGTGCCAGACCAGGCAAGGCTACAAACAAAACAATGATATTTTTAACCAGTGAGATCATCACAGTGATTAAAAAATACTTCACTTAATGCTTCCTAAAGTGTTTCTTTTTCCGAGGTTCGAAATCGTCTCATTTTAAATGTTCGATGAGAAAACAGCACCAATTCCTTATTAAGCTCTAGGACTTGCAGTAGTAATTCAAGTGGTTTCCTTCCTCAGCTTGCATTACTTTTCATTGAAGGTGTGTTGTTTTTGTGCCTTTAGAGCAGGGCTATTCAACTGGGGACCTGAGAAATGTTTTCCATGCAAATATTTCAGCAGTGTCCCGTATTTCTGTCGACTGAACCAGCGATACCAATCATTCGTAAATGAATCATTGTTTTGGTTCGATTCTTTCCTCTCCGCGAATTGGCCAAACGCACTTGCATAACGGTATGAAACGATTCGGATTCGTTCGGACCGTTCAGTCACTGAATCATCTGAAGCGGTTTCTCAGTCAGTAACAACAAATAAAGAACAAATCGTGCTGTTATCATTTGTTTCACTAGTTTACTTTGAACTACGTAGCACGGCCCAGTGGACAACGGAACGCTAGCTTAAAGGAGTTGCGTTTACTCCCGGTCCCGGAAACTATTATTAAACAGCGTTGCGACATCCAGTGAGAAGCGTTTCAATTCGACACCTCTCTGACAAACCACAAATCAATCGATGATTTAAAGCTGCCGAGCTGCAAGATTATTTTGATCATATTCCCCGAAACCGACACTATGCTCTGACAGAACAACATAAATCAGCCGGTTTTGGAAAAGAACCCGCGCTTCTACCTCCACCTGGAGCCTGTTATTTGTTTTGCAAAAATCCACCGCTCCCGGTTCTTCTGGTCCAATCAGCGTGTGAGATCTGACTGTCAATCACAGTTCGTGCACACGCCACAGATCCCCCCTCCCCTCTCGCGCACATTACAATATCACATGCACACGCCTGAAGTTCGCAGATGTGTTGGATTGTACGAAGCATGATGGCGGAGAGAAAATCTACTAACAAGCTTCCAATTCCTCGGTTAACAACCAGAGCTAGGAGGTCCAAACCAACCGAGGAAAAGAATATGATGCTTTGATGCTGAAGAGATGCTGAAGAGGGGCATGAGAGTTGTAAACATTCAACATTTTGGCTAAGTCCCGTCAATCTGCCAGACTTGCCGACTGCAGCTCTAACTAGTTTTAAAAAGGATGAAACAGCCTCAGCATTCCCAACACGACTGATGTGCCATGAACGAAGTTAGAAGACTTTCAATCCCCTAATCACCAGCCTTACAAACATTTACCTTGAATGTAACGTTACTGTTTTAGATTTATTAAGTGGGTAGAGAAATATGTAAGTCATTTTTGTTATGAAATGATGGCAGTTTCTTTAGTTTTTACCTGTGTTTAGGCATTTTTTACAGTGATAGTGAGTGAGAAGCCATGCATGGTTTTACCTGTCTCACTGTCAAAATATTTTCATTTAAGCCTATAATAATTCTTAACAATAGCTACGAGCTTGTATAATTCATGTATTTGTTCCAAGGAAAACTGTACACAGCTTTAAATTAGTTATTTATTATGGTCTTATAAATCCGCATACTGTTGGGTATCACATTTCCAAGTAAATACAAAATACTTTGTTTTAGGTTTACTTTAGCTTATTTATTGATACTGTTATTTTTCAATAAATAATAAATAATTTTTCAATAAATAAGCTAAACCCACCAGCCCACCTCTGGCCCTCGAATGAAGCTAATTGAATAGCCCTGCTTTAGAGGCACCAAACGGAGTTGGAAAAACAATGCTTTTCTTCCACTCTTCCAGTCTGCCGCTGGTTGTCCTGACCCAAAACTTCTTGAGCCAAACTTTGACATTTCAGACTTTACAAAGAAGAGCAAAGCTTTGAAAGTCCCACAGTGTTTAGTTCTCTGCACATTGAACCGGGATAGAAAATATTTAAAGTATGAAAAACAGACATTTGATCATGAAATTGGAGGTAAATCTATACATTACTTCTGGAAGTTAAAGACTACATCCCTGAGTTCATAACGGTACCAAGAATGTCCACATGGGAGCCAACAATTCTATAGGCCTCAGGTCTTTCTTTTGAATTTCCCTCTCCGTTTTCCTTTCTTCCAACTCTTCATCTGTTGTAAATCATATAAGAGAAGGTTATCATCCTCATCTTCATCATCATCTGTGTACCAGGGACCCCAGACCCCCCCATTATACTGAGGATTGGAGCGATAATCTTTGGGAGGGTAGCGGCATGGCACCGCTGTCTTGTTGTACCGTAGAAGCCTGAATAGCATCTTCTTCACCACATGTGGGTATCGTCGGGAAAGATCCACTCGTTCATATGGATCAGCTGTAATGTTGAAGAGCCATATAGACTTGCTTCGATCCCAGCTCACACGCTCATTGTGCCAACGATTGGCCAACAGAAGGGTGGAGAAAGTCTGTGGTGGGATCCAGTCACTATATCCTGGCACACCAGTAAGAAGCTTCCAGTCACCGACACGGAGAGCCGCCCGGATGGCTGTGTTCCAGATCCCATAGCCTGCTTTCCAGGAGCCATTCTTGGCTTTGGTGTAGATGGGGTCTATGTTGTGGAGAATATCCTGTCGAGGTGAAGGACGTCCCTCACTGATGGCTTCCCAGACATCATAGCCATCAAGACTCTGGTTCTCATCTAGCGTACCTTCACCAAGCATCACCAGTGTTGGGTACCAATCAGTAATATGAATGAGAGCCCTGCTTCTAGTGCCCTTTTTGACCAGTAAAGGACTATGTACGAACCCTACCGCCCGTATTCCTCCCTCCCAGTAAGTCCCTTTACTGCCTCTTAGTGGCCAATTGCTGCCTCCTGCCAATGGTTGGCCTCCATTATCTGAGGAGTACACCATAACCATGTTGTCATAATATCCATACTGCTTGAGAGCAAGAGTTAGATTGCGTACGGCCTCATCCAAGCAGCTGACCATTGCAGCATATTTACGACGATGTAAGTTTGGGATGGACTTGTAGCGTTCGAGGTAGCGAGCAGGAACCTGTAAGGGAGAGTGTACCGCCTGGTACGCCAAGTAGAGGAAGACTGGCCGATTAGGATTGTGAGATTCAAGGATTTTCACAGCCTTTTGAGTATACATAATGGTGGAGTAGATGCCATGGTCCTGCTCCCAGGCAGCTTCTTCCCCCTCGTGAAGATCGTACCCACACATTCCCGGGCTGTCACATTTGTAATGGCTGTAGTAGTCGCCGGTACCCAGCAAAGAGCCAAAGAAGGTGTCAAAGCCACGCTGCGTAGGCATACAACCTCGCTTATAAAACCCAAGGTGCCACTTTCCCACCATATGAGTAGAGTACCCAGCATTCTTCAGTTTCTGCGGAAGGGTGATGTTCTCCAAAGGGAGGCAATTCGGCTGAGTGGGTCGGATGATGGAATGCTGGAGGCCAGTGTGGATTTGATATCTAGGACATAAAAATGCACTAAATTAGTAACAAACATGACAAGCACTGAATAAAACAGACATTTGATACACTGGTTTACTCGAATACATCCGGCGCCAGGCGCAACGCAAGTGTTTTTTGCTAGTTTCAGCCTGACGCAATTATCATTTTCACGTTGTTTAAATAGCAAAGGCATTTGCGCCCATTTGTGCGCCCATGGGCGAGCTGGTCTGAAAACGAGGTGTGCTCAGGCGCATTGTTGGCGCGTTGCAACTGAAATAGACTGCTAAATCTAAATCAAACAAATATTTTTTTTGTTATTTAAAGAGCGCGTTAATAATATGAGCCTATAGGCGGGTCCACGACACGCTTACACTTTGCTTATTACACACACACAGGGACACGAACAGCCAAATATTAAAAATAAAAGGATTACAGAGTAAAATATTAATATTGTGTACATAAATGGTGGAATCCGGCTTGTCCTGTAGATGGTCTGCTTGCGTTTTAACCTCGCGCATGAGCAGATCCGTTTGCTCTCTGGAGACGCGTTCAGTCTTTCCACTTGCAAATTCTGCCATGTAAATAGTGAATCCGCCATGGCGCTGCAAGCTTTTAAAGGGAATGGGAGATGAGACTTTGATTGGCATGTTACGCCCAAAACACCCATTACTCGTTAAGAGAATAGAGACGACCCTTTTAGACCACATTTCCCGTCGTTAAACTAGTAAAAGTGGATTCGGACACGCACTAAGTGCACTTGCGGCGTGCGCTTTAGACCATTCGCTTAGATCGTTAAAAAAGTGCCCTACGTTTTGGGCTCGGTAAGGGAAATGATTTCATTCTGATTGAAACAAAAGATGTCCATGTAAACTCAGTGTGCTTGTGATGTTGTAATCCTGTAATATAGGGCGGCAGTGGCTCAGTGGTTCATGTAGATTGTCTACAAACCGAAAGGTTGGTGGTTCAATCCCCGGTTCCACCTGACCAAGTGTCGAGGTGTCCATGAGCAAGACACCTAACCCCAGCTGCTCCCGACGAGCTGGATGGCGCCTTGTATGGCTGACACTGCCGTCGGTGTGTGAATGAGTGAGTGAATGGGTGAATGTGAGGGTATATGTACAGCGCTTTGGTGGCCATAGGTCTGTGAAAGCGCTATATAAATGCAGTCCATTTACCATTTTACCATTTAATATGTAATGTTATATGGCAGATCAAGTAAATGGGATCGGGACATGGCATTAGGCCAAATTCAAACCTGCGTCCCCTGGAGACATCAGGACTTATGCACCACCACAGTTCCAACCACAGCTTCATTCTGGAACTCCCTTCAAATATATCTTTAAAGCATTAGTTCACCCAAAAGTGACGATTCTCTCATCATTTACTCATTCTCATGAGTAATGCTAAAACACTTCTTAACACAACCCAAATGTCCCACAAGACATGTTTTTTGGTCACCAAACCACTAGGAAACACGAATCCCCAACCAGCCTGTGCTGGAAGACTTGCTGACCCATGTTCTTCTGTTCGCTCTAACATCCCTCCCACATCTGCTTTCAATAAGTGGAACATACTCCTCTCTACAGCTAATCAAACTCAGACCACAGAGCATTAAAACACACTCCCTCGTTCCCACTAGACCAGCCATTCATTACACCCTTTCTCTTTTCAGTAACCCAGAAACTAACCATCTCAAGGCCCTTTCGTCTGACAGCAGACGAGATTTGAGACCCTTCAAATTCATCTTTAAATCATTAGTTGATCCAAAAGTGATGATTCTCTCATCATTTACTCATTCATGAGTCAGTGAGTTCAACTCGAGAACGTTTAGTTAACTGGATCAACTTGCTGACAGGATCTGACTCAAAGAACAATTTGTTGATAAATAGGACATTGGTACTTTCTCTCATGAATTCTCATAAACACCCCAATGAGAGCTAGGGCAGATGTTACTCATGCTGGGTTCAGACTACACAATTTTGACACAATCAGTTTGACGTAGGGTGTAGTGGTGATTCGTAAACGATAATGGGCGTCGGGACGCAAGAATCAATCGTTTATCAAGGCAAGTCACCTTTATTTATATAGAGCTTTTTATCATACAGAGTGTTTCAAAGCAGCTTTACCGAGATAAGAGGAAAATAATGCAACCAAGTTTGTAGTCAGATCTAGAAGAAAATAGCGTCACAGTCTAGCTTAAGTAAGTTCAGTGATGGTTCATTTTTGTTGTAAAAAAGTTAAAAATTTAAGAAAACAGTGATGTCATCGTCCAGCTCAGTTCAGTTCTCATATTATGGTGTCAATGCACTCTCTTTGGAGGATTGACATCCCATACTGTCCTGTTCTTGCGCTCCAGGAACATTTCCACTGTAGCCATAGTTTGTTTACGCTCAGGTCAATCGCTAGCTCAGCCTTCTCGACCACATCACGCGCGCCGTTAAAGACGGTGACTGATGACTGGTCCACGACATGACAAGAATTTAGGAATCAAAATCGCATAATCAGGCTCTTGTAACAGACAAAAATATTGTGTAGTCTGAACTCGGCATTACACTTTACTTCTGCTGTTACTTTAAGTCTATGAAGGTAAAACAGTAGCAAAACTCGAGAGCTTGCTAATTTGAATGTGAGAACTTGTAAAATTAATATTTGTATTTGTAAGTTGAAATTTATACTTGCAGCTCTGATGTGAAAAGCTGCATCTATCGATTTGCACACACAGACAATACTCAGAACACCTGTGTTTTGAATTCGAAGTTGCAGATTAATAGTTACAAATGTGTAAAGTGTCATTTACATAAACAAAATGACAGGCACAATTGTGTACTACACATTTATCTTTGTGCTTTAGTTCAGTTTCGTTGTACAACCACAAGTCGGCACTCACAACCTCTCATATCTGGCAGTACAACTTCAAATCCTAGCGCTTTGACTTTTGCTACTCTTTTTGCGATATGCCTGTAGCAAAACTCACTCGTGCACTTGTAAATGCAGACTTAAGAGAGCAGAGTCGGGGGCGGGGCTGGGGTCGGAATGAAGTCATTTTATTGGTCGATGTCTCACCAATGAACAACGCCAGCCACAATGAAAACATTTATGCTTATGTATCAGCTATTTTTTAAAACGCTTGGAAAATATTTTTATGAAATATCATTAGTTTTACTGGAATAGTTTTACAGAATATGAAGGCAACGCGTTTAATTGAGACAGTGGTATTAAAAGACCAAACTCAGGAAACACCATAAACCATACAGAAAAAAAATGAGCACAGAATATGAACGCAACGCGTTTAATTGTACGTTTTCCTCGAACCCAAGAAAACACTTAATGAGGCTTAATGGACCAACAGTTATAAAATAAAAATTAAAAACAATAAAAAAACACATAATTTGTTACTTTATTAATAAAACACAGGCAGCGAGTTTATTTGCACTGAACACACATTTGTTTATATATATGCCAATTCCATTGCAATACGAAAATGCACCTAAATTATCTGATAAGAATGTAAAATGTATACCTTGAAATGCAATGTAAGTCGGTTTGGAAAAATGTAAATGTTTTAAATATTCACCCTAGCCTAACTGTTGGACACACAAAAACAAACAAAACATAAATAAATTATATATATACGTACGTGTGCGTGTGTGTGTGTGTGTGTGTGTGTGTGTGTGTGTGTCTTTTAGCCTACAGTCTATGGTATATATATACCAGATATGGCAAATATATATGGCATACGTCATATGTTTTACGTCATATTCTGTGCTCATCTGCTTTTCTGTAGTAGCATTAGCATTGTGTCTGATGATACGGTGGATTCAATAGTAGAGGAGTGAATAAATTCTAACCATTTCATTCTAAACCAGCATACAGTTAAACAATGGAATAAAACTCGAGCTTTTCAGCAACCGAACTCACACTCAAACCCATAATGCTCTGTGATGAGTCAACGCTCGCTTTGGACAGGTGGTGTTTATAGCAGAGGGGGCGGAGCTTTAGATTCTAGAGGGCATTTGATTGGACAGAAGATGTGATGAGAAGCGGTGATGTCAGAAAAATCCCTGATCCATTTTAGCAGAAGTGAGAGAGTGTAAGTTTTGAATGCTTATATCTCCTAAATGCAATTTTTGTAATTGTTTTGGAACACACCAGCTTATTCATAACCTTAAGGCTAACATATTCATACTAAAAGCTAAAAAACTTACATTTTTATTTCAGGGGGCCTTTAAAGCTATTGAATGGATTTAGAAGGCTTGTACAAATTAATATAGTGCACAAGGAATATCGTACTTTATTATGCTTATTTGTAATTTTGACCATTTTTGCCATTCAGACCCTTTTTGTTCCCCTTAACAGTTTGGCGTCTTCATTATGGCAGTGTTTGCCAATGCTGGTTCTGGAGCGCCACAAAACTGCACAGTTTGAATACCTTCCTTATCTAAACCACCTGTTTTTCTCAATAACTCATCCACTTTTTAGTAGAGTGCTCATGAACTGAATTTGGTGTGTCAAATAAGGTACAAAGATAAGGAACCAAAGGGAACCACAGTCCTATTCATGGTAATGTGGCAACCAACTTTTAATTAGTGATTATCTGATTTGCTTTTCTTGGCAGGTTTTTCAGCTGGACAGACGCTGAAGATTACGAGAAGTTCATTACTTTTATCAGATGGTAGTGAATACCTTAAAAGGGTAAAAGCTGAAAAGAAGAACTGAACGTACTGCTTATATGGGCAGATGTGATGTTTTTGGACTTCTGATCCAAAGGCATCATCCATCAGAGAAGCAGAAAGAGTTTCAACTAAAACATTACCAATGCTTGTCTTTTTCCACTTAAGCTTTAAGAGATGGCTAAGCATTTGCCAAGATAAGCCTCTTTTTCTGTAATGTAATCTTTTTGATGAAGCCCTTTTTTTGTTGAAGAGCTCTTTAAAGATTAAGCCATTCACAGGCTGAAAAGAATGGCAATTTAATACAATTTAACTAATAAAAGCAGCTGAAACATTTCCATGTGCAGTGTTTATTTAAAATAATATTGTCAGCAAATATTAAAGGGGTTATATCATAAGAAATGACATAACAGCTGTCCACATTTACTCGTAAGTGATGCCCGATGTCCCGTCATAGGCTGGTAATAAGCAGAGCAGATTTCATTTTTAAGTACCATTAACAAGTTCCATTTAAATTTTTAACCTTTTTTAACCATTTCAGCATGGATTGTTTTATGAATCTGTCACAATAATAACTTCTAAGGGGCAGAATATGGTTTAAATTTAAATTATTCACATACAACGCCATAGCAACCACACAAACACTCTAGCAATTGCCTAGCAACTGGTTAGCAACACCACTGCAAGACCCAAAACACCCAAGCAAACGCCTAACAACTCCATAGCAACCACTCAGAACATCCAAGAAACCGCCTAGCAACGCCCAAGCAACACCACAGCAACTACCCAGAACACCCTAGCAATAGCCTATAAATGTTCAAGCAACCGCCAAGTAATGCCCTAGCAAACATCTAGGGTGTTCTGGTTGGTTGCTAGGATGTTGCTAGGTGGTTACAAGGGTGTTATGGGTGGTTTCTAGGGTGTTGCTAGGCGGTTTCTAGGATGTTCTGAGAGGTTGCTATGGTGTTGTTATGTGTTTGCTAGGGTGTTTTGGGTGGTTGCAAAGGTGTTGCTAACCAGTTGCACATAGAACACTGTAGCAACTGCCTATCAACATTCTAGCAACCACCCAGGATACCCTAGCAACCACATATTAACACCCTAACAACAACCCATAATATCTTAACAACCACCTAGCAGCCACCCAGAATGCCTTAGCAACGATGTAGCAGCTCCATGGCAACCAGCCATGCCAACCTAGCAAATCCGAGCCAATCGAGTGCCAGGTTTCGCCGCAGAAAATGACCAAATCTAGTTTGATGTAGTATTTTACTTTACACAATATGTGTGTAAACATGGCCAAAAAAATTGTCCCCATTAAATTCAATGTCTCTTTTCATTGTCTCTAATTTGCAAATGAATGTGTTTTTTGGGCAACATGTAATGAGAGTAATAACTTGCCAACATTTTCATAATATCTCATATTTCAAAGAAATATTCATAATTTCTTCCCTAGTATTCACTTATTATGTTTCCCTAAAACGCCTGATCGGCCTGCAGTAAGTCCTGTGTGAAACTGATGCATCTCGTATTCTGCTCTGAAACCCCACTACAGTTCTGAGATGTTCATTTACAACAATCAATTTGAAAAGTAGTTACAAAACATTCCCAGAGGAGTGTCATTGAGTCGACGTCAGTCATCTTTAAAGACCAAGCCGAGGGCGTTGTGCTCCTTATAGAATAAAACGGACTGATATCCTTTGATGTGTGTGAAGCTAATCTCTGTTCCTGAGTGTTCTCAGTCTTCTTAAACCACACAACACGGTCACACACCGTGAAGCGATCTGACACACAGTATATTACCCCAGTAAATCCCCATCTCAGACAGCCAGAAAGCCATTCATTGTAAATGACTAAGGGAGGAGTTGATTCATTCACTGCTTCCAAAGCAAATTGGCAAAAGAGATTCCTAGCAACCTTCCTGTTTCCCGAGGCGTGGACCAGATGTTTCGCTGTGGGAACACTGGAGTCAGGCATTCAACACATGCACACTAAAACACCAACTTGTCTGCATCATTGAATCATTATTTTCCTTTTATCACTGTAAAGCTGCTATGAAACTATCTGTAGTGTATAAAGCGCTACAGAAATAAAGGTGACGATCATGCATATAGAAAATGACTTTCAACATGAACCTACCGCCACATAATAGAAAATAAAAAAGGTAATTGCGACTTTTTATCTCACACTTCTGAGTTTTTTTCTCACAATTGCAAGTTTACATCTTGCATTTCTCAGAATAGCGTGATATAAATTCGTACTTGCGAGTTATAAAGTCAGAATTGCATGATATAAACTCGCAATTCTGAGGAAAAAAGTATTTTTAACTTAGAATTGGATCTCGCAATTCTTACTTAATATCATCACGCAATTCTGACCTTATAACATTTCTGATTTTAATTCACGCAGTTCTGACTTTATATCACGCAATTGCGACTTTATATCACACTATTCTGACTTTATAGCCTAACCCGCAATTCTGACTTTATCACGCAATTCTGACTTTATATTACGCAATTGCGACTTTATTTTACGCAACTCTGACTTAATATTATGCAATTGCGACTTTATATCACGCAACTCTGACTTTATATCACGCAACTCTGACTTTATTACACGCAATTCTGACCTTATAACATTTCTGACTTTATATCACGCAATTGCGACTTTATATCAGGCAATTCAGACTTTATAGCCAACACGCAATTCTGACTTTATAAAGCAATTCTGACTTTATCACGCAACTCTGACTTTATATTATGCAATTGCGACTTTATATCATGCAATTCTGACATTATATCACGCAACTCTGACTTTATATCACGCAATTCTGACTGTATATCACGCAATTCTGACTTTATATCACGCAATTCTTACTTTTTATCACGCAACTCTGACTTTATATCACGCAATTCTGACTTTATATCACACAACTCTGACTTTATATCACACAACTCTGACTTTATATCACACAACTCTGACTTTATATCACGCAATTCTGACTTTATATCACGCAATTCTGACTTTATATCACACAACTCTGACTTTATATCACACAACTTTGACTTTATAACACGCAATTCTGACTTTATAGCACGCAATTCTGACTTTAACACGCAATTCTGACTTAATAACATAATTCTGACAATAGATCACCCAACTCTGACTTTATATCAAGCACTTATGACTTTAGATCACAAAACTCTGACTTTATATTACGCAATTGCGACTTTATATCACGCAACTCTGACTTTATATCACACAACTCTGACTTTATATCACGCAACTCTGACTTTATATCACACAACTCTGACTATATTACCGTACGCAATTGCGACTTTATATCACGAAACTTTGACTTTATATCACACAACTCTGACTATATTACGCAATTGCGACTTTATATCACGCAACTTTGACTTTATATCACGCAGTTCTGACTTTATATCACACAACTCTGACTTTATATTACGCAATTGCAACTTTATATCACACAACTCTGACTTTATATCATGTAATTCTGACTTTATAACACGCAATTCTGACTTTATAACACGCAATTCTGACTTTATAACACGCAATTCTGACTTTATAACACAACTCTGACTTTATATCATGTAATTCTGACTTTATAACACGCAATTCTCACTTTATAACACGCAATTCTGACTTAATAACACAACTCTGACTTTATATCACGCAATTCTGACTTGATATCACACAACTCTGACTTTATATCACGCAGCTCAGATTTTACATAACGCAATTCTGACTTTATTACATGAAATTGTGACTTTATAATTCTGACTTCATATTTATATTAATTCCTTTTTTGTTGTTGCTGTTGTTTAGGCGGAGGCTTGGGATTCCTGCCTCTCCCTGCACAGTAGGCTATATGGATTGTATTTTCTTGTTTTTCTTGTATTTCATATCGTGCAAATAAACTAAACGAACCCCCTATGTTTGACAGATAGAGTGTGATGTGTTGATGTCTCCCACCTGCCGGTCATCAGCTGGCTCCTGGACGGGCTACACAGAGGCTGAACATAATAATTCTCCAGTTTCACTCCGGCTGAAGCGAGTCTGTCCAGTGTTGGAGTCTTTATCTCGGACCCGTGATATCCCACGTCTCGAAACCCTTGGTCATCAACCATGATGAAGATGATGTGAGGCTGAGAGGAAGGTTTCTCCACGGTATTCACGCGATTCGCATGAAAACTGCTCTTCCATGTTCCGTATGTTGAGTTAATAAATCCGCTAAAAGTAGTCAAAAGCGTCAGAAGAATCGCACTTCTTCCCATTCGTCCGTGCATTGCACTTAAAACCATTATTTCCTATTTGTAAACTAGTTAAAATTAATATCAGAACAGATGATACCACTACTTTAATCTTTTCACAGCGCAAAATAACACCGCTGCATGTCATGATATCAGGAATAACAGGCGCGCTTGGAAATTAGGTTCGCGATTTGAACGACCAAGATTTTCACGATTTTCAAAAACCTGAATATGTAAACGGGTCCTATAGCATAATTGCGAAGCAGCAAGACATTGCCGACCCGTCTGTCCTCAAAGACAGACCTGAACTGTCTCATCTTTCGCTTAAGTTACTCTTCAGTGACATACAGTGAGGTCCGATTCGCGAACGAATCATTCGTTTGAATCGATTCATGATTCTGTTGAACCGATTCGCAAATCACAGGCTCGCTAGGCATAGTTGAGACTGTAAATCAAGATAGACTGTATTTAGAATTTGGGAAGGAACACATCAGTTGACCACTAATGTGAATTTTAGTGTAATTTTTTGTCTATATCACCAATACAATTAAACACTTAGATTTAGCCTATAGATGTGAAGCAATCTAAAAATGTTCAGATATTAGTATGTTAATAAAATATGTTGTTGTTTTGACAAAAAAAAAAAGAACACGTTAAATAGCACGTGTAAACGTTTAGTAACACTTTTAAGTGCCGAGGACTTGCAACCGAATCAGTGAATCGCTCATTTAAACGAACTGATTCACTATAACGAATCGGACAACATGCAGGCGCAAGAGATCTGGGAATGTGGTTTAGTAACCCTTTGTATGTAATACATTTCTTTTTACAGTTATAGATTGCCTTAATACTTATTCCCCCCAGAACATGAAGTAATAAGCAGGTTCCTCAGGGTCTTAGTTTTAGATACTCTATAATGGTCCACTTGGAAACATTTATAATACTTGGCTAATATTCCCCTTGATATTAAGTTTTATGCAGGGTATTTCCTGCATTTCATGATTCCAGCTGCGCTCATGTATTGCATTACTTCTGCGGTAATGTTTTATTTCCAAAATAAATAAATCTTATCCTTTTGTCAAGTGCAGTTAGATGGCATAATGTATAAGTTTCCACATGCTTAAAAGAACAATGAGAAGAATTCTCCCACTGCATTACTCATGAAAGCTAATGCATCCTCAGGAAGGAATCTGACTCACTTTGGCTTGCACTGAAAGAAAAGGATGAATATCAATGGGCTTATTGTACTAAACCACATGTCCATGCAGTAAAATAAGATCCTTCATGCAGCAAACTTTCATTCTCTGGGTTAGATACAGGGTCTAAACACTTCAGCATGTGTTATTTTTGACAAAAAAACACACACACAAAAAAAAAAAACAGATAAGTCATTTCTGTTCTCTATTCTGGCTCTGGATCAAAGTCCCTTAAAAGCGAGTCATTTCAACAGCTCGTATCTCTTCCAGTGGGGAAACATCAGTGTCTCCAAAGCACCAAGCATACAATTAACACCAATGAAATCTGACTAGAACTACTTAAATTTGCCTGTTTATATCGCAAGCGGAGCTTCTAACGGCGTCTGCAGTGACGCGTGACTTTACTAGTCAGTGATTGGCTCTTTTATCTAGAAGGCGGGGCTTATTCCGCCATATTGCGCTTTGCACTTTCTCCAGTTGACCTTAGAACCCAAGCAATCCGATTGGTTCAAAACTCGTTTTATAATCATTTTAATGCCTGATTACAAATCAGACAAAATCACTTTATAAGCCGTTTAACGACCATTAATGTTTTATAACTTCTATGTTACATAATCGAAACAATTGATTGCGAAATTAATAATTTATCATCAATAACTATATTACCTGATGGCCGTTATCCCACTTAAGACTCTTCTCTTCATCCCGCCGGGATCCTCAAAAGCAGGGTTTGCTGATCTCAAACGCGTATCTAACACTCGCACACACTCTTTGACAGTGTCTTCAACATGTCTGGACACAGCGGACCCTAAAAATGAGCTTTTTGACGTCTGGCACGCGGTTCATTGATGGAATCTTTATTGTAGTGTTTAGATGAACATATAGACGTGTGCCAGACATAAAGTTCCAGAGATTATGTCTGAAAATATTCAGTTTGCTTCATCCAGAGGCAGAATCAATTATTATAATGGGTTATTTTTATTATGTTGCACAAAGTAAGACTATAAGTTCCCCTCACTTGATATAATAATCAAACGCCAATCAGGGAAACAATATTATTGTTTAGCTCTATTCCTGTGTTCAACCAAATATTAGATTAAGAAATATGACACATTTCCATGGTGGTAGTATTGTTTTTTGTGGCGATTTGGGCCATTTTATCCAATCTGTGCTTTTCATTCGGTCAAATCCCAGTCGCTGGCCTGAAGGCTATCCGAGATATCCGAGTGAATCGTTGGAGATGACACTGAATTCCAGTTGTTGGCAAAACTTCAGTGTGATTTTATTATCAGATGATCACTTTTCCTTCAGACTGAACGGATAGCATTGCAGCAAGTCAGAGCAGGGAAGAGACGGCAGAAGAGAGAGATCTTATCGTTAACAAAGGAAAGGTGTGTGTATCAGACAAAGCATTTTTGCTTTGAAATTCCATGAAGCATTCTTTCCTTTATCTTAATAATAAAGCAAAACCAAACCAGTAAAAAAAGAGACACTTTTCACAGTATATTAGTCCAAAGCACTTTCACAGAGAAATATCCTAATATCCTCATATGGCAAAGCAAAACTTTCTAAGACACTCGATATGGAGCTCATCTTCTGAAATATGTAAACAAATGTCCATACGCCCAAATACAATCCAGGCACAGAATATTTATAATAACAGTCAGTTAACAGAAAACGACATTCATTATTATAATATGGTGTAAAAAGTTTCAGCCAGTGACAATATTTTAAGACACAAAACATTTTTTCATGTGATTTTATGCCACACGCCGAATCCTCTCGGTACGGTGACAGTCGTATTTGCATGTGTGCATTTTATTAGATTTGTTTGCATTAAAGTTGTGTCTGTGTCAATTTATTGCATTAACATAGTGTGTTTGTGCATTTCTTACAGTCACTGGAACACTGCAGGCTCCAGGAGTTCAGAGGAGTGTGTGTGCGTATATCCCTTCACACACTCCTTCATCCGACAGCTGCTTTGCAACATGCAGGGTTGCCAGGTATGCACAACAAAACGATCCCAATCCCAACAATCCCAAATCTCTGCTGTTTTTTTTTGTTTTTTTGGGTACATTTCTTTTTTATTTGATTTGATTTTAATCCACTAGATGGCACAAAAACTCACACAGCACTTTTCTAAACATCCATGGTTGACTACGCAACAATGCAATTCATCTTTATACATATTATTTATATATTTATACAGCCAGATGTTTGTTGCAACAAGCCGATTCTGCTCCAAAAAGCCTATATTTAGAAATGCTCAGGTTTGTTTTAAGTCAGTAAATCAACAGTTTTGGGGGTAAAAAGTGTCCAGCACTCACTCATTCCTCTATCGTTCACCAGCATTTATATTTTTTACACATTTTTATATATATCTATTCCACCAAGACCAAAGATATCAACATTGTCATATACATTACCGTGCCAAACTCTCCGAGAGTTGAGATTCTGTAAATATCAGCTTAACCCTAATAAAACACCAGAATGCTAAACTGACAGGTGACCGGAAAACCTCCACATGTGTGTATAACCCGAGCACCGCAGGGACCCTGGCATCCCGATCGGACATCACCGTCTCTGAGGACATTTCCAGCTCCACTTACTGTGTGTCACAGCTGAACTAAACCCCCCCGAGGGAGAATCAGTTCCCCTCACAGACCCTGTGGAGCCTCTTTAAAACCCTGAGCGCGATCTGTGGGTAATACTTAATACTTATACCAACTCTGTGGCGCTATATGGGAATTTATAGGTAAAAAAAAGAGTATAAAAGCTGGGAGGAGAAGCTTTGTAAACAGAGGCAGCAGAACACGAGGTTGCTTCAGTGTTAGTGGGTAAATCTTACATTTACATTTAATCATTTAGCAGATGTTTTATCCAGAGAGACTTACAAATGAGGAGAACAATAGATGCAATCAGAACAACACGAGGACAACAGTACAAGTGCGGTAACAAATCTCAGTTTAGCACAGTAGCACGTTTTTAATTTTATTTAATCAGAAAAACAAAACAAATAGAATAGTTTAGAGAATATAAGAGGTAAGTGCTAGTATTAATTGGTGCTGACGAAAGGTGTATTTTGAATATGTGTATGCTAGTGCAATCTATGGGAATTTTTAGTACAAAACAAGAGAATAAAAGCAGGGAGGAGAAGCTTCGTAAGAACACGAGGTGTGTTCAGTAGTTGCGTCAGTGTGTAGATCTACGCTCATGTCTTGAGTGTGTGGACGAACAGACCGGTTTAAGAGGACTTCATCTCATCTGAGGAAACTCTCGCTTTCGGCACGCGGCAAATGTCAACACGAGCTCCCCTTGCTTTTACAAGATGCTAAGAGTGCAGAAAGAAAGCTATTTATAACCACAGAACCGTGGTGTGTGTAGAGCTGTGTGTGTGTAGGGCTGTGTTGTAATCGCTGGCGTCGCAGCCTCTGAGATCAGATGAATGAGCGCTGTGTATGTAGGAAAGCCTTCTCTCAGCTCGCTTTTGGAAGATCTTCTTATTGGATGCCGAGTCACGGACTGTTATTCGTTGTGCAACACAAACAATGTGCTCTTTTTCTTTTAATAATACGAGAAAATTAAATGCATAAAAGTTCTGGAGAAGATCTGAGAAGTGTCTGCTGGCAGGAATGCAATAACACAACTCTTCTTAAAGGGATATTTCACCCCAAAATGAGCATTTATCCTCCTGAGACCCAGAAAAAAAAAAAAAAGTTTTTTGAATGTAGTTTTTTTTTTTTTTTTTGAGCATAAGAAACAAGTGTTCTTTTTTTTCTTTTTTTTTTTTTGAAAAATGATATTCTATTCATAATCTGTCATTGTTTACTCACCCTCAAGTTGTTCCAAACCTGTATGAATTTCTTTCTTCTGTTGAACACAAAAGAAGATATTCTGATGAATGTGAGGAAACCAAACAGTTGATTCTTTCTTTCTTTATATGGAAGTCAATGGACCAGAAACTGTTTAGTTGCCAATATTATTCAAAATATCTTCTTTTGTGTTTAACTGAGGAAAGAAATTCATACAGGTTTGGAACAACTTGTGAGTAAATTATAACAGAATTTTCATATTTGGGTGAACTATCCCTTTAAGCTTTGGGTTCAGTTAATGTCTACAGCACTGATGATTAATACGCTAGCGAGACGCTTGGCGCTCTTTTTTATCGCCTTTTTTCATTTCACATATTTTAGTAATCATCATAAATTAGGTATCTTTCGAAAGCTTGCGAACTCAAAAAAATCATCCTGTGAAAACTGTTTTGAAATTGGATGTTGCGTTACCATGGAAACGGTACTCTAAATTATTTTAACAGGCTCCTCCCCTAGTGGGCGTCGCCAGATTAAAAAAAATATATATTTTAACTACTCTATAATAGGGATGGCGATACCACTTATTTTGTTTTCGATACGATACCGTTACTTTCAAGGCCAGTATCGCCGATACCGATACGATACCTAAACTAAACTTTTAAATTTATTTTTTTTTAAATGATTGAATTACTAAGAATAAAATAGGTAATGATACCCACTTAACGTTATATTTGAAAGGCATTTTTAACATTCAATACATCTTAATTCTAAGTTATTGGAACACATGGTTAAAAAATTTTGTTTGGTAACCATGGAAATCTACAAAAAAAAATGATAGGCCTAGTTGAATATGGTCACTGTAATGTTCATTTTCATAAGAGACTGCCAGTGACAGGCTGTTGCACCCATAACATGCAACTTTTTTTATTCTGAGTATTCAGTGTATGCTTTATATTAAAATTAGTTACAGAACAGAACATCAGTATGAACTTTTAACATTCAATTTAAAACTATTTAATTGCACAGTCTATGCAGGCTATGATTTCAATTTGTTTGATTTGTTGTGAAGGGATCGTGAAGGGAAAGAGAAGGAATAGTGAAGGGATAGTGAGGGGATAGTGAAGGATAGTGAAGGGAATAGTGAAGGAAAAGTGAAGGGAATAGTGGAGGGATAGTGAAGGGAATAGTGAAGGGAAAGTGAAGGGAATAGTGAAGAGATAGTGAAGGGAATAGTGAAGGGATAGTGAAGGGATAGTGAAGAGATAGTGAAGGGAATAGTGAAGGAAAAGTGAAGGGAATAGTGAAGAGATAGTGAAGGGAATAGTGAAGGAAAAGTGAAGGGAATAGTGGAGGGATAGTGAAGGGAATAGTGAAGAGATAGTGAAGGGAAAGTGAAGGAATAGTGAAGGGAATAGTGAAGGGATAGTGAAGGGATAGTGAAGAGATAGTGAAGGGAATAGTGAAGGGAAAGTGAAGGAATAGTGAAGGGATAGTGAAGGGAATAGTGAAGAGATAGTGAAGGGAATAGTGAAGAGATAGTGAAGGGAATAGTGAAGGGATTAGTGAAGGGAATAGTGAAGGGAAAGTGAAGGGAATAGTGGAGGGATAGTGAAGGGAATAGTGAAGGAAAAGTGAAGGGAATAGTGAAGAGATAGTGAAGGGAATAGTGAAGGAAAAGTGAAGGAATAGTGGAGGGATAGTGAAGGGAATAGTGAAGGAAAAGTGAAGGGAATAGTGAAGAGATAGTGAAGGGAAAGTGCAGGAATAGTAAAGGGATTAGTGAGGGGATCGTGAAGAGATAGTGAAGGGAAAGTGAAGGAATAGTGAAGGGATAGTGAAGGGAATAGTGAAGAGATAGTGAAGGGAAAAGTGAAGGGAAAGTGAAGGGAATAGTGGAGGGATAGTGAAGGGAATAGTGAAGGAAAAGTGAAGGGAATAGTGAAGAGATAGTGAAGGGAATAGTGAAGGAAAAGTGAAGGGAATAGTGGAGGGATAGTGAAGGGAATAGTGAAGGGAAAGTGAAGGGAATAGTGAAGAGATAGTGAAGGGAATAGTGAAGGGATAGTGAAGGGATAGTGAAGAGATAGTGAAGGGAATAGTGAAGGGAAAGTGAAGGAATAGTGAAGGGAATAGTGAAGGGAAAGTGAAGGGAATAGTGAAGAGATAGTGAAGGGAATAGTGAAGGGATAGTGAAGGAAAAGTGAAGGGAATAGTGAAGAGATAGTGAAGGGAATAGTGAAGGAAAAGTGAAGGGAATAGTGGAGGGATAGTGAAGGGAATAGTGAAGGGAAAGTGAAGGGAATAGTGAAGGAAAAGTGAAGGGAATAGTGAAGAGATAGTGAAGTGAATAGTGAAGGAAAAGTGAAGGGAATAGTGGAGGGATAGTGAAGGGAATAGTGAAGGGAAAGTGAAGGGAATAGTGAAGAGATAGTGAAGGGATAGTGAAGGGATAGTGAAGAGATAGTGAAGGGAATAGTGAAGGGAAAGTGAAGGAATAGTGAAGGGAATAGTGAAGGGAAAGTGAAGGGAATAGTGAAGAGATAGTGAAGGAATAGTGAAGGGATAGTGAAGGGATAGTGAAGAGATAGTGAAGGGAATAGTGAAGGGATAGTGAAGAGATAGTGAAGGGAATAGTGAAGGGAATAGTGAAGGGAAAAGTGAAGGGAAAGTGAAGGGAATAGTGGAGGGATAGTGAAGGGAATAGTGAAGGAAAAGTGAAGGGAATAGTGAAGAGATAGTGAAGGGAATAGTGAAGGAAAAGTGAAGGGAATAGTGGAGGGATAGTGAAGGGAATAGTGAAGGGAAAGTGAAGGGAATAGTGAAGAGATAGTGAAGGGAAAAGTGAAGGGAAAGTGAAGGGAATAGTGGAGGGATAGTGAAGGGAATAGTGAAGGAAAAGTGAAGGGAATAGTGAAGAGATAGTGAAGGGAATAGTGAAGGAAAAGTGAAGGGAATAGTGGAGGGATAGTGAAGGGAATAGTGAAGGGAAAGTGAAGGGAATAGTGAAGAGATAGTGAAGGGAATAGTGAAGGGATAGTGAAGGGATAGTGAAGAGATAGTGAAGGGAATAGTGAAGGGATAGTGAAGGGAATAGTGAAGGGATAGTGAAGGGAATAGTGAAGAGATAGTGAAGGGAATAGTGAAGGGATTAGTGAAGGGAATAGTGAAGGGAAAGTGAAGGGAATAGTGGAGGGATAGTGAAGGGAATAGTGAAGGAAAAGTGAAGGGAATAGTGAAGAGATAGTGAAGGGAATAGTGAAGGAAAAGTGAAGGAATAGTGGAGGGATAGTGAAGGGAATAGTGAAGGAAAAGTGAAGGGAATAGTGAAGAGATAGTGAAGAGATAGTGAAGGGATAGTGAAGGGAAAGTGAAGGAATAGTAAAGGGATTAGTGAGGGGATCGTGAAGAGATAGTGAAGGGAAAGTGAAGGAATAGTGAAGGAATAGTGAAGGGAAAGTGAAGGAATAGTGAAGGGAAAAGTGAAGGGAAAGTGAAGGGAATAGTGGAGGGATAGTGAAGGGAATAGTGAAGGAAAAGTGAAGGGAATAGTGAAGAGATAGTGAAGGGAAAGTGAAGGAATAGTGAAGGGAATAGTGAAGGGATTAGTGAAGGGAATAGTGAAGGGAATAGTGAAGAGATAGTGAAGGGAAAGTGAAGGAATAGTGAAGGGATAGTGAAGGGAATAGTGAAGGAAAAGTGAAGGAATAGTGGAGGGATAGTGAAGGGAATAGTGAAGGAAAAGTGAAGGGAATAGTAAAGAGATAGTGAAGAGATAGTGAAGGGATAGTGAAGGGAAAGTGAAGGAATAGTAAAGGGATTAGTGAGGGGATCGTGAAGAGATAGTGAAGGGAAAGTGAAGGAATAGTGAAGGAATAGTGAAGGGAAAGTGAAGGAATAGTGAAGGGAAAAGTGAAGGGAAAGTGAAGGGAATAGTGGAGGGATAGTGAAGGGAATAGTGAAGGAAAAGTGAAGGGAATAGTGAAGAGATAGTGAAGGGAAAGTGAAGGAATAGTGAAGGGATTAGTGAAGGGAATAGTGAAGGGAATAGTGAAGAGATAGTGAAGGGAAAGTGAAGGAATAGTGAAGGGATAGTGAAGGGAAAGTGAAGGGATAGTGAAGGGATAGTGAAGGGAATAGTGAAGAGATAGTGAAGGGAAAGTGAAGGAATAGTGAAGGGAAAAGTGAAGGGAAAGTGAAGGGAATAGTGGAGGGATAGTGAAGGGAATAGTGAAGGAAAAGTGAAGGGAATAGTGAAGAGATAGTGAAGGGAAAGTGAAGGAATAGTGAAGGGAATAGTGAAGGGATTAGTGAAGGGAATAGTGAAGGGAATAGTGAAGAGATAGTGAATGGAAAGTGAAGGAATTGTGAAGGAATAGTGAAGGGATAGTGAAGGGGATAGTGAAGGGAATAGTGAAGCGATAGTGAAGGGGATAGTGAAGGGAATAGTGAAGCGATAGTGAAGGGAAAGTGAAGGAATAGTGAAGGGATAGTGAAGGGAATAGTGAAGAGATAGTGAAGGGAAAGTGAAGGAATAGTGAAGGGAAAGTGAAGGGAATAGTGAAGGGATTAGTGAAGGGAATAGTGAAGGGAATAGTGAAGAGATAGTGAAGGGAAAGTGAAGGAATAGTGAAGGGAATAGTGAAGGAATAGTGAAGGGAATAGTGAAGGGATTAGTGAGGGGATAGTGAAGGAATAGTGAAGGAATAGTGAAGGGAATAGTGAAGGGATTAGTGAAGGGAATAGTGAAGGGAATAGTGAAGGGAAAGTGAAGGGAATAGTGGAGGGATAGTGAAGGGAATAGTGAAGGAAAAGTGAAGGGAATAGTGAAGAGATAGTGAAGGGAATAGTGAAGGAAAAGTGAAGGAATAGTGGAGGGATAGTGAAGGGAATAGTGAAGGAAAAGTGAAGGGAATAGTGAAGAGATAGTGAAGAGATAGTGAAGGGATAGTGAAGGGAAAGTGAAGGAATAGTAAAGGGATTAGTGAGGGGATCGTGAAGAGATAGTGAAGGGAAAGTGAAGGAATAGTGAAGGGATAGTGAAGGGAATAGTGAAGAGATAGTGAAGGGAAAGTGAAGGAATAGTGAAGGGAAAAGTGAAGGGAAAGTGAAGGGAATAGTGGAGGGATAGTGAAGGGAATAGTGAAGGAAAAGTGAAGGGAATAGTGAAGAGATAGTGAAGGGAAAGTGAAGGAATAGTGAAGGGAATAGTGAAGGGATTAGTGAAGGGAATAGTGAAGGGAATAGTGAAGAGATAGTGAAGGGAAAGTGAAGGAATAGTGAAGGGATAGTGAAGGGAAAGTGAAGGGATAGTGAAGGGAATAGTGAAGAGATAGTGAAGGGAAAGTGAAGGGATAGTGAAGGGAAAAGTGAAGGGAAAGTGAAGGGAATAGTGGAGGGATAGTGAAGGGAATAGTGAAGGAAAAGTGAAGGGAATAGTGAAGAGATAGTGAAGGGAAAGTGAAGGAATATTGAAGGGAATAGTGAAGGGATTAGTGAAGGGAATAGTGAAGGGAATAGTGAAGAGATAGTGAAGGGAAAGTGAAGGAATAGTGAAGGGAATAGTGAAGGAATAGTGAAGGGAATAGTGAAGGGATTAGTGAGGGGATAGTGAAGGAATAGTGAAGGGAATAGTGAAGGGAATAGTGAAGGGATTAGTGAAGGGAATAGTGAAGGGATTAGTGAAGGGAATAGTGAAGAGATAGTGAAGGGAAAGTGAAGGAATAGTGAAGGGAATAGTGAAGGGATTAGTGAAGGGAATAGTGAAGGGAATAGTGAAGAGATAGTGAAGGGAAAGTGAAGGAATAGTGAAGGGAATAGTGAAGGGAATAGTGAAGAGATAGTGAAGGGAAAGTGAAGGAATAGTGAAGGGAATAGTGAAGGGATTAGTGAAGGGAATAGTGAAGGGAATAGTGAAGAGATAGTGAAGGGAAAGTGAAGGAATAGTGAAGGGATAGTGAAGGGATAGTGAAGGGAATAGTGAAGGAATAGTGAAGGGAATAGTGAAGGGATTAGTGAGGGGATAGTGAAGGAATAGTGAAGGGAAAGAGAAGGGAAAATGGAGACAGATGACGTTTGTTGTGGAGGGATCGTGAAGGGATAGTGAAGACAGATGACTGGAGTCGTATTTCAGTGTCGCACAGCAGTAAATGGATGAACATCCGTTGCTAAAGCTGCAAGAAATATGACACAATTCCTCAGGCCTTGTGCAATTCCAATTTACAGTCTTCTTTCTATCGCTAAGAGCTTCTCTTAAATGACTAATTGTCAAAATTAGGCAAAGGAACAAGGTTGTGTGACATGACCTTACAACTGTAATATTCTAAACTTGTTTGTACTTTCGCCGCTTGATGCACACACTGGGATCTGAAGCAAAACTGTTAAGAATCGAACTATCTATAACTGTTCCATTTGAGATATTTATGAGACATTTATCAAAATGGCATAAATAACTGTGATCTTGGCAGAAAAACAACAACGTTATTTTCTTGAAAGTGGTTTTCTCTTGGGCTGGAGGAAACAAAAGCGGCTTCTAAGAGTAATTCATGTGTGCTTTTGCATCATGGATGAACTAATTCATTTTTGGACCACTTCTAAATCAGTGAAACACTTCAAAAGGTTACAACTTTACGTATAGTGATAATTTTGTGTCAGAAGGGGAAACTCCTACAAATGCATATGCAATAAGGTCAGCCGCTGTCCTTTTCAGTGCTAACCTTTCACTGCGTGGCTTTAGTAAATCCTGACAGAAGATTTTTAAAGAGGTTTTGCTCTGGTGCAAGATGTTAGTAAATCTGGCCCAATGTCTTCAGTGACTACGTTTACAAGCTGTCAATATTCGGGTTATGGTCGGGTTAAGGTCACTATTTGGGTTTCTGAAACATTCGGAATAAGGCAAGGCAAGGCAAGGCAAGTTTATTTATATAGCACATTTCATACACAATGGCAATTCAAAGTGCTTTACATAAAAGAAATTAAAATAATAAAAAGAAATAAGAATAATTAAAACAGTTAAGAAAAATAAAAAAATAAAATACAGTCCAGTGCAAACAGTCGGACGAACATTGGCACAGTGCTCATTCAGTAAATGCACAGCTAAACAGAAGTGTTTTGAGTCTGGATTTGAAAGTGACTATTGTAGGAGCACGTCTGATCTCCTCTGGAAGCTGGTTCCAGCTGCGGCTGGCATAATAGCTAAAAGCAGATTCACCATGCTTTGAGTGAACCCTTGGTATTTCTAGCTGATATGATCCTAATGATCTGAGTAATCTGTTGGGTTTATATTCAGTGAGCATATCTGCAATGTATTGAGGTCCTAGGCCATTGAATGATTTATATACCAGCAATAATACTTTAAAATCAATCCTAAATTTAACTGGGAGCCAGTGTAATAACCCGTTTACATGCGTGAGCAGAGAGAGTTACTCCTGTATACATGGGATTGGCAATATCCCGATGTAAACGGCGACGCACAGTTTGCGTCTTGACGTACGGACAACCTTAAGACGCAATATGCGTCATTTCCGATTCTTCTTCCTGTATCCAAAGACAACAACAACAGCAGCAGCACGCAGATAATGAATAGTTCGGGGCAGATGGCGATCGCCTTTGTTTGCGCTTTCCTTCTCGCTCCAAAAGCGTGGTGCTGTGCTGCGTCTCGTCATGTTTACCTCTACTTCTGGTTTACTTCCGGTATACTGCACGCGGGTTTTTGTATGCGCCGTCTCTACTCAAAAGACCAAGAATCTTTGCGAATAGAACATGCGCAGAACACAAATCAATGTTCCTTTTGATGGGGATATGCCGATACGCGTTTACATGACCAAATATTGGGGTTAGAAAAGGGGTACCCCAGGTATCATATCTGGGTTTTTAAAAACCGGGATATGAGCATATTCAGGTTTTTGCCAGTGTTTACATGGCCGTGCGCGACGGGGTTATTGGCTGCATGTAAACGTAGTCATTGACTGAGTTCTAGTTCTTTCATTAGTTGCTGTTTTCCCTGATCAGCGTCACACCTGTTCCCTGTTGCGTTGATTACCTTCCTCTGTGTATTTAAGCAGAGATGAGCTGCGTTTACATGGACACTTATAATCGGATTGACGGCTCAATCGGACTAAAAAACCTTCATGTAAACACCTTAATCGATCCGAATGAAATTTCGATCGGATTGAAAGGGGTGGTTTATCCCTTTTGTAATCCGATCGAGAGAACATGTAAACACTTGATTGAAAACCGAAACTGAAAGGCCCTCGCATGTGCAATGACGTTAACTAGCGTAATGACATATGATGCGCAGAACGAGCTGTTCTTCCTGTTGAATAAAGTGTCATATTAAGTTTCCCGTCATTCTATAATTCTCATTTCACTCGTGCATCTGTGAAGTGAAGCAGGACAACGTCCAGTCCTTGTTTTGGATTCTCATCCACAGACGTCTGGTTTAGGCCGCGGGGAGGAGCATTTTTACTGCGTGATCAATAAGCAGCACGGCAAAACGGTTAATATGCTCTAAATTATGACCAGAGACGAATTAATATTACGTCTGCTGTTTAAAACAAATAAAGAACCAATAGAGGAGAATATTTATGCGCGAAAAGCGGGAAACTGTATATTCGTGCAGTGTGCGCATGTCAAAACATCAGATCCGATTTGAAACTTGTGACATAAACGCGCACATCAACCCGATTACTTTATTTATCAGTCATGTAAACACCTTGTTCGGATTCATTAATCGTATTGATTTCATTCCGATTGTGTCCATGTAAATGTAGTGTCTTATATTAAGGCGGGCTTTCACTGTGTGATTTTGAGACGAATTCTGACTTGTGCGACTCTTTTTCGGGTCGTACAGTGTTTGTGAAGTGTACAGGGAGAAACGAGAGGCGATTAACCCTCATGTGGTCTTCGGGTCATTTTGACCCGGAGAAGATTTTCTTTTTCCCCAAAATACTAGTTAATGTTATCGCATTGGACTGAAACTTAGTGACTCTGTTCCCAAAGGGTATAACTACTTCTCAAATGTTTTTTGAAAATTTTCTTACTTTTTTAGGGGTGGTTTTGTTACCTTGTTACACTTGTGGTCTTCCCGGGTCAAAATGACCCGCCCATAAAAAATAGCTTATAAATCACTCATTATACCATATTTTTACCAAATCTTGGATTCAATCTTTTTGTCAACTTGTTCTCGTTCAATTAGGACTGGTTTTGTATTTTCATTTGCATCTGATTAATTGTGGGCCTCATTTATCTGAGAGTAGGCATCTAATTTTTTGAGTAAAAAAAACGTAATTTTTTAATAATTTTGGAATTTTTTTTTTTTTTTTTTGAAAATTGGTACTGTTGATCACACTGGTCTACTTTAATGTTTCAATGGGAAGTTTGTTTTGAAAAACTTTTATTTTGTAAAAAATGGTACATAGTCACACTTGTGGTCTTCCCGGGTCAAAATGACCCGCCTATAAAAAATAGCTTATAAAGCACTCATTATACCATATTTTCACTCAATCTTGGATTCAATCTTTTTGTCAACTTGTTCTCTTTCAATTAGGACTGGTTTTGTATTTCCATTTGCATCTGATTAATCGTGGGCCTCATTTATCTGAGAGTAGGCATCTCATTTTTTGAGTAAAATTTTTTTATTTTTGAATAATTTTTGGAAAAATAAAATAAAATCTGAAGAAAATTGGCACTGTTGATCACACTAGTGTACTTTAATTTTTCACCAGGAATTTTGTTTTGAAAAACTTTTATTTTGTACAATATGGCACAGAGTTACACTTGTGGTGTTCCACTGGGCCATTGAGGGCCATTGTGGGCCATTGTTTCAATGGGCCATTGAAAGTGAATGGGAGAGACCAATGCAAAAAATGAATGGAACAACACAAAATAGGTATCATTTTAAAGCTTAGAATCTCAGCTTTTTAATGCACCTAATCACTTTGATCAACTCCTAACGAGAGCTGAGTTATCACTCTAAAATAGAGTGTTCCCCCGCAGGCGCCACCTAGCTGCGAAATAAATAATCATAATATTTTTCAAAACTATTACCTTGATCAACTTAAAATAGGTGTCATTTGAAAGCTTAGAGTCTGAAATTTACAATGAATGTAGCCAATTTGATAAACTCCTAAGTAGTGCTGAGTTATTTGCTGATAAATAGAAAAAAAACAAATTCATAATTTATAAACTACTTTTTTGTACTACATTCAGCAATATGTCAAATACATCATACAGCTCAGATAGTCCTGTGTCATATGTCATTTGAAAGGTCTCAATTTGTAGAATACAGCAAGCATAATTGTTTCAGGCTTTTTACTAAACTTGAGTGAGATTTTTGTAAAAGAAGCCCTTCAAGAGACCCATGTGTAAACCATACATGGATGGTACAATTTTAGACGCATTTCCGCTCGTAACTTCATGAAACATGCTCCGATTGTGGAAAATGACACATCATTATTTACAGCTGATGCTTACAATTAAAATGAGTCCAAACTCAACATAATCCATCACTCAGAACTAAAGATATTCCTCAATGGAGTTCTAACACAAAAAAATACTACAGACACACAGACTCACATAGCCAAGCAAGGTAGCTTAGACTTGGCCTTTTTACTCGTAACTTCATGAAACATACATCGATCATGGAAAATGACACATCGTTATTTACAGCAGGAGCTCACGATTAAAAAGAGCCCAAACTCAATATATTCCATCAATAAGATCTAAAGATATTCCTCATGGCGCTCTAACACAAAAAATACCACAGACGTACCTAGCCAAGTATATACTCATGAAGCTCTCACGTTTGGTTTTTGCTCATAACTTCACGAAGCATGCACAGATCGTAGAAAAACGTACATCATTATTTTCAGTAGACTATCACAATTAAAAAGAGCCCAAACTCAGCATAATCCATCACTCAGATCTAAAGATATTCCTAATGGAGTTGTAACACACAAACCCCCACAGGCGCTCACAGAGCCTTGAATATAGATGTAGCCTAGCACTTATGTCGCGTTTTAACTCGTAACTCAATGAAGCATGCATAAATTGTGGAAAATGGCACATCATTATTTACATGAGATTGTTAAGATTAAAAAGAGCCCAAACTCACCATAATCCATCACATGCTCATATGTGTACATAAACAATGAACATGCTCCTGAAAATGTTTCAGTCTCTCCCATTCACTTTCAATGGCCCATTGAAACAATGGCCCTCAATGGCCCAGTGGAACACCGCAAGTGTAATTCTGTGCCATTTTGTACAAAATAAAAGTTTTTCAAAACAAAATTCCTGGTGAAAAATTAAAGTAGACTAGTGTGATCAACAGTGCCAATTTTCTTCAGATTTTATTTAATATTTCCAAAATTATTCAAAAATAATGTTTTTTTTACTCAAAAAATGAGATGCCTACTCTCAAATAAATGAGGCCTACGGTTAATCAGATGCAAATAGAAATATAAAACCAGTCCTAATTGAAACAGAACAAGTTGACAAAAAGATTGAATCCAAGATTGGGTGAAAATATGGTATAATGAGTGATTTATAAGCTATTTTTAATAGGCGGGTCATTTTGACCCGGGAAGACCACAAGTGTGACAATGTGCCATTTTGTACAAAATAAAAGTTTTTCAAAACAAAATTCCTGGTGAAATATTAAAGTAGACTAGTGTGATAAACAGTGCCAATTTTCTTCAGATTTCATTTAATATTTCCAAAATTAATCAAAAATAATGTTTTTTTTACTCAAAAAATGAGATCCCTACTGTCAAATAAATGAGGCCTACAATTAATTAGATGCAAATAGAAATATAAAACCAGTCCTAATTGAAAGAGAACAAGTTGACAAAAAGATTGAATCCAAGATTGGGTGAAAATATGGTATAATGAGTGATTTATAAGCTATTTTTTATAGGCGGGTCATTTTGACCCGGGAAGACCACAAGTGTGACAATGTGCCATTTTGTACAAAATAAAAGTTTTTCAAAACAAAATTCCTGGTGAAAAATTAAAGTAGACTAGTGTGATAAACAGTGCCAATTTTCTTCAGATTTCAATTAATATTTCCAAAATTAATCAAAAATAATGTTTTTTTTACTCAAAAAATGAGATCCCTACTGTCAAATAAATGAGGCCTACAATTAATTAGATGCAAATAGAAATATAAAACCAGTCCTAATTGAAAGAGAACAAGTTGACAAAAAGATTGAATCCAAGATTGGGTGAAAATGTGGTATAATGAGTGATTTATAAGCTATTTTTTATAGGCGGGTCATTTTGACCCGGGAAGACCACAAGTGTGACAATGTGCCATTTTGTACAAAATAAAAGTTTTTCAAAACAAAATTCCTGGTGAAAAATTAAAGTAGACTAGTGTGATAAACAGTGCCAATTTTCTTCAGATTTCATTTAATATTTCCAAAATTAGTCAAAAATATTCAAAAATAATGTTTTTTTTACTCAAAAAATTAGATCCCTACTGTCAAATAAATGAGGCCTACGATTAATTAGATGCAAATAGAAATATAAAACCAGTCCTAATTGAAAGAGAACAAGTTGACAAAAAGATTGATTCCAAGATTGGGTGAAAATATGGTATAATGAGTGATTTATAAGCTATTTTTTATAGGCGGGTCATTTTGACCCGGGAAGACCACAGGTGTTATAGGGTTTTGAACACCACATGAGGGTTAATCTCGTCCGACAGGATGGTCGGATGAATTTCTAGCATGTCAGAAACTTTGGTCGCTCCGCGTGACTATATCGCACAGTTGAAGCAAAGCTACGAACGATTGCCCTAAACTCAGTGTTTTTCCCTCACTGCGCCTGCGCAAAAACAGAAGTTAAACCATTTTATCTTTAATGCAGCAAGAAAGAAAACGAAAAGAGGGAGATCTTTTAGTTATCAAACTAGCTACATATTATTCTTGCTTACCTCCAGTTCGTGTTGCAAAATGGATAAACCATAATTACCCACGTCTTCCAAGACACCTGCGATGGAGCGACCGTGCCTCTTTTATTCATCTGTTAAATGCTCACGTTAAACAAGCTGTTTTTGAAATAAAGCTGTTTTTAATTTTCATTGATGACTGATTATTGCAGTGTTCGGACATAGACTGTTAATAATTTTAATTATAGGCCTATAAATCATTGTAATCGACCTAAATGTTTTTAGAGGAGGAGTAGCCTAAGCTTTCTCTAATCTTCGCAGCGCGTCGGTTATTCGGGGATGCGCTATAAAATGATTGCGTGGCAAAGGAATTATAATATCCTATAAATTTAATAATAAAAGTAGGCCTTCCCTAATAATAATACAAAATAATAATTTAATACATACATTGGAAATGTTAAATCCTCTTGATATTGATAGCTGATGCTTGTTTTGACAATATCTCTGGATACACGATATGGTCTATTGGCACGGGGGTTTATCGCGTATATTTCACACGTATAGTGTAGGCAGTCGCGGCTCGATGATCGGACCGTGTGTGAGCACATAAAACGCGAGCTTTGGCTTTACATCACATGCGATCTAGCCTACTCGTTCAGTGTGAGTATAACCTTGCTGAAATCGCAGGGTCACAAATAAACTAGCTTTTTATCATAGTAAAATCTACATATCGTTCCCAACAAAAGTAACGTTTAGCGTAAAACATGTTGAAGATTAGCGAACAGGCTGTCAATTACTTAAATGATAAGGTGTTTCCTCACAAAAGCGGTTTATTAAGTGTAGTGAAGATCCTCGCATTGACATCCATTCATAAAAATGGCTGTCCGCGTATCTGCGTTAGCATTAGCCGCTAAGTTAGGCTCTGTGGTTCCTGGTGTTTATTAAAGGTTATTTCTATAGCCGCTTTCTGACCAAGTAGTTCTAGGAACTGTCCACTTCTAAACAGTTCTAAGAACTACTCTCCCCCAAACTAGGTTTTGCTGTTTGCGTTCGCACTGGCCAAGTGGCCATAGGAACTGGTAGGAGGGGTAAGGGAGTGACGCAAGCACGGTGACTTTTATTTTGACGGCGCGACGGACCTTTATTTTGGCGGCGCTGAGAACGCCAGAGCAAACAATGCTCACATTCTCTGTGTTCATTAGGTAGCGATCTGTCTAACAGTACTGTTAATATCTTATTAGATAGAACTGTTATAGAAAGTAGACAGTATATGAAAAAAGGGTTATTAGCCTATGCCGTGTGGTTGATGTCCAGTGTTGCTAACTGGGCAGAAATACATAATCATGTTTGACTTGTTCCCCTCAAAGTTGCGTTGGATTTTCTCTTCAGCATTTAAGGTTTAGAGGCCCATCTATCACTGTTTTCCATGTTTGTACAGTTAGTTTCTGGAGTAAATATATAGGCTATAATCTGTGTGTTTACATTATAGCTGTTTTAAAGATGGCGGGTGCTGGTGTTCCGCGTGCGTTCGGTCAATCAGCGTACACTAACGTCACGGGTAGTTCCTATAGTGCTGGCTTAGACCCTACTCTGAAGTAGGACCTAAATTAGTTCCTCCAAATGGACTTCCTAGAACTAAAATCGTTCCTAGTTCCTGCGGTGCGAACACGCCAACATCCGGGTACTTTAGCCAATAGTTCTAGGAACTGTGAAAAGGTTCCTCCGGTCGGAAAGCGACTATACATAGTTCCCACAGGCCAATTAATGTCACGTGACCTCCCCGGAGGCGCCATCTTTGAGGGCAAAAGCTGCTGTGTTTACAATGTTTTACCATACTGTCTATGAGTTTTACAAGCAAATGTCGAATATTTCTTTCCATTTATAATGTTACGAAAATCATGAAGAGACAAAGTGACAGAGATTATAAAGAGACTCTATTAACACAAGACAGAGAGAGATACAATGCGAAAATTTCAGTCATAAATGGTGTGGATCCGTATGCGCTAACAAAGGAAGCACTGAGCACTGATTATGCAGCTTTGCCTCAGATACAGTATTATCATGTGTGCCATTATCTGGTATTGGCTAGGAGTTTTAATACATGTGAGCAATTCCGAGCATGGAAATATGTGCATGAATATGAATATACACGGTATGAAAATAAATAAAACTCGCGTGCAAATTAATTAATGTAATGCGGAACTACTTTATACGCGGGTTCTTTAGGGACATAATCTGAGATTGCCGTGCTGGAATGTGTGTGTGTGTGTGTGTGTGTGTGTGTGTGTGTGTGTGTGTGGGTGAGAGAGAGAGTCGCGGGCGCGATTGAACAGTGGAAACAATGTTGTTTTTGTATGTTTTTAATATCTCGTCATTTTGTTCATACAGGACATAATTCAAACTGCAAAGTGTTAACTTATATTTGTGTACACTCGCAATAAAAAACAACAAATTCTTGCGTGTTTTGAGGGAGTTTCTTTCCTGTTTATCCTCGCCAGCCATAACCTCCGTCGTTGTTCTGACAAAAGCTTAACGTTAGTCTTCTCACATTCATGAAGTCTAAAGACGGGTATACTGTAAAATCCAAATTTAACTGAACCTCCGACACGATTTAAACATCCATTGACCCAGCAGGAGATCACCATTTTCACTTTTTATCACGAAATTAACTCGCTTCAGCTTCTTCTTCTCATGTTCTGCATTGTAAGAATGTTGTGGTCTGCCCTCAGAAATGGCGCCGGATCGGCAAATGCCCGTATGTTGTGACGTCATGTGGGAACTATGTATAGTCGTTCTGCGTCAGGCATCTTTGCTTGGATTATTGCTATGCTAACCCGTGACAGCTGTGTTTTTACTCAATTCTGAACTGAGTTCATCGGTTCCAGGAGACTTATTGGCTTTTAATGAATGAAAGGCTTCCTCTAGTCTGTCTTTCAGAAGTGTTGATCCATCTCATTCAATTTATTTATACTATGTAAAGATTCAAAGAAATCATTCATGTGTTATTGGAAAAATCTAAACAAATCACTATATTTTTGGCAGAAGTTGTTGCAATATTCTTTGAGTGATCACTAACGTTACCATTAATCATGAGTTTAAATATATGATTGTTTTTAGCTTGCTGTCTTTCCAGCCTGAAAAACATCACATTTCTTGGGGAAGAAGATGGAAGCAATATTAAAGCATGGGAATAAACTAGATAAATATTTTAAACAGGAGGGACGAGAGGTAAATTGGACGATGACTCCTTGTCGACCCAAGCAATAAACGGACAGCTGGAGGTTTGTCTTTAGCTTCTGGCAAGATTCTGGCAAAGATGGATGACCTTTCCTCAAATATCTTCCCTCTTACTTTCAGCGACTCCATAAAATCTCAAATTCCACTGACATGAATAAGCCTCCAGGTGCAAAAGCCCTGAAGTGACTCCACCTCGTGTCAAAGTCTTTAACTTCGCCATATGAAGCCAATAACATCCTTCACTCCATATGGCTAGTGTTTTTTCTTTGATTGTTTTCACACTACTACACATGGTGTGATTTCTTCTGAGCCAGTGTCTTGAATCAAATAGTTCTGTCACTGGCTCATTCCCATTTTAGTAGTCCTTTCGGCTGCCAGACGAATGTAATCTGGAACAAAAAATTAAATAAAAAAAATGTAAAATTCAAATTCAGTGCGTCAGCCACGTTGGTCCGGTTAACATAATGCTGTTCATCACTCACACCAAGAAAAAAATAAAACAATAATCTAATATTTCGCAGCTTTGTGCAGCCTATGGCAGTAAAAACCACTGAGCTGTAAATCCCAGATGAATTAGGGTAACCCATGTGCTGATTTGTGTTTTATGTATAACTCAATAAGCATTATACATTTGCAGAATTATCACATTAATGATAAACTAAATGCTGTTAAAAATCAACTGATAATGTCTATTGCAGACTAATAACTAGGTGTCCGAGCCGACGCAGTGCAGTCAACTTTGCTCTAAAGTGGTCACGGACCGGATTTGACCGTTCCAATATGGCGGACGGCTCACGTTTAGAAACAGAGACTAATGAGGCAAATATGTATATATATATTGTTATCTTAAGACTTTGATAATACCATACAAAATTAAAAAGGTCGGAAATGTCATTTAGTTAAAAAAAATTATTGAATGTAATATTTAAATACTGAATAAAAACAGTAAAAGAAGATAATTATTAAATCGCTCCCATTTTATTTAATTTTTCAGGCTTCTTCTGCTTATTATATGGTTATCAACCTTTGTAAATTGTTGCGTGGTCAAAATCATTTTGTTACAAAACTACCAACCGAACATGATATTTTTCTTCCTGAACGTTGATTCGTTGAACGTGTGCCGTCATAATGACGCGTGCGCTGACGTAACACGCAGCGTCAGATTCAAACTGTTTGGCGGTTAATAGAAAACAAGCAGCATCGAGGACAGAGTTTACACGCAAACTTACCGAATCTAAACTCAATTCAAGATGTCTAAGACGCTGAAGGGAATCACTCTGAAGGGCAGTGCGGAACTTGTTGCTGAATTTTTCTGTAAGTAACGCTACTGATTTTCGGACAGATTTATGCGTTTCATGGCGTCGTTAATGTTACAGTAGAAATAGAGTTGAAAGCGAATGGCGTCGAGGTGTGCGAATATCCTTTCAATAGTCTCGTGCCATTGTTAAAGTAGACCGCTGTTTTAATCTCAGATGTGTGGTTAAAAGATGTTAATATGTGATCGCTAACCCTGTAAAGCCTGACATGTGAACTAGTCCAAAAAATCTAATGAATTAAAAATGTATTGGACATTTAGACTATCAAAATAAATGTAAATAGATTTGCATATGTGTTTTTTGAGCATCGCATTTGATGCATCACGCTTTTATGTTTAATGTAGTATGAGATTATGGAGTTCAAACTCGAGAAGGAATTTAATTTAGAGGCTAAAAATATGCACTTTGTTGCTAAGCTGATATTGAAGCACGAGCTGAAAATTGTACAGTTAGCAATAGTGTGCAGGGCCTTTGTAGCTCTTCCAGAAAATAATTTATATGTAAATAAATAAATAATATATGTTTGTGTTCTGTAGCGTTCGGGATCAACAGTATTCTCTACCAGCGAGGGATTTACCCGGCGGAAACCTTCACCAGAGTCACACAATACGACATGAGTCTTCATCTCACCACTGACTCCAAGCTGAAGAACTACCTCACCAACGTCATCACACAACTCAAAGGTACACACACACACACACACACACACACACACACACACACACACACACACACACCTGTCTGAGGACACAACAGCACCACACATTACAGTAACATTAGATAGCTACACAGTGTAATGCAGTGGTTCTCAGAGTGTGGGGGGGGCACAGGTATTGCGGGGGGTGTGGGAGATAAAATAATAATAAAAAAAACTGGCAAGTCAACTGACGTCGCATGGAGGATGGATCGGTTTATAAAAGGCAAGAGGAGAGCAGTAGATGAGGTCTCACACACATGTGCTGGTCATTCTAAAGCTAAATGCCGAAAATATGAGGAGGCATATCTTGCTCTCGGCTTCACTGTTAAAGGGATAGTTCACCCAAAAATGAAAATTCTGTCAGTAATTACTCACCCTCATGTTGTTCCAACCCCGTAAGACCTTTGTTCATCTTCGGAAAACAAATTAAGATATTTTTGATTAAATCTGAGAGTTGTCTCACTCCTCCATAGGCCTCTAAGGGACTGAAACTTGCTGGCCCGGAAAAGTTATTAAAGAGATCGTTAATATAGTCCAAGTGACTCCAGTGGCTCAATCTTAAGTTTATAAAGCGACGAGAATACTTTTTATGCGCAAAAATAACGACTTTATTCAACTATTCATTTCCTTCTCTCTGGGCCTCGAGTTAGTTTACGTAGTGTAATAGCGTAGCGCGTCTGTGTTTCACGTCATCACGCATCACACACATGACGAGCGTCGGCCAATAGTGAGCCTACGGGATGACGTGAAACACAGACGCGCTACGCAAAAACACTACGTAAACTAACTCGAGGCCCAGAGAGAAGGAAATGAATAGTTGAATAAAGTCGTTATAGAAACGCTGGCGACCCGTTTTTCGTTTTGAATCTCCGGAGGGCGTTTTAGTGAAGACGGGTCAAAACGGAGGACTTTAGAAACGATGACGTAGTAGAGGCTCACGCTCGGCTCTATGATTGAGTGTCTCAGTCATGGCGTATATCTTTGCTAGCAGCTGTTCTGCAGTTTACAATGCTAACTGCCTACATGCGCCGGAGGTAATCTATTCTTCGAGCGATCTGTGACATACCCGTGTGCAGCGGCGGTATCGACCGTACATGAAGCGTCGGTTTTGGGTTAACCCGGGAAGAACCAGCGCATGGTGGGATAATTTTATCAATGAAGTTGTGTTTACACCGGCACGCGCATGCCCAGTGTTGGTGAGTGGTCACGTGATCCGCGTTTTCAGTCGTTTTAATGTGGACGGAGATCAATTCTAATACGCAGCTAAAACGCTGGTGTGGACGGAGATCGTATTCGCTTTAATTCTCCGTTTCTAAACGAAAACGCAGTAGTGTGGACGGGGCCTGAGACGGCACATCCGAATTATGTTCACAAGCCAATTGAGTTTTTTTAAAAGAACTTGATCAATGTCGTTGGCAGCAAAGTCATTTTGCAAAAGCCACTTCAGCAACAGCGAAAGCGCAACTGGCTTCGTACAAAATTGCGTATCGCACACGATTGCAGAAGAGTTGATTATTCCTGCTGCCATAGATATAGTGTCAGTTATGCTTGATGAGGCAAGTGTCATGAAATTAAAGACTATCCCAGTGTCTAATGACACAACTTATATCACAAATGACGTGGAGGAACGGCTCATTCAGAAAATAAAAAGGAAACGCTTTGCGCTCCAAGTTGACGAGGCCACTGACAGTTCCAAGGACAGTTTGTTAATAGCGTATGTGCTAATAGTTGATAAACTCACTGACTGAAGATATACTGTTCTGCAAGTACATCCCAAACAGTAGCCTGGTTAAAACCATTCTCAGTAGTAACTGAGTTATGGTCTGGCAAAGCTTCATTAACTCATTTCCAAAGGGGCGTCACCAACGGAGGTCGCTCAAATGGCGCAATTGGATAGACCTAAAACTCCTAAACCAATCAGAGCGATCGTCATAGTGTAAAGCCATATGCTGCGTCCCAAGTTACACTACGCCATAAAAGTATGTACTCTTTTTGTGAAGAAAAGGTTTTTACTTTTCTCTCTGCAGAATGGTTGTTCGACTGCACCGTTCAGAAGCTGGTGGTCGTGATCACGTGTCTGGAGACCAACGAGGTTCTGGAGCGATGGCAGTTCGACATCGAGTGCGACAAGGCGGCGAAGGAGAGCGGGTACGTGTTGTAATCTCATATCAGGATAATGATTCGTTATCATCTTCAGATTCAATCACAGCCATAGATGGGAATCAGAATCGTTACAATTCCAATGATACTCAACCCTGCTTATCGATTCCAATTAGAAGAAATACTTCGATATCATTATTGCAAAACATTTAATTGTATCTGAATAACATGAACAGAAATCATCAGGCTAAAGAACACTTACACAAGGAGCGTTTGCCTGTGGATTAAAAACACCATAGAACAACAACTAGCATAACTAATATACACTTGAAGCGTTATTAAAGACAATAAACACTCAGTAACCAAAACAAGAACAACAAAAAAATAAAACTGAACAAAGATACGATTGAAATAAAGAGTTTTAAGATTTTCAGTATTCATCTACAGAAACTGTAATCAAATGTAAAATAACACTGTACTTTATAAATAAAATATACATTACAAAGTTATTTGTAAATATAAGTCATTCAGTCAAAAACGAGTGAATTTTCTGTCTTTTGTTGTTTGATTAGTGTTATTACAGAGATGGCAGGTATATTATATTAAGAATATTAGGCTGCTGTCACTTTAAGAGCTGCACAGATCTAATATACCGTTACGTTTGTGTGTGTGTGTGCCAGCGCAGGAGTCTCACACTCTTGAATGGTTTGAAGTCATATTGAAATGCTCACAAAGGAATTAAGAAGAATCAAAAATTAAATTTTATAACAAGTATCTTGATTCCTGACCTCAAGTATTCGGTTCCCAACCCTAGCCGTGAAGTTAACTGTGATTTAATTTTAATGTTCTCTTGCGTGACCGATGCAGATATGAATGTTCATAATTGTATGTTCCAGTGCTCCCAGGGAGAAGTCCATAAAAGCCATCCAGGAGGAGATCCGCTCGGTGATCCGACAGGTCACCGCCACCGTCACCTTCCTGCCGCTGCTGGAAACCGCCTGTGAGTTAACCCGAGGAACACACACACTAACGACAACAACCGTAACCATACAAGTCTGAGACACTCTTAAAGGAGTCGGTCACTCCAGAATTAACATTTCCTGATAATCTACTCTCCCACACGTCATCCGAGATGTTCATGTCTGTCTTTCTTCAGTGGAAAAGAAATGAAGGTTTTTGAGGAAAACACTCCAGGATTGTTCTCCATATAGTGACGTCAATGGGGTCCAACGGGTCGAAGGTCCAGATGTGAGTTTCAGTGCAGCTTCAAAGTCTCGACACGATCCAGCCGAGGAATAAGAGTCTTATCTAGACAAACCAGCGGACATTTTACAACTAAATAAACATTTATATACTTTTAACCACTAATGCTCATCTTGCACTAGCTGTGATCCGACACACATTACGCTATCAGGTTGAAAGGTCAAGCGTGACGTAGGCGTAAGAACAGACCCAGTGTTTATAAGCGAACGTGCAAAGATTAAGTCAAACGCCATTTACAAATTAAAAAAATAAAAGATAAAACAACGAGAAATTCAGATGGAGTTCCTACATTTCTGAACCGGAACACTCGTGACCTTTCAACCTGAGTATGTAATGTGTGTCACATCACAGCTAGTGCAAAATGAGTATTAGTGTTTAAAAGTATATAAATGTTTATTTTGTTATAAAATGTCCGCTCTTATTCCTCGGCTGGATCGTGTCGAGACTTTGAAGCTGCACTGAAACTGTAGGACCAAGTTTTGCTTGTGTCAGTATTAAGTCAGTATTGTGTTGATGTATTACTGTAGCACTTTATTTTACAGTAACTGGATAATAGCTAACCTTGAACCGTATCTTAACTCGCGCAGTTACCTGATATTATATAATATGTCCTATTAGTTCAGGACAGGTTTGTTGGTACGGGTGGGTTTAAGGTCATCCGAGTCATTATAGATGTAATTACAGTGTATCAAATGATTGATTTAATCCTTATAGTGCATTGAAGTTAAAAGTTTTGGATGCACTTTATATTATGATCTGACTAGCAATATTTTTAATTCAATTTTTTGGGACGCACTTTATATTGTAATCTGACTAACAATATATATTTATATATTTTTTTGGATGCGCTTTATATTATGATCTGACTAACAATTTTTTTTTTTTTTTTTTGGACACACTTTATATTGTGATCTGACTAACAATTATTTTTATTTTTTGGGACGCACTTTATATTGTGATCTGACTAACACTTGTGTTTGTCGTCTCCTACAGGCGCGTTCGACCTGCTGATCTACACAGATAAAGACCTGCAGGTGCCGGAGCAGTGGGAGGAGTCTGGGCCTCAGCTCATCGACCAATCAGAGGAGGTGCGCTTGCGTTCCTTCACCACCTCCATTCACAAGGTCAACAGTATGGTGGCCTACAAGAGGACGGACTCCATGTGATCGCGCCGGCTCTCCTTCTGTCTTCTGTTACAATGTTTCAGTCCTGTGTATATATCTATGTAAAGCTTATTTCTTATTTGTTGTTTTAAAGACTGTATTTCGTAATACAGAAAATAAATCTCTTGTTTCCAAGATTGTATTGTTGATTTATGCGTTTCTTTGATTGCTCGCAGTTTCCTCTAGATGGCGACACAAATCTAAGTTTACATATCAGGAGATTTGCACAAAGCCTGTCAAGAATATATTTGATCCCAAATTAAAAAGTTTTTAATTTAATTGTAATTTTTTTTTGACTACTGTATGTATTTATACGTGATTGTAATACTAGTTCTTACTGTATGATGATGGTTTAAACTATCCCAAAAAGCTGATTTGCATTATTGTAAAGAGAATCAACAATGAACGTTTATTTAAAAACATCTCATGAAATGTACGTGCAAGATCTGTGAGGACTGAGTTTACTCGTGTTTATCTAGCTTGAGGTTAGTGAAGGTTTGTAGTTTGGTAAAGCAGTGTCGCATTAATTACACTGAACAGAGACAGAAAGGACTCGATTATGAAGATGTGGAGCAGAATAAAGGCTGTGGACGTGTTTGATCTGAAGCAGGTCCTGCTTTGAGCCTGTGCTTCTGTGGACATCAGTGTTTGAATGCTTCATAACTGAGAAGAGCCTCGCATTTCATCTCAGGAAAACTCGAGTGTGTGTGAGATGCTGTACTTGAATCTTACTTGCTGATCCTTGCAGTTTTTTACTATACATTGGAGTATTTGTATTATTTTTTATTGTTGTTTTATCTGCGTTTGAACTCATGACGTTTTAATTGCATGATTGGGGGCTACTACTATTTGCTTAAGCTTTTTGAACGTGTGATAAAGGCGCAATAGGCTGTCAATTTTATGTGGATAAAGGCATGTTTTGTACATGATAACACATGCCCTTATAAGGGCAAAAAAGGATGTCGTTTTAACGACATAACATCTCGTTATTATGAGAAAAAGATGTCGTTTTAACGACATAAGATCTCGTTATTACGAGAAAAAGATGTCGTTAAAACGACATAAGATCTCGTTATTACGAGAAAAAGATGTCGTTAAAACGACATAAGATCTCGTTATTACGAGAAAAGATGTCGTTAAAACGACATAAGATCTCGTTATTACGAGAAAAGATGTCGTTAAAACGACATAAGATCTCGTTATTACGACATAATTGAGGGGAAAAATAATATGTATGTGGCAGCAATGCGTCACCGTAGTTGCCCGTACAACGCTGCTTAAGTAAACTGCATCGTTGAAGAAATCTACTAGCTATTCACAAGTCACGACTGTTTCCTGAAACCGTATTGTTGCAAAAACTACTTTTAATGAAACTGTTTGAGATCGAGTTAGCGCTAGATGTTTTGCTATAAATTACGCACATGCATCTGAGGAATATTTCTAATTTTTCTCAGTTATTTTGCTTTAATTACAGATTCAATCATCGGCTCGTTCGATATAGTTCACAAATGCAACAAACAACAAGCTCTTCAGTAAACAATGCTTTAAATCTCTTGTCAAACTAAAAGACGTAAGTGATATTTAGATGTATTCTAAATATAAATACAGGTTGTACTGAATGTCAGCTTGCTTATTTTGCTCAAGATTTTAAAAACGAGAAACTCTTCTTTTAACCACAGGTCGAGATCTGTCGCTCAACACACAACTCTGCGATGCTGTTCACTGAAACTGATGATAACGACAGAACTTGCGACCATAGTTGGCTAACGATGCTTTCGGGGAACACACCTCATGTGAACGTTGCATGTTTCCTAAATATCTGCACACATGGTAATTTTAGTACAACCAAAATTATTGTATACAGCACCTTTTAAGGTAGAATATGTCATATTTTTCTTCGCCGCTAGGGGTCGCTAACCTCTTACAACAATAAAGGCGTCGGTTGACGATGCATAAGTGGAATTATGGAACTTGCTGTCATGCCGAAGGATCTAATAATGTTTATGAATGAGTGAATACACTGATGTTTTAAACATGACTGTGTAATGAAGCAGGGCGCAAGTGCTAATGAGAGACAGATCTCAGCCATGATCTCAGCGCCACACGCGAGTCCCGCGGATATAAAGGGATGAGGGCATTTCATTCTACCGAACTAACTTACCCGCTAGTGCTGAATAATACTCACACAGGGCAGTTTATTAGACAAATGAAACTTGTGAGGTGACGCAGCGCTGTTCTACACTATCACACTAAACTGCATTTGAGTGTGTTAAAGTTATAATGTTATTCTATGTGTTAGTTTGTTTGTATGAGACTAGCAGGGAGCGAGATCAACATTAGAATAACATACTGATCATATTCTAACAGTTCATCATGTTGAGCTATATAACATTGATTAGTTTTATGTACATTTGCTCACCTGTCTAATAAAGTGCATGCAAGAGCGGCGTCTCTGTCGAGTCGAAGTTAGCCGCGGACGCTAGCTCTCGGCATCTCGAAAACGCCACGCTGATATTGATCCTCGTTTTAGTTCTCCTTTTGTCCCAAAGTCTGCTTACCATCATCCATAATGTTTGAACGAAACACAGGGTTCGTACACTTTTTCCAAGGTCAAATTCAAGCACTTTTCCAGCACTTTCCAGGTCCATTTTAAAGCTTTTTCCAGAACCTTACACTACCGTAAATGACATAACAATACATAGTTAAAATGATTATTTAGAGTTTTTATCACACCAAAAGAGATAAACAGCCAAATGTTTCATAATAGCAGAGGGCTGCACGATACTGAAGAAAAATGAGATATGCGATACGATAATGCCTAAAGTGTGTCAAATTAACTTAAATTATCTTTAAATTATCTTTAAAATGATATAACCTACACATACGTGTTTCACATTCTTTTTGTGATAAGAAAATATCCCTACAACTTCTGACAGTGAACATCAGTGTTCTGTAGCATAAAAAGTGTTATTTTAACATAACTGGGGTTTAGGGGTTCAGGTTATCCTACATTAGGTTTATTTACAGAAACTGATTAATCAAATGTAAAAATAAACACTGCTTAGTTTTCACTGCATGAATTAAATATACTGATTCTTATTAAAGCTACAAAAGTCAGCCAAAAGCAGTGAGTGATTTTCTTTGTATTTTGTTCATGACCCCATGCCGTTGCGATATGCAATTATGCATATTGTAATATATACATTTTCAATATTTCGATATATTGTGCAGCCCTAATATTTAAGCCAATCACAAGTTTTATTCTTCAAAATGTATCACTAAGTATATAGCCTAAAGCATATGAATAATATACTTTTCATTATATTACTGTCCAAATATTGCTTACCAGATAATATGATTTATAGGCTGTAAAACTGAATTAATTTCAAATATGAAGACTTAGGATTTGAACAGAAATATTTGACAGGCCTTCCCGTTTTGGGACACATTCTTGATATAGACAAGGTTTGAACAATATCTGAGTGCACAGGCACCTGCCTGATAAATGTATTAATACTTACTGGAATAGAGCAGTGTAAATATTGCATAGGGCCATCCTAAACCTTACAGTAACAATATACTTCTTATGACACTGACTGATTTCAGTTCAGCAATCAACGACTGTTGTTATGCACTGGGCTAACGTTTGCAGGTTAATTTGCACGTTACAGTTCTGCAATTTTGGCAATGTTCACTGCATATTCCACAAATGAACGTGACATAACGGACATGCAATACTTACATTACATTATCACACCAAGTACTCTCAGTCACTAATGGCCCTTTCAGATAGGACGCGGACCGCGCTGCGCTACGAAATGAAACTGATATATTTCAATGGCTTGCGCCGCGCGACTCGGGCCAAAGCAGAGCTGAGCGAGCTCGCGAGCACGCCGCGGTCAAAGTTTAAAATAGTTCAACTGTTGCCACTGCGTAGCCAATAAAAACGGTGCATCCAAACAACCGCGGAAATCAAAATGAAAACTCCGCCTACTTTTGCTCTGGCCAGCGTAACGCAAATCAATCTGTATCTGATTCTGAAGGGCTACATTTTTTTTCTCCATTTAATAAAGAACTATTTCGTCAGAAAGATATTTCTTGTGAAAGAAATACAGTTACAAATTCAAGCATTTTCAAGCATTTTATCCAAAATTCAAGCACTTTTCAAACCTTGAAAACACAACATCAAAATTCAAGCACTTTCAAGGATTTCAAGTACCCGTACGAACCCTGGAAACAACAGCGTAAGCGTGTGCTAGACGTTACGCAGTTGTCCACGTCTGTCGCCATGGTTACTACGGCAGTACGAGCGAAAACCAGGGATTACGCGGATATTATGTCATTGACAGGCAACAAGTGAACAGGGACGAGCCATTATTTAAAATTGGAATTTCTCTGAAATTAAAAATCTTGGGAGCTTTTGGTATATTGTAAGTACACACCTGCAGGAAATATATCACACTGCAAGTGATTTTTGGATATTTTATTACAAAAATCTTACATATTGTAGCTTTAAGTGAACTGCAAAACAAAACAAAAAAAATGTGCGCATTCTCCATTCAATTGGTCAACTGATCAACTATAAAATACCATTAAATTAGCATTAAAACAATTTTCATTTTATGTTATTGATGAGCTGAAAGTGCTTTTTAACTCTTTCCCCGCCACTGACGAGTTTTCGCGGCAATCTGCGTTTTAACTGTTATCCATTAGAGGGCGCTGTTACGCATCTGACAGAATCTCAGGATCAAAAACACAAATGAAGAAGCAGAAACAAGCGATAGAAGCATTGCTGACGAACATGTACAATAACACGATCATCAAACAGCATAAAAATCTAAACGTTACCGAAAGAAATGTCGACCCAGGAAGGGTTAACTGACTGTTCTTTCTTTTGATACATTTAATGTTTTCATATTCATGCAACAATATTTGGGGCATAAAAGTTTTGTGAAAATGATCAGAAATGCTGGCAGGGAAAGAGTTGATTCGGTGCCTTCTTAATGATTGTGTATCATTGGTCAAATATTGTAAAATAAATAATAAAATAAAATACTAGATCCATCAACAAGTGGAACAGGAACAGGTTTCATTTCTACAGACATCTTATTTCCATCCCGATACAAGTATTTGTTGTGATTGTCAAAGGATTAAACACACATTTGTGTAACAGATGATAAATAAGTTCACATATCACAGGTAATGCAATGCAAGTGAACAAAACAAAAAAAATCTACAACATGATATAAAGGTATTTTACAAAGTGACGTGAAAGTGTTTAAACAGTGAAAAACGACTGTATTCAATGTGTTCGTTTAAATATCAGCTTACGCTAACAGTGCAATGTAGCAAACTAAGAGTTAGTATGTGCGTATATCAGTAATTCAGTGAGTGAGCTGAACAAAAACACACAAGAAAACATGAGGAATGTTCTGGACTCAATGCAAGTCGATATGCTGTCGATTACCACGAGAAATTATTTTGATTTTAAAATCATTTGATCATCAAAATGAACGAATCTTTATTCGAGTCCACTTAAATGAACGAAATGACTCGAATAAAGATTTTGTTACAGCCAAATTCCCCGAACACATCCACTAAGAAATCATTATAATACAGCCAAAGATAAATATTTACTTCATCTTCCGAATCTTTCGTTCACTTGTCACGTGACAGACACAATGTTCATGAAGGCCTCTGATTGGCCATTGCGTTTTAGACATGCCTGTGATTGGCTGCATTGCTCAACGCTACAAAACACGCTAACTGGATTGGTTACATGTTCGGACAGTAGAAAAATACGACTTTTCTGTCTTGCTCATTAAGGTCCTTGCAAACTGAATAAATACGACCTCATGTTTTCTCGATCACGTTTACACACTGCCTCCGAAACTTTCGTCCGTCATAAAAAAATTCGGATCGGGTTTGATTTTCTGTGTTTTTCGCATCCGTAGCAAACATTTTAAATGGTGTTTTGACAATTCAGAGCCACCGAATGACGAATACGAAAAAACACATGCAAAAGTTTCGGACTCAGTGTGTAAGGACCTTTAGAGTTCAACTGTAAGTGCTCAGTTATTAATAATGGTTATTTTTATTATCAGTGTTGAAAACAGTATTTGCTGCTATATATAATTCCCCTGGTAGTAAACACACTGGTAGTGAACTATTTAATTTTGTTTGTTCTCTCTTTAATCAAACACTGAAGTGATGAGACTGCAGTTCATCGACTGGCCACTAGAGACCGGCTGCAAAAGAGAGTCAATCCCATAAACCCTCATGTTAAAATACCCAACTTTACAGCAGAAAAAAAAACATGTTTACAGCCTGGTACAAAAAGTGGTTTTTGTCTATATAGCTAATGTTGTCCGTCATGACGACTGTGAGGCGGGTGAATATTTTTATAACTCATCTGTTTAAATTATATTAAGCCTTAAAGTTCTGCATAAATAAGGGCGTGGCCACTTGAGTGACAGGTGGATTGCCGCTGATGTCACTGCTAGCCGTTTGTCTGCTGTCTGTTAGCGTCACGTCACCTCAGCTAATCCGCCTCGCTGCACATTTTCGTTTATTCGCGAGTGACGCGCTAACAAGATGGCGACGGGCGGCTCCGCCCACTTTGGGCTTCAAAAATGCTCTTCAGAAACATCACGAAAACTACGAATATATTTTTTACAGTCTATGACTTGCATTGAACCTGGAACATTCCTTTAATGAGTCAAGACGTTTTAGTCACAGTTTTAAAGCATGTATCTTCATCCGCTGGATTACCTGCACAGGTAACGTTAAAGCACAGCAGTCTCGATTCAAGAAGTGACTTTATTCTGATACATCTTTCACCCAAGCCTACTCGAGTATGCTTTGTGAAAGTCATCAAACCAGGGTCTTGCAATCCTTCAGTCTCTGGGAAAGGGCCAGGGAATGATGCGAATAGTCCGAGGAAGAGTGTATGCCGACAGAAAATCTAAAGTCCTTCTTTTAGCAAAGCTCCTTCTTCTCCTTGTTCAGCGAGAATCTTCCAATTCTGCCTGTTCTTCCTACATCCCTCCAGCAGGGGGGAGCAGTCCTCCGAGAGACCCGTCAGCGCCTGCGCACACGAGCACAGGACAGCAGAAGAAGAAGACCGTTAATGAGACAGACTTCAGTGTTGGCTTGAGAAAGCCTGAAGTAGTTTAAAAAGCTTAACGTTTGAAGGCTTTCAGTTTGAAGCCCAGTTTGGGCCAGATAGATAGATAGATAGATAGATAGATAGATAGATAGATAGATAGATAGATAGATAGATAGATAGATAGATAGATAGATAGATAGATAGATGTTGCTACCTAGCATGATTAGCATGTTGCATGTGATAACGTGAATTTGCACATTTGTCAACCTGTTTTAGCATGTTGATAACATGACTTAGCAGATTATTAGCATGCAGCTAACACACCTTAGTACTTTGCTAACATTTTTAACATGCTTCTACCATGATTTAACAGTGCTAACATGATTCTAGCATGAATTAGCACATAACAAACACATTTTAACATGTTGAAAGTATGATTTAGCACATTGTTAGCATGTTTCTAACATGAATTAGCGCATTTTTAGCATGATTTAGCACATTGTTAGCGTGTTGCTGGCATGTTTCTAGCATGATTCAACAATCTGCTAACATGTTTTAGCATATTTGCAAACAGATTGCTATTATTTTTCTATCGTGAATTAGCACATTGTTACCAACATTTTCAACATGCTTCTACCATGATTTAACGGTGCTAACATGATTCTAGCATGAATTAGCACGGCAAACACATTTTAACATGGTGAAAGCATGATTTAGTACATTGTTACCAAGTTTTAAAATGTTGCTAACATGATTTTGTGCAATGTTAACGTGTAGCATGTTGATGATATGTTAATGTTGCTAACATGGTTTATCATGTAGCTAACATGTGGCTAACATTTTTTAGAATGTTGCTAGCATGATTCTATCATGATTTAACACATTACTAACATGTTCCTAACATTTTTTAGCATGTAGCATGATTTAGCATTTGTAGTGCGTTTAACAGTTACTCCAGCTCTAAACTAGCAACTTTGGTCGAATGACAAAATAACAGTTTGTGTGATTTACCTCATATAACTGCGTACAAATGGCATCAATGAAAGACACTTGCATGCTGGGAATTTTATCCTGCTTCTCCCTGTTCATCAGATCCTGGGAAAGAATAAAGTCACACGGTTACTGTCATTGTGACCTGGTTCTAAACGACTAAACCTTTCTATAAAGTAAAGCGCTTACAATAGGCTCGATGTTTAGCTCTCTCCGCTCTTTATCTCCTTGTTCAAAGAACTCAGTGGCGACCAGTTCTGCTATCTGTGGGACACAAACACACGCTAATTATTGAACGGCTATTTTCAACATAATCATCAAATGCTGATCAACCCTGACAATTAAACATCAACTTCATGTCTGTTTATAGTTTATAATAAACTATAGTAATATAGGCTTTTCTGCCTTTACAGGTTTGCTTATTAGCGGCCTTTGCGAAAGTGTTTTATTAGATAGTCTTCAATGTCACATGATCCTTCAGAAATCATCCTAATATGCGGATTTGATGATCAAAAAAAAAAACCTTTAATTATTATTATCAATGTTGAAAACATTCGGTTTCTTTGATGAACAGAAAGTTCAAAAGAACAGTTTATTTGAAATAGAATCTTTTGTAACATTATAAATGTCTTTACTGTCACAATGTTACAAAAGCTTTCAGTTTCAGAGAAATGCTGTTCTTTTGAACTTTCTATTAATCAGAGAATCCTGAAATAAAAAAGTACACAACTGTTTACAACATTGATAATAATCATAAATGTGATTCCTGATCATCAAATCATCATCAGAATGATTTCTGAAGGATCATGTGACACTGAAGACTGGAGTAATGATGCTGAACATTCAGCTTTGATCACATGAATAAATTACACTTTACTGTATATTCACATAGAAAACAGATATTTGAAATGTAATAATATTTCACAATATTACTGTTTATTATTATTATTATTATTATTATTTAATCAAATAAATGCAGCCCTGATGAGCAGAAGAGACTTCTTTTAACAACATAAAAAATCGAACAGATCCAAAACTTTTGACCGACTTTGGAATACAACACTGAATGCTCAGTGTGTGTTTTACGGTCCACTATGATTTAACAATAGTGTGTGAATCAATGCAATGCAGTGATACATAATTGGTGTTATCAACTCTGAAACATCTATATAAAGCATGAAAACTGCATAGTGCAGAAATAGTATGAGTCATTTGTTACAGCAAATATAGTGTCAGCCCAGATCCGGCCCACATCCGGTACACGTGGATTAAATACGGCCCGGATGTGGGCCGGATCTGGGCTGACACTATATTGCCGTCTCATTTTAAGAGCCGCATGTACAGTAAATAATAAGTCTGTCTAAAGATCATGAGTTTGCTTAATTCTTGATTATAATGTATTCTTGATTGTGTAAAGGTGTAAAGGTCTAAATTATGCCATTTAAATTATGTTGAGAAGCTGAACCCGTTTATTACTGAAGAGAAAGAGAGGACATTTCTAAAGCAATCTAAAAGTCCCCCTGTGGTTAAAATCAAGCTCTTAATGTTGTTTATGTGTCTATGTGGTGTTTTAAATCTGCTTTAAGACAAACCATGTGTAAATTCATAAGTCGACAGCATTGCTGAGTATTTCCTCCTTAAAACTGCAGTGAACCAAAGACAGTCTCAAAAACACGCTTTGAAATCGCTGGTGTTTCTGACGTCACAAACTACCTTGTAACCAATCAGATCAACGTGTGATCGTCAACCAGTGGATCTCTGAGCTGAGTGAGTGAGTGGAGGCGGGGCTCATTTGCATAATCATAGAACCACGCATACTAAATGAGGCAAGGGTGTCGAGTTACATTCAAGATATTTTAAGGCATTTTTCAAGAAAAAAAAAACGCTTAAATATGTCATTTTGTGGATCAAAGATGAGTTTTAAGGGATAAAATGATCGACTACAGGGAGACTTTAAGTCTTTTTTTTAGTGCGTCTGGCTTTTTATAGCATGTTTACCTTCTTCTGCACCGGCCAGGGTTTAGTAATAGCAGAGATATCACAAGCTGTCATCAGCATCGACCTGCAGAAGATCATAACATCATAAACAAGAAATATAAACAAACGGCTCATGCATAAACGCATTACGCTGTTCCCCGAGCGTCGCTCACCTCAGCAGATCTCGGTGACTCTCGTCCTCCCAGACGAACTGACTGTTCTTCGCCAGCTCGAAGAATTCTGTTCTCTTTCTGCAAATACACGAAGACTCGCATTATGAACGAGCAACAAACGTGTACAGTGGAGGCCAAAATGATTAGATCATAACATATTTAAGATGTTTCAGTTGTTGTTACCCGAAACATTCCTCTAACTATTGCCGGAACTACCGAACATTTTAAAATAAACTGGACGGATCTGTCGTACATTTAAAGGAAAGCTTTTGGCTTTAGTTGCAGAAAGCATGAGATAAAACAAGTGTTGAAGTTCTCAGGAAATATATAGACTCTGAGAGAGATGTGCTGAAGGTGGACATACCAAATATTAAATTAAATTCACATTTATTTTGTAAAGCGCTTTTCACAATACACATCATTTCAAAGCAGCTTTACAGAAGTGCACGAGTCCACATTACAGTTTACAGTGATCTGATATCAGAGGAAACTGTCTAAGTTATGTATTTCAGAAATGTACATATACAAAATCACAGTTAGCGAAAAATGTATTAATTTACACAGTTTAGTAATTTAATGCAGAAACAATGAGCTCGTTGAAGTAATGAATACTTGTTTGTTAAAAAATGATTATGATTTAGAAAATATAGCATTAAAGTTAAAAGTGGACAGAAACAGAATGACTCGCTTCATCTGATACTTGTGCTCAGAGCAACATCTGCATTTGTCATGAACATTATGAAATTATATCATGTTTTGGAGGCAAAAAAGGTCCAGATTTTCAGATGTCAGGCGTTCTAATAACTGTATAAATCAACAGCGGTGTGCTAAAATACAAGCCAATTAATAAATCCCTTTTGTCGGTTTGTGAAAGCAGCTGTGTGTGTGTGTGTGTGTGTGTGTGTGTGTGTGACATCTAGAACCTACTTCATGTAGAGAGCGAGATCAGTGGCTAAAATAGCTTTCTCGATCATCTTCAGTGTGGCCTTGTACTCGTCCAGAGAAAGACCACTCAGAATCTGATTACCCTGAGAGAGAGAGAGCAGATTAGTATTAAATATATTATTATTATTGCAAATTAATCGCATATTAATATAATATTTTTATATGATAATAATTTCACATTGACCCTCTAAATTAATGTAAAACAACATAAAGATGGTATATTTTAACTCTTTCCCCGCCAAAGTTTTTGACCATTTTCACAAAATGTTCATGGCCCAGAATATTATGTTGAATTAATATCTTAACATTCAATATGCCAAACAACAACAACAACAACAACAACAGAGCCTCTGCTTTTAAACAACAAACGTTTCGGTTACTCACGTAACCTCTGTTCTCTCTAGAAGAGGGAACGAGTATTGCGTAGTTAGCTTACGCTACGGGAAAGCCTTTCTTTCTCGAGATACTGAAGCCAAAAATTATCCTTAATTTTTATAATCTTGTCAACGCAGTGCGGCAGCCTGCAGACCTAGGGCAAGCTTACTAGCGTGCCCATTGGCTGCCCTGCGGCAACTGCAGCAGCCTACCGCTGAGCCCTTGGCGTGACGTCACGACCAATGAGCGCGCTTGGCGCGCTTAATGCGTCACAGCCCGCGAAAAGGGGTGTGGCTTAGCGTATATAAACAGGGCTCGGAGGCTGCTTCTCTGGTTTCTGTCGCATGAAGCGAAATGAGCTCGTGGCGCGAGCACGGCGGGCTACGCAATACTCGTTCCCTCTTCTAGAGAGAACAGAGGTTACGTGAGTAACCGAAACGTTCTCTTACGAGAGGTTCTCTCGTATTGCGTAGTTAGCTTACGCTACGGGAACGCCCTTGTCAACGCCGTGCGCGCCCAGCATCCACTGAATGAGTCCCAGGGAGAGCCCGGGGAACGTGATAGCGGAGAGCCGGGCAGCCCGAAGAGGGCTAGCGCCGTACATAAGTACACACTAGGGGGTTAGGAGCGGCACGGCCGGTCCTAACTGCCAATTCCCTGTATAGTGCAGCTCAACCAGTAGAGCTAAATCACACAACGTAGCCCGCGCACAGATAGTGGGCTGGCATACGCGAGACTTAGACTGATAACACTTTCGCCTGCAAGGCGGGAACATCCAGGTTGTAAAACCTAACAAATGTGGAGGGGGAGGCCCAGCCTGCCGCTGCACAAATGTCATGAATGGGAATCCCACTGGACCACGCCCACGACGAGGCCATGCCTCTGGTGGAGTGAGCTTGAATGCCCAATGGGCACTGCAGGTCTTTAGACGCATAAGCAGCAGCAATAGCGTCCACTATCCATCTGGACAGGCTGTGTTTCAAGGCGGCGAGACCCTTGGTGCGCCCGCCAAACGAAACAAAGAGCTGTTCCACCACTCGTTTGACTGAAGACAGTGCTATCAGAAAAACGGTTTTGAGCGTGAGGTATTTCATATCCACAGTTTCCAAGGGTTCGAAGGGATGCGCTTTCAGGGCCTCCAAGACCAGTGAAAGATCCCACATAGGAACCGAGGGGGGTGGCGGGGGGTTCATCCTCCTGGCTCCTCTAAGGAAGCGGATGACGAACTCGTTCCTTCCCAATGCGCGGCCCAGCTCTGAACAGAGAGCGCTGAAATGGCCGTGACATAGACTTTGAGCGTGGAGGGGGACCTGCCCGCGTCCAGTAACTCTTGAAGGAAACACAGTACTCGCGATACCCCCACATGTCTGTGGATCGAGCCCCTTAGCAGTGCACCATCTGTTAAACACTGACCATTTCGACATGTAGAGCCGCCTCGTAGAGGGGGCTCTAGATTGTATGATCGTGTTCATGACCCCGTCTGGCAGATCAGCGTGTAATCGTTGAGGCTCCACGCATGCAGAGACAGCGCTCTGGATGGGGATGCCATATCGAGCCGCGGGCTTGAGAGAAAAGGTCTCTCTTCACCGGTATCGGCCAGGGGGCTGAGTCTGCCAGCTGTATTAGATCCGGGAACCAAGCTTGGTTCTCCCAGTATGGGGCTAAGAGGAGCACTGTGTGGCGCGCTTCCCTGATTCTCTTGATGACCTGAGGCAGCAGAGAGACCGGGGGAAAAGCATACAGCGGGCCGCTGGGCCGGGTCTGGGCCAGCGCGTCCTCGTTCTTCGAGAAGAACTCTGGGCAATGAGCGTTGTCTTTTGACGCAAAAAGGTCGACTTTCGCTTTGCCGAAACGGCGCCACAGTGACTGGACTGTTTGGGGGTGTTGAGACCACTCCCCAGGGGGAACGCTGTCCCTGGACAGTCTGTCGGGGCCCTCGTTCAGGTGGCCAGGCACATGCGCGGCTCTCTCAGCGAGCGCAGAGAGTGCTGAGCCCACACGAGGAGGCGTTCCGCCAGGGTGCAGAGCGTCTGATCTGACACCGCCCTGGCGATTCACATAGGCCACTACCGATGTATTGTCCGTGCGGACTAGAACATGGTGACCGTGGAGGAATGGGAGGAAGTGTTTGAGAGCTTTCTCGACCGCGAGCATCTCTAGACAGTTTATGTGTAGGAGATTCTCCTGGTCTGACCAGCGGCCATAGACCGGTCTGCCTTCGAAGAGCGCTCCCCAATCTAGGTTGGAAGCGTCTGTCGAGACAACTTTCCGGTGTGAAATCACTCCCATAGTCACTCCTGTGTGATACCATTCGGCTGCCAGCCAGGGCTGCAGGGCTGAAAAACAGCTCTGATTCACTTCTGACTCGCAAGCCGCCGGCCGCCCAGGCTCGGTGGGGCACGCGCGCTTTCAGCCAGCGTTGAAGCGGGCGCATGCGCAGTAAGCCCAGCTGGAGCGCTGCTGCAGCTGAGGCAATATGCCCCAGGATACGCTGGAATGTCCCCAGCGGAACCCGGCTGCCTATTTGGAGGGATGCGGCGAGGAGGCGGATGCGGCGCGCGCGCTGCTCCGACAGTCTGGCCGTCATAGCCACCGAGTCCAGTTCTATTCCAAGAAGGAAATTGACTGACGGGGCGATAGCGAGCTCTTGGTCCAGTGACCGAGAGACCCAGATCCTCCAGATGGCTGAGAAGCGCTGTTCCGTGAGACACAAGTTCCGTCTCTGACAGCGCTAGAATAAGCCAATCGTCCAGATAATCCAGTATTCGCATTCCCTGTTTTCTCAGGGGAGCGAGAGCCGTGTCCATGCATTTCGTAAAGTACGGGGTGCCAAAGACAGGCCGAAGGGCAGGATTGTGTACTGATATACTCGACCGTTTAAGGCGAATCTCAAGAATGGCCTGTGACGGGGAGTTATCTGGATCTGAAAATATGCGTCTTTTAGATCGAGAGAGATAAACCAGTCTCCTGGGCAAATCTGCGCGAGGATTTTTCTGGTTGTGATCATTTTGAACGGCCGTCTCATGAGGGCTTTGTTCAGATGTCTCAGATCTAAAATAGGTCTTAACGCTCCGTCCTTCTTGGGTACGAGGAAGTAGCGGCTGTAAAGGCTCGACTCGCTTAGAGAAGGATGAACCTGTTCTATAGCCCTTTTGCGCAGTAGCTTCGCCATTTCGGCTTGAAGCAGGTGCGCAGCTTCTGAACTCACTTTCGTCTCCGTCTGTGCTAGAAAGCGCGGAGGGCGACGAGCGAATTGAAGCGAATAGCCGTGTTTTATAGTACTCAGCACCCATTCTGACGCGCCCTGAATAGCTTCCCATGCTTCCGCATGCATAGCTAGGGGTCGAATGGTCTCTGGGTTCAGATCGCCGCGCTGCGCGGGATTGGGGAACCTGTATCAGAGAGGATGGAGCGGCGTGCGCGCCGCTGGTGCTCGAACACGGGGGCTGGTAAACAGTATTGGCCGGCTGTACAGCGTTCGGTAGCTCGGTCCCAGAGGATGGAGCGCGATTTGCTGACAAACACCCCTGGCGCGAAAGCGGCGTGGGGATTGTAATGTCTAAAAGTGAGTGCGCGTGCACCTGAGCGGGCGCAGAGTTTACACTTATGACACGGCCAGAGTTTGGGAGCTTAGAGGGTGTGCGACCCGAGGTAACTGAATGGCAGAGCGAGCAGCGGGTAGGTGTGAGCACAAAGTTGTGGGCACATTTACTACACTTAGTACTCGAGCGGCTTGTGTCCGCTTTATGAGAGAGCGCTCTATGCGCGTTACCATGGGGACCATGTTTGTGTGAAGCAGTGAGCACATGGGAGTGGGCACATTCTCTACACTTATAACACCCTCGGCTTGAGCCGCTGTTGCCCGGGGTAACCGAGTGGCAGAGCGAGTTACAGGTAGATGTGAGCACAGAGTTGTGGGCACATTTACTACACTTATTACTCGAGCGGCGTGTGACCGCTTTATGAGAGAGCGCTCTGAACGCGTTACCATGGGGACCGTGTTTGTGTGTAGCAGTGAGCACATGGGAGTGGGCACATTTTCTACACTTGTAACACCATCGGCGTTATAGAGCAAATGCTTTGATGGCTCATGTTTAGACGCTCATAAATACTCAAGCACCATCCTGTGAGATGCAGGTTCGCTTTCTGTATGTAAGAAAGCTGGCCGCGAGCTCGGAGAAGACAGCAGAAAAAATATTTTCTGCCGCCAGAGCCAGATTTGAACACGGTTCTCCAGTGCAGAAGCGTAAAATTCTGCCACTGAGCCACAGGGGCACACATGAGCTTCCAGTTGGTGCGAGCATATGACCGAGCGTCATGTTTCGGCGTTTGTTTGCAGGCGCGCGTGTATTAAAACAGGCCCGTTTACTGCAGCATTAGTATTTCCAGCCGCCTAACTTAGAGGGGACTGAGAAATATGTATCCCGTGAGATGCGGGTTTGCTTTCTGTATGTAAGAAAGCTGGCCGCGAGCTCGGAGAAGCAAGCAGAAAAAAGTTTTTTTTTTTTTTTTTCTGCTGCCAGAGCCGGATTCGAACACGGGTCTCTGGTGCGGAAGCCTAATGTTCTGCCACTGAGCCACAGGGGCACACATGAGCTTCTGGTCAGTGCGAGCATATGACCGAGCGTCGTGTTTCGTTTCGGCGTTTGTTTGCAGGCGCGCGTGTATTAAAACAGGCCCGTTTACTGCAGTATTAGTATTTCCAGCCGCCTGAACTTAGAGGGGACTGAGAAATATGTATCCCGTGAGATGCGGGTTTGCTTTCTGTATGTAAGAAAGCTGGCCGCGAGCTCGAGAGAAGCAAGCAGAAAAAAGTTTTTCTGCTGCCAGAGCCGGATTCGAACACGGGTCTCTGGTGCGGAAGTCTAATGTTCTGCCACTGAGCCACAGGGGCACACATGAGCTTCCAGTCAGTGCGAGCATATGACCGAGCGTTTGTTTTGCAGGCGCGCGTGTATTACAACAGGCTCGTTTACTGCAATAATAGTATTTCCAGCCGCCTGAGCTTAGAGGGGACTGAGAAATATGCGAGGATTGGAGGAAGTCCGGCCTAAGCGGGACGAAAACACTCTCTCTTCCTCCTTTCGCCGGTGCTCGTGACGTCCGCTCTGATATCCCTTGAGAACGGCGCAGTTGCGCGGCTCGAACAAAGGGAGAGAGAGCGGGAAGATGTCATTATGTGCTGTGACATCGTTTGTTTGCAGGCGTGCGTGTATAACAGGCTCGTTTACTGCAATATAGATATTTCTAGTCGCCTGAGCTAGGAGGGGACTGAGAAATGTGTGAGAAACGGAGGTGGCCGGAGAGTGACGCGCGCGACCGAGACGCGGGGTAGCTTTCTTATAACGTAAAGGAAGCCAGCCCGTGACCGTCTACTTCTAACATCCCTTGTGAGCGGCGCCTTGCGCGGCTCGAACAGAGGGGGAGAGGGCGTGCGTCATCCGGGGGGGGGTAGCTTCCTTGTAACGTAAAGGAAGCTATAGCCCGTGACCGTCCGTTCTGACATCCCTTGTGAGCGGCGCCGTTTGCGCGGCTTGACAGAGGGGAGTAACCAGCTGGTCTGCTTCATCCCCTGAGGCGACGGCAGTGCGGGCAGAGGCCGGCCGCTGCGCGTCGGTGAAGGGCGGGGGAGAAGGAGAGAGCGAGGCTCGCGGGAGGGGCTCCGGCGAGCGCTCAGCTATAACCACCGGCTCGGAAGGCCTTTGAGAGCGGCGTTTTTTCTTACGCGGCCCGGAAGAGGCAGCCGGAGAAGGTGGAGGATCGTGAAACATGGCGAGTCGAGCCCGCAGGGTCGACATCGGCAAGTCCTCACACTGTTCGCAGCCGCCCGTGAAGGGCGCGGGCTGCGTGGTCGAAACCCAGGCAGAGAGCGCAGATCACGTGGCGGTCTCCGTCGCTGAGCGCGGCTCTGCACGAGCCACAGGATGAGCGAGGCATTTGCAACAACGCCTCGCGCTCTTTTAGATGCAAAGTGTGTCGCGGGGCGAACACACAAACACATACAACACAGAGCAGTAAAAGGATATATTCGCCGGATAGCGAAGCAGGCAGGGAAAGCTGAAGGCGGCGAAGGCGGCCGGCGTCCTCAGGCTGAGATCCTCGGCGTGCTGGTCGCTTGATTCGACGGCGGCTTCCTCAGAGAGCAGCGATGCGTAGAGCTTCGCTGAAAAGACAGAAATCAGAGAAGCAGCCTCCGAGCCCTGTTTATATACGCTAAGCCACACCCCTTTTCGCGGGCTGTGACGCATTAAGCGCGCCAAGCGCGCTCATTGGTCGTGACGTCACGCCAAGGGCTCAGCGGTAGGCTGCTGCAGTTGCCGCAGGGCAGCCAATGGGCACGCTAGTAAGCTTGCCCTAGGTCTGCAGGCTGCCGCACTGCGTTGACAAGATTATAAAAATTAAGGATAATTTTTGGCTTCAGTATCTCGAGAAAGAAAGGCTTTCCCGTAGCGTAAGCTAACTACGCAATACGAGAGAACCTCTCGTAAGAGAACTCAGTTTTATTCGAGCTTCCTGGGTCGGCATTTCAATCTGAAATATAAAGCAGTTTAATGTTGATAATCGCGTTATTATATGTATGCATATGATTACATATGAGATCGCTCATTTGTGCATCTTCTCCACATTTATTTTGATCAGGAGATTCTGTACTCTTTCAGAAGATGTGTAATAGCGCCCCCTACCGTATAAAGGTGAAAACACGGAAAGCCGGAGATTTCCGTCAATGGCGGGGAAAGAGTTAAATATTTATTTAAAGGCATCGTTGTGATGTACTGTGAATGAAGGCCAGAGTCACTGATGCTGATGATTTTTTTTTAATTGTAGCCACAAATTATAGCCATTCAACATTACAGTAAATTGAAAGCCATATATATATATATATATTTTTTTTTTACATTTAATAGGCTTTAAAATATAACAACTTAAAACAACATTTACATTAACTTTAATTTGAACACGGATTAATCCTTATTAAAGCTAGTAGAGTTATTCAGTCAAGAGCAGTGAGTGCATAACGTTTATTATGCTGTCGTCACTTTAAGACCTGAAGCACATGACGCAGAGCTGACACATATCCATTCATTTCAGTTTTTTTTACTCATTTAAGACTTTGCTTAAGAGGATACTTGCCAAAAACGGGCATTTTGACATAGTTTTTTGTGTTTTTGTTCGTTCAAGTGCGAAAGAGAAGTCAACAAGCTACTGTCGCGTTGTCTGAAGCGGCTTTCTGTGTGCGCGTTTCTGAATTATAAAATAGCCTTGATGAAGCCTTGTGTATACGCTGTCTATGTACGCTTATTTAATGTATCCTTTAAAGTCACACAAAATGCACTTTTAACTCTTTCCCTAACAACATTTTTTTAAGTTGCCAGCCACCGCCAGCATTCTTGATATTTTTGAAGATGTGTAGCAGCGCCCCCTATCGTATAGCAGTGAAAACATGGATTGCCGGAAAATTCTGTCAATGGCGGGGAAAGAGTTTAAAAAAAAAAAGATTTTCACAGTGATGCCAGACAACAATATTTTTTTGTTTTCCCAAAGAACCTGGATGGTTGCTTTATTGGCCCATGAGTCAGAAGTCCCTACGATATGCTTGGACTCGGAAAAGATTTTTGAAAAAATGTAAAAAAATGTAGTGTCCATCAGAGGGGTCCAAGACCCCAGGACTGTCGCACTTGAACCACGAATACACACCATTTTTTTTAAAGGATTCGAGGAGTTTTGTGGCTGAAATTTAAAAAAGTAACACATCCTTCCCTCGCGGGTCAATTTGACCCCTTTAGGAATGAATGGAATGCGAGGAATGCTTCAGTGCACACAGAAAAACCTAAAAATACTCAAACTTTACTTTTTTTTATGTCTACATGTGTATCTGAATGCACACTGAAGTGAACAGACTTTAGGACCCAGAGAAACCGCTCATTAGCTCCATATAGAGATATAAGGACATCAAGAGTTATGAAATATCATGTTATATTATTTTTGTTTCCACAAGAGGTCGGCACCCAAGACACCCAATGGAAGATATTTTGAGCTGAATTAAAAGGGTTATGCATGAAATTGTGAGTTATTTTGGATAAAAGTTGAAAGAACGTGAGGAATGT
>NC_138222.1:2637252-2852252 GCF_964197995.2 Scardinius erythrophthalmus
ACAGAACACAACAGAGAGCGCTTGCTGAAGAGCGAAAGCTAACGCTGTGGTGTGCCGGCGTCCCTTTGTAGCTTCCGTGTATGCCGTCACACACTACGTCATCACCCAACGGCAATTGGGATTGGATTAGTTTCATTCATACTTCAGACATGTTATGCTAAGAGGCATTCCTCATAGTGTCATCATCGACGCAGTGTGAGTTCCCTCGAAAGGGAACTATTTAAAATTGCGTCTTAATGATAAAAAAATTAGAAGCTAAATACTATGGCTTCATTTTAAGTTTGAAACCTTCCATAAACAAATTTTATAAATATCAGTAGTTTTAAACCTGTTGAGATCATTGAAAACCTTTTGTCCAGCAATCTGTATATTCTCAAATGTCTGGGTAGCACAACTGCAAACTATTTTATTAAGTATGTGTGTGTGTATATATATATATATATATATATATATATATATATATATATATATATATATATATATATATATATATATATATTGTTCATGATTCAAAAATATGCATTACATCAGTTTTGAAAATATATAAAAAAAAACACCTTATTTTGAAGCTTTATGTGTCAAGAACAGTATACAAATTATGACATGGTCGGCCAAACTGGCTGTTTTACATTTTGAATTACATTGAAAACCTACATTTTCAAACTCCTCCTAGGCTGCTCTTTACCAAACTGATTTTCACAAAAACCTAATCAGATCATCTTTAATAAAAAAAAAAAATAAAAAAATTGATTATTCATATTGTTCTGGAATAAAGCATGAGAGAATTTAATGATGAGCACGCCAAAATGGACGTGAGGCTATATCTTCGTAATCTTTAGCATGTTCAGACCAAAATTAGTTTGTGTCATAGCCATCATGACTTGAGGGTACCTGCATAGTTCCGGAAAAGTATGACTTAGTGCTCAGAAGAAATGAAAAAAAATGTTTTTCTTGTGTTTATAAAATCGCAAAAGGGCTAATAGCTTTTGATTACTTTTGCCTATCTTGAGACTGGTCTTGATAGATTCCTTGGGACATGCTGAAAACAACGATACCAATTACACCATGATCCGCTGAAACCGTGATCATTTAAAACATCAAAGAAATTGTTCTGAATCTGAACTGAATCTGATGCTGTATCTCTACAACATTTTGTCATATTGACACCAGACTTTATGTGCATCATAGTCACCACACGCTGACCACACCAAATCAATGTGGTCACTTTGACCCACTGGTCAAAAGTAATAAGCAATTACATCACATTACAAATTGTGTTTATGATTTTTCAACCATTTGGCCTAAAATCGTCTCCTAATGTCTTCAGTTACTCATATTTGCAATTGGTCTGATGCTCCCTGCCATACTTCTCATTTTGCCTCTGTTGTGCTTGTGCCCTTAATCGATGCTTGCAGCTATTTAAGTGCTTGGGCCCTATTGTTTTCCTTAGGATTATTATTAAGACGTCACCAACTGGCAGCAGGAAGTGTGTTACTTGCAAAAGACTTTGAAATAGTCCTCTTATACTCACCCAAATCGCTTAAAACTTGGTCAGAATAATGCCAAGACATGGCTGATGTAAAATTATGAAAAGATTCTTCATATCTTAAATTGTGTCACCATGGCGATGCTCTTTTCTTTGTATATTCATGTGTTCTAATGAAATTAGGGTATATTGTGCCAACTTTTGACTACATGTATTGTTCTTATCAGGCCGTACAACTTTCAGATTTACAGTTATTAGCTAAACCCAACAGGAAGTCAGCCTTTTTCTTCTTCTTGTTTAATTTAATGTGGAATTTTGGATAATTGCAGGCTCTGAACTTTTAAATACTCCTCCAAGGGGATTCCTGCAGTTCTCACCATTATTCCAAGACATTAAAGATGCTAAATTGCCAAAGTTTTTTTGATGTATGGAACGGTGTTGCCATGTTAACCTGTTAACCGTTGCCAGAGCGCGGGCGCACTGAAGCGGTTTTTTTTATAAATAGTTCAAAGTTACTATCAGATTTAATGTTATACCTTGACAAACTATACATCATTACAAAGACATAAGACTCAAGTTTCAGAATTTGACCACTATTGTATTCTGAGAAACTTATAGCGACAGTTATTTCTTAATTTGTGTCAGGAGTTATGAAATGAAAAAATGAGTCGATACCTTTGATATGAATTATGCGCGTCAGCCGCTTTCATTCATAAAAAAACTCCCGTGCCGTCGTCATGACAGCGATACACAAAACAACGTCCTTCCGGGCTTTTAGCTAAAAAATGTGCAGATTTGGAGAAATATTTATATATTCTCATAGGTTTACATCAGATTTCTATAGACAGGAATAATATTTATTGAATTTATACCCAAATGCGTCGATGTAATCATTATGAGCGTTTGTATACTCTGTTAATGTGTTTTCAACCCATACCAATAGCCTGAGGGCGCCCTCGCCGCCCTGTGCACAGTATTAGAACATGAAGAAGTGCCATAATCATGTGACAATCCAGGAAGCCTCGAACACACACACACACAGCTAACAACAGATCGCGCTGTAACTATGGCTGTAACATGCAGATACAGTCGTTTTGAAGACAATAAACATGTTTGCTATGATATTTGAGTTACCTGTGTTTTTCAATCCATGCCAGGTATTTCCATAATAATAGATTATATTTATAATGTAATGCTAATCTATATAGACTATCATTTTGCAGAACAGTATACAATAGTATATTTTCTGTCTGATTTTTTTATCTGAAGCCAAATTAGATCACAAAAAATTATTTAAAATACTCGATTTGCTTTATAAAGTAAGTTTATAAGCACAAACATGGTTTTAATCTCATAAATTGTCGTGTATTGATGGTGTGCTAAGCTAACATGCTAGCTAGCCTTAGGTGCACCTGCCACCTAGAAGTTATATTTTTATTATTTTTTGAATGCTTACTGAAATGTTTCTTTATTCAAAAAATGCATTTAAAACAGTTTAGAATGTAAGGGTGAACTTTGAGAAAAGAAATTAGTGACTGAAAACATATGAATAGCATGTGAATAGCCAGTCGTTAGTAACTAATGCAGACAAAAGAAATGCATATTTACAGCCATAACCAGGCTGGAGAGGTGTGAATGTGTGCAGGGGGAGACTGAGACTGAATGGGGCTCGTTTGCACCACAAAACAATAAAGACAATATACTGCATAGATGGTAAGAAGATGACACTAAATATCAGTAGCATTTTAGCATCAAATCAAAATAAAGTCACATGACATGGTCTTGAAAAACATTTCACTAAATACAGAGTTTTGGACTTATTATCTTAAGATTTTAAACATAAAATGTTTAGACATGTGGCATTAGCTGTAGTGCATTTCTAGATTGCTCCAGGGCCAACTTCAATTTTATTTTCATGAGGATGTTTCATAAAAAATAATTTCTAATAACTTTACAAAACTTTGAAGCTATTTATAACAATTTTTGTCATTATGACAATAATTAATTCTACATTACAATAAACTGCCAGGTGTCAGCTTTCAAATGAGATCATACTTGTGCTTTTAGTACAAAGGGTTCATGAACTGTATCTGTTTCAGTTTGGGTATGTCATTTCTTGGGATTTTTCAAAAGTGGGGTTGCAGCTTAACAGGTTAAAGGAATAAATGTGTTGAAAAAATGGGAAACCGGAAATCGAAAACCTGAAGTCATGTATCTTTTATATGCATCTGATTTAGATCAAATGGGTGTTGTATGTTTGGATCATATGGATGTGGCTATTTTGAGTCATGGTCATGGTGCCACCAGCTGACAGCAAGAAGTGTGTCATTAACAATATGTAATGAAATAGTTACACATGTGTACATACATGTGCCCATCGTGCTTTGGCCTGTATTTGCTGCTTGCAGCTATATTTCATTTTGTTTTCTTATTAACCATTGTCTGATAAAAGTTAGGATACACAAATGTAGAGAAATAAAAACTGCATCTGGTGAGATAAAATGATCAAACCTGGGCATCCTGCACATAATCAGGATTAATCCCTCTTCACCAAAACCTGTGGAGAGATGTTTCTTGTTAGTTTGTTTCCCATATTACGTGTCTAATAAAAGTTGTCATTAAAGGAGATCTCCTTCGACATCCATGTGAAGAAGGACTTTGGAGACATTGTCCTGGTGAAACTTGAAAAGGAGAAACACTTTGTCAATATTAAGTGGTTTTGTGGGCATATAAAGGTGAAAACACCCTATGGAAAATGCTTCGAGTTCCCCTGTCAGTGCTGGATAGAAGACGGAAAGCCAGTGTATATCCGAGAAGGCACTGGTACGTGCATTATCGCTTTGTTGATTATCCAGTTTTAAATGAAGCATTATTATTATTATAATTATTATTATTATTATTATTATTGTTATTAGAATGTTTTTTAATTGTTGTTAAAGTTGTTCAGTTGTTCAGTTTTGATTTGAATCATGTCTTAAATGCTGCCCTTTCTATGTGTAAAATGTGTGCTATGTATATCTTTGTGTTCATTTAGCTGGATTGCCTCAGGATGACCCTGAATTTCTAAAAGAGAAAAGACAAGAGGAACTGAAATCTAGACGGGACAGATTCAGGTTTGAAGAAACAATTACATTCTTGAACAATTTTCATTTGTTACAGTTTTTTTTTTCTTTATTACTCCCGATACAGTTCAAGGTGCTTGACACACTAATATTGTAAATATATTTGCACATATACATTATATTGTCATATACACAGGTCCGTAGCAATGAATGTAAAAGTGTGTGTGTGTGGGGGGGGGGGTATTATATTACAACAATGGTTATAATTTCACATTATAACGATTTCCACTAATTTAAATATATATTTTAAGTTTCATATGTTTTTGTATTTTTTTTATTTATTTTTTTTATGAGAGATTGTGCCATTTTTGTAGTTAACATTTTTAACATTCAAAAAAAAAAGTTCAAAGCAAAACCCAAGGCTGGACATTGTATTCTTCCACACTACATTAAAAGAGTTTATTACAATAATCTCCACTGCATAATTTCAATCAGATTCTACAGTAAGTAACTAGTAATTAAAGTAATTTTTTTAACTTTTGCTCAAGTAATTATTTGGGTTATTTACGGTGACCCAGTACTGCACAACACAACGAAACGTAAAAAGCAAACATGAATTAGGACAATGGAATCAAAATAATTTAAATACTCGGTAGCTCAGGTTGAGTTAGGCTGGTCATTCAACACACAGGGAGCAGTCCAGGTTAAATGTCTGTGAAAGTGATTTTGTGCCTCTTTGGGATGATGGCACCCTAAGACACCGTTCACTTGCAGAACACAAGCTTCTGGAGGGCATATGGGTCTGAAGTAGTGAGTTTAGGTATAGAGGTGCAGAGCCAGTGGTTGTTCTGTAGGTAAACATCAGTTCCTTGAATTTTTTGTGAGTGGCATTTCGCAACCAAGTTTATGAAGAGAGGTGTGACGTGCGCTCTCTTCGGCTTGATAAAGACCACTCTTGCTGCAGCATTCTGGATCAGTTAAAGAGGTTTGACAGTACATGCTGGAAGGCCTGCCAAGAGAGCATTACAATAATTCAGTCTGGGTAGAACAAGAGCTTGGACCAGGAGTTGTGTAGCTCCGATAGGAAGGGCCTGATCCTCCTAATGTTGTATAAGGCAAATCTGCAGGACTGTGCTGTTTTAGCAATGTGATCTGTGAAGTTTTACTGATCATCAATTACAACTCCAAGTTTCCTGGCTGTCCTGAAAGGAGTTATTGTTAATGAACCTAGATGAATGGAGAAGTTGTGATGAAGTGTTGGGTTGTTTGAGACCACAAGCAGTTCTGTCTTCGCAGGGTTGAGGTGAAGGTGATTGTCCTTCTTCCAGAAAGAAATGTCTGTCAGGCAGGCTGAGATGCGAGCAGCTACCGTCAGAACATCTGGCTGGAATGAGAGGTAGAGTTGTGTGTCATCAGTGTAGCAGTGTTAGGAAAAAAACATGTTTCTGAAAGATCCTAGTAATGACATGTAGATGGAGAATAGAAGTGGTCCCAGCACTGAGCCCTGAGGCACTCCAGTAGCTAGATGCTGCAACCTCACCCATCATTTTCAACTTAAATTGTGAAAGATCTTCTTTTAAAGAAGATACTTGGCAGATTATTGCTGAAATAAAAAAATAAAAATAAAAGTGGGGGGAAAAAAAGAGAATAAAAAAAAAAAACGTTATAGAATTTTAAGTTTCTTGTTATGAAAAAAAATTGCACACAAATACTTTTATATAAAATATATACTGTATTTTCCAAAACATGTTTTACTCTAAGACTGTGAGAAAGTCAAAGCCATATATCTAAACAAGTTGTCCAAATTTGAGGATGATATCTCATAAACTGAGCTTTCTTACTGAGCTTCCTTACTTTGGACACAGTACCAAACATTTCCACTAGATGAATTTCGTTTCCAGTTCATTTCCAATTTGCTCATTTTTGACCATGAGAGGTACAAGTGTGACTATTTTGTTCAGGATCATTTAACCTTTTTGAATCATGTCCATGATTTAATTCTTATTTCATGATTTAATTCATAATTCTTTTTGGTCATGGTCAGCGAAGAGCAGGGTTAACACTATGCAACTACGCAAACATGGATTGAACAGCAGCAGGCTGTGCAGGACATCCAGTCGATAATGTAGAATGATTCTTCTCATAAGTGTTAAGATACAGATTACGAGTGAATTAATTGGAGCTCAACAATAAGAGTTGTGCAGAAATGACTGAGCTTTCCTGTCAAGAAGGCCCTTCCTGGAAAGTTTGGAGGAAGGAACTCCAGGAAATACCAACATTTCCCTCAAAATCTTACACCTTGTAAATGAGTATAGTTGTATTGTGTTCTCTGTGACGTTTGGCAAGCCTTTGCATTTTGGCCCATGATTCAGTTAATGCCAAACGGAATTTGCCATTGTTCAGATATTCTACTCCCTGCTAAATGGCTCATTAGTTCCCAAGCTCCAAACACAGACCATTGGTTGAGGTAGATAGTGATATGTTGATCTTAGACAAGGAGGATTTCCATTCTTCTCAATGGAAGTACAGTACTTGACCTGGATATTGCTTGGTTCTGGAAACTTTTTCCCCCTTTTTAACCAGTTACCTGAGCTGTAAATACCATGTGAGTAATCACTCTGGAAAAGCAAGAAAATTGTTTTCTGGCAATGCTGACACTTTTTAGAGCCCTCCCAAAAACAGGTCACTGGTAAAACATAAAATATTTGATTGATTGATTTCAATTTGTTGCAGTTTTATGAAAAAAAAAAAGTCTTACTTATAATTGTCTCTACACATTAAATATGGCTGTAAGACAAAAAAATTCACCTCTGAATATAAATCTTGCTGTCTGTCATGAAAGCTGAAGAAATGCTAAAAAGCATCAAAATGACTAAATGTTTATTAAATACCTCAATGTAACATAAACAAACAGTGTGATGTGCACAAACAATTCCAGACAATGAGGAACTGAAAACAGAGAGCATTTATAAACAAGTTAATGAACTAAAAGAATAACAGGTGTGATGATAGAATCAGTGTCCATAGAAACAAAGGAAATGATAAACAAACTAAAAGTCCATGAAAGTGAAACTAACTAAACAACTAAACACAACACAGTGTATATGACAGTGTAACTACAAGTTAATGTTGTCATTTTTGTTCATTATATTTGTTCAAGGTGGACTGAGTGGCGCCAAGGCTTCCCTAAGAGCATAGATGGCAAAAAACTTCCTCCGGAAGTTCAGTTTGATCTGGGGAAAAAAATAGACTTTGAGTTGAATTTGGGGAAAGCGTAAGTTTTGGGGGAATGTGTCGTGGCCACAGTCCTTGTTGATTTGATACAGATTTTTTTCCTCAGTTCTCCAGAATGAAATTCATGCAAATAGTGTTCATGTCTATAATTATACAGAATGCACTCTGTTTCAGGACTGTGGATACACTTCTTGACATAGTTAAAGGTTTCATTCATTCCTGGAAAGATATGGCATTTTTTGAAAAGATATTGGAAGAGTTTAATATCAAGAACACTCTACTAGGTTTGGATTATTTCTTCCTTTGTCAATAATGTTTGTTTGTTTTTTGTTTGTTTCTTCATTTAAACAAAATCTATATATCCAAAAACATAATTGTTGTGAGAATCCAACAATGCAGAGGCACATTTTTTCATGCCTGTAAAGCCTTTGACAGTTGACTAAATTTTCCCCTTTGAAATCTGGACAGAGAAAGTGATGCAAGACTGGAGTAAGGATTACATGTTTGGCTATCAGTTTTTGAATGGCTCCAATCCTGTCATGATCAGGAAGTGCATGGAAATTCCAGATAATTTTCCAGTCACACATGAGATGGTGGAGAGCTTTCTGGAGAAAGGTGTCACACTACAAGAGGAATTAAAGGTCAGAAACATTAAGAGATTACAGCTGGTTAATAATCAAATCCAAGGCTTGTATCGTGACATCCTTCTAATAATTTAATTTACATAAATTACTCAAATCAATGTTATTTTAACCCACGAATGATTTGTTCTAAACTTTGCACCTGTAAACACGTTTACAGGCAGGAAACATCTACATAGTGGATTATGAAATACTGAAGGCAGTGACAACACCCAGAACCCAGCACTATTTGACTGCACCCATCTGTCTGCTGTACAAGAACAGATTGGACCAGATTGTGCCAATTGCCATTCAGGTATCTGTCCCATATAGAATCAGTATCAAATGAAAATGTAAATTAAAAATAAAAGTGCTTTTGCTGGGAATTTACTCACCAAAGTAAAAACATCCTTGCTTGGCTCTATTATATCTGAATCAGCTCAGTCAAAACCCAGGGGAAAAGAGCCCAATCTTTCTCCCAAGTGATAATGAACATGATTGGATGTTTGCCAAGATGTGGGTGAAATCTGCCGACTTCCTTGTACACCAGTTGGTCACGCACCTTCTCAAGACACATCTGATATCAGAGGTTTTTGAAATGGCCGTGTACCGACAGCTCTCTGCAGTCCATCCTGTATACAAGGTACCTGTCTTTCCATATCCAGTCATGATATTTAGATTCAGGGCTAAACTGAAGATTGTGGTTCTCTTACGAGAGTCCTCCCGTACTGCGTTTTTGTAAAAACGCTACGGGAAAAACTCTTTTTTCACGAAATACTGAAGCAAAAAATTATCCTTAATTTTCCATATATGTAAAGCGCGTTGCAGCAGTACACAGCTATGGCGAGACAGCTTGCTCGCTCATTGGCTGTTCTGCGGCAACTGCATAAGCCTATCGAGCGAGGCCTGAAGTGACGTCAGGCCAATGAGGGCGCTTCGCGCCCTCCTTGCCACTTCCCGCCGAGACGGGTGTGGCTAACCTCTATAAAAGGAGCTCGAAAAGGCTGATTCACTTGATTTTCATCTCTTCAGCGAAGCTCACGCATCGCTGGATCACGAGGAAGCACTTCAGCGGGACGAGCCCTCGAAGCCGCTGGCCAACGGCAAAGATGCTTTCTCATACAGCACTCGCGCTCGCTGACGGCGAAACGCCTTTACTCCGAGCCAATTGCCTACGGTGACTCTGAGGACTCACCGGGCATCCTTTCCGAGGCTGCCCTTCCTGGAAGCGGATGGTGGGATTAGTTTTTCTTTACGTTACAAGAAAAGCTACCCTGCCTCTGCACACGTCATTCACCGGCGAAGGAGAAAAGACTGTTCTTAGTCCCGCCGTTGGTCGGTCTGACCTCTTTTCTCTCACATTTCTCAGTTCCCTGTTCGGCGACTGGAAATATTATTGCAGCAAGTGAGTCTGTTATAACAGCAAACGCCGTTGTTGACACCGCTTTCAAAAGCCTGTACCCCCCTGTGGCTCAGTGGTGGAATTATAGGTTTTCCGCATGGGAGACCGGAGTTCGAATCCCGGTCTAGCGGCATATATATTTATGCCGCCAATGCTTCGCTCTGTCAGTCCCCTGAAGGCGACTGCAGAGATGAATTTTGCAGCCAGAGAGCGCGTAGTACCCGCTTGCCTGCAACCGAACACCGTTTCTACGGTTCCCGTGCGTCACTGGCGAAAGGAGAATGGAGTGTTTTCAGCCCCGCTGAAACTGGGCGATATCCACTCTTCTCACATTCTGGCATTTTTCAGGCGTCTGAAAATGTTAGTATTGCATGTTGTGCTTACTCGCATGCCTGCAAGCAAACGCCAGTGTGGATAATACTCGCGCTGACTTTATGTCTATGTATCTTCACTGTGGTCCAGTGGTAGATTCTTAGGCTTTCGCGTGGGGGATCCGAGTTCGAATCCCGGGTCTGCCGGCAGAAAATATTTATGCTGCCGAATGCAAATCACTCTGTTTGTTCCCCGAGAGGCAACTGCAGACGTGGTTTTTGCAGCCCACGAGCACGTGGCCGATGATGCTATATGTGTAGAGAAGATGCCCACTGCCTAGTGCCCATCCCTACACATTAGCACAGCCCTTCACACAGGGCCCGCGCTCATATATTCGACTCGGGTCGATCACGCACACAACATAGTGAACGTGCCCACTGCCTAGTGCCCACAAACACTATGTTCTGCATGCCTTGTGGTTTCTGTAAAGATGAAACCTGTGTGCATTCACTCTGCTCAGGCAGACAGTGCACTCATTGCAGTAACTGTGCCCGCTCTCCCGCGCCCACACTTACTCACGGCCATTATATGTCCTACGGGACTCGCCCAGCCCACCTTTGCTCGGTTAAACACCGCAGCGGGGTCGAGCGCAGGCATTCTGTCCGCTGTGATCAGCGCGCTTCCCCCTCGGTAGAACGCGCTTCATAAAAGAATTTAAAAATCCCGGCCGCGGCCGATGGTGCTTCAGATGTAGAGCAGATGCCCACTGCCCAGTGCCCATCCCTACACACAAGCACAGCCCTACACTTAGGGCTCGCGCACATAAAATCGACTCAGGTCGATTGCGCTTCCAACATAGTAAAAGTGCCCACTTCCCAGTGCCCAGGAACACTATGTCACACAGATCACAGGTTTTCTGTTGTCCCGGCCACGGCCGATGGTGCTATAAATGTAGCGTTGATGCCCACTGCCCAGTGCCCATCCCTACACACAAGCACAGCCCTACACTCAGGGCTCGCGCACATAAAATCGACTCAGGTCGATTGCGCTTCCAACATAGTAAAAGTGCCCACTTCCCAGTGCCCATGAACACTGTCTCACAGATCACAGGCTCTCTGTAAAAACGGGACCTGTGCGCGCTCGCTCTGCTCAGGCAGGCAGCGCGTCCAAAGCAGTGAATGTGCCCGTTTCCCGCCCACATTTACTCGCAGACAGCATGAGTCCCACAAGACTTTCTCAGCCCTCCCTCACTCAGTTAAGCACTGTAGTAGGGTCGAGGATGAGCGTTCTGCCCGCTGTAATAAGCGCGCTCCCCGCCTCGAATGTCACAGGCGTAACGCCTATGTTATTGCGCCCCGAAGCACCTCTGTTGCACGAACGAACAGAGCGCGTTTCGCATCCGAGGCATGGGCAGCGCTTCCAGGGGTTTCGGACTGGGTGCTAGACATTATAAACAGAGGCTTCTCGCTACAGTTTTGTCGACGCCCTCCCCGCTTCACAGCGCGCGTCGAAACTACGGTGACTTAGAAGTAGCACACCTACTTCGTGCCGAAATATCAAAACTGATGAGCAAAGGGGCGATAGAGCATGTATCCCAAGCTCAAAGCGAAGGGGGGCTATACAGCAGATACTTTCTGGTCCCCAAAAAGGACGGTGGTATCAGACCCATACTGGATCTAAGACGGCTGAACAGAGCATTAGTGAAACGCAGTTTCAAAATGCTCACGACCAGGAAAATCCTCGTGCATATTCGCCGAGGAGACTGGTTTATGTCGATAGATCTGAAGGACGCGTATTTTCAAATACAGATAGCGTCACATCACAGGCGATACTTGAGATTCGCCTTCGAGGGTCAGACATACCAGTATACAGTCCTGCCGTTCGGCTTGTCCCTGGCACCTCGTACATTTACGAAGTGCATGGACGCAGCGCTCGCCCCTCTCAGACTCAGAGGCATGCGAGTGCTGAACTATTTGGACAACTGGCTGATCCTAGCTCAATCATGATCAAAGCTCGTGGAGCACAGAACCATTTTACTCGATCACCTCGTGAATCTTGGTATCACGGTCAATTGGACAAAGAGTTCGCTGAACCCCAGTCAAGAGATTTCGTTTCTGGGTACCATTCTGGACTCACAGTCTATGACAGCGCGGCTGTCGCCACAGCGCGTGCTGCACATTCAGCGCGCGGCGAGATCCTTCTGCTGCGCTGCGACTACCCCGCTCAGGAAGTTTCAAAGGATGCTGGGTCTCATGGCCTCAGCATCGCCAGTTCTTCAGCTGGGCTTGCTCCGCATGCGCCCTCTGCAGTTCTGGTTGAGAGCGCGAGTGTCCGGCCAGTTACGTCTCAAGGTCAATCAGAGCTGTGTGGCAGCCCTGATACCTTGGATGGCGGACGACTGGTACCGATCAGGTGTCGACAGACGCATCCACCTCGGGATGGGGAGCGCTGCTCGAGGGCAGACCGTTCTTCGGCCTGTGGTCAGAACGAGAAAAGCTCCAACATATCAACTGCCTGGAAATGCTGGCAGTGCACAACGCGCTGACACGTTTTTGTCCCCAAATCAAGGACCAACACGTCGTAGACCGTTCGGACAACACGGCCGTGGTGTCCTACATAAATCGCCAGGGCGGTCTCAGATCCAGATCCCTGTACAGGCTGGCGAAACGCCTCCTAACATGGGCTCAGCACAATTTGCGCTCGCTGAGAGCAGTGCATGTGCTGGGCTCCAGAATTTGAGCCCAGACAGACTGTCCAGGAATAACATTCCCCTGGGCGAATGGTCTCTACACCCACAAACAGTCCGGCTGTTGTGGGAGAGATTCGGCAGAGCGGAGGTGGACCTATTCGCGTCCCGCGAAAACGCTCATTGACCCGTGTTCTTTTCCAAGAACGACAGCGCGCTGTCCCGGATGTGGCCGCGCTGCCCGCTATACGCTTTCCCCCCCATCTCCCTCCTGCCTCAGGTGTTAGAGCGGGTCAGGGAAACAAAATGCTCAGTACTGCTTGTAGCACCGTTCTGGAAGAACCAAGCATGGTTTCCAGTCCTGATGCAGTTAGCAGACATTGCTCCATGGCCAGTGCCATTGAGGAAAGATCTCCTCTCGCAGGCCGGGGGCTCGATTTGGCACCCACACCCGGAGTTGTGGTCCCTTCATGTGTGGGCGTTCAACGGATATCCGTTGATCTCGCAGAGGGAGTGATGAATACCATCACTCAGGCTAGAGCACCGTCGACTAGGCGGCTTTATGCCTCGAAGTGGTCGGTTTTCTCCGGCTGGTGTACAGCTCGGGGCCTATCACCCCTCGATTGTGAGGTGACGGAGGTTCTCTCCTTCCTACAGGAGCTGTTGGATAAGGGCAGATCCCCTTCCACGCTCAAAGTTTATGTGGCGGCTATTGCAGCGTTCTCTGGAACAACGCTAGGTCAGTCACTAGGAAGGAACGATTTAGTCATCCGCTTCCTCAGGGGAGCTAGGAGGCTGAATCCTCCCAGACCTCCTTCAGTCCCTATGTGGGACCTTTCTACAGTTTTGGCGGCCATGAAAGGTGCCCCTTTTGAGCCTATCCAATCTATTAGCCTCAAACATTTGTCTTTAAAACAGTGTTTTTGATGGCTCTCGCTTCGGTGAAGCGCATAGGCGACCTGCACGCGCTCTCCGTGAGCCCAGCGTGCTTAGAGTTTGGACCTAATGACTCTAAAGTCATACTCAAACCTAGGCATGGTTATGTGCCAAAATCCCTCAACACGCCGTTTCGGGCTCAGGTTATCTCCCTGTCTGCCCTGCCGGGATCAAGTGAGGAAGGGGACTCAAGTTTTCTTTGCCCCATTAGGGCTTTAAGAGCTTACGTGTCCCGCTCTGCTGTCTTCAGACAGACTGAGCAGCTCTTTGTCTCGTTCAGTGGACGTTCCAAGGAAATGGCTGTTTCGAAACAGAGTTTATCCAGATGGATAGTTGACGCCATAGCGCTGGCTTACACTGTCAAGGGCCTCCAGTGCCCGTTGGGCGTTAGAGCGCACTCCACGAGAGGCGTCGCCTCTTCGTGGGCTTGGTCTAGCGGGATTTCCTTACAGGACATATGTATGGCGGCAGGCTGGGCCTCGCCGTCTACATTTATTAGGTTTTACATCCTAGAGGTTCCCGCCTTGCAGGCTAAGCTACTATCGATGTAGTCGAATCAGCTGTCTAACTAGAACACTGAAATCGCATGCGCAGCGCGCTACCGACTGTTTTATGGGCAGAATTGTGTAAGACCCACATTTCCCACATTAGTTCAGGTTCCCCACCCTGTCTATGTGATGCCATATTAGCGTCTGCGGACGCGGCCATATAAGGACGGAGGGATTCCCCTTTTGTCTCTAGACTCTCTCTATGAGGTCATGTTTTGCGTCTGCGGACGCTACAATATAGGGAATTAAGGTCCCCCCCCCCCCCCCCTTTATTCCCAGACTCTCTGTGAGTCTATCTGGTGATTATGCACTGTATACCTGGGTTAGCTTCCAGTGATCGGTGTTTTATCCCAGCACGCACGGCGTTTTACAAGGGGATCCCGTAGCATTTTTACAAAAACGCAGTACGAGAGGACTCTCGTAAGAGAACGTACTCGGTTACTAACGTAACCTCGGTTCTCTCTAGAAGAGGGAACGAGTACTGCGTTCTCTGCCGTGCGTACGGTTCACTCTGGTTCGCTTCGGTGAGGAAAATCAAGTGAATCAGCCTTTTCGAGCTCCTTTAATAGAGGTTAGCCACACCCGTCTCGGCGGGAAGTGGCAAGGAGGGCGCGAAGCGTGACGTCACTTCAGGCCTCGCTCGATAGGCTTATGCAGTTGCCGCAGAACAGTCAATGAGCGAGCAAGCTGTCTCGCCATAGCTGTGTACTGCTGCAACGTGCTTTACATATATGGAAAATTAAGGATAATTTTTTGCTTCAGTATTTCGTGAAAAAAGAGTTTTTCCCGTAGCGTTTTTACAAAAACGCAGTACTCGTTCCCTCTTCTAGAGAGAACCGAGGTTACGTTAGTAACCGAGTACGTTTCACATTTGTCAGTTTATTGATGAAGGGTTGCTGGTTCTGATATCCTTGCCTTTTCTTTATTTTTTTAACAATGGTTTAATGTGAACCAAAAACCTCCAGGGCAGGACACTGAAAGCACAGTTCCTCTTTCAGGTTATGCTTTTTGAATACATTTTTATTATTTAATGCACATGTTTAAATGCATCATTTGCTTCTTACAGTTGCTGAAACCTCATATTCGTTTCACAATTGCAATCAATGCAGCGGCCCGTGAAAACCTCATCAGTGAAGACGGGATCTTCAGCAAGGTAGCTTTACACCTAATTTTAATATATCCCCACATAAACAGCATATTGCTAGGATCCAAAGCAATTCTATTCAATTTGATTATTTTGTTTTTGTCTGGTGAGCCATAATTTCTGTCTTTGATATAGGTTTTAAGATGCACACAGTGTTAACAAATCTTCATCTTGACAGGCCTGAGCATTTACTTTTTGGCTTGTGATATTCTGTCTTTTTGCTGAATGCTCTTACTTCTATTTCATAGGCTAAATTGTATTTAGTTAGCTGGTGTTTGCTTAAACCGACAGACCTAAGTAGTTCCTAAATTTTATTCCTAATTTAATGCAAAAAACCCCCACCAGAATAAAACTTCACCCATAATCCCCTAGATGGTCACTTGAGTATGCTAAATAAGTGCTGAAAATATTTAGGCAAAAGATTAACTGAATTCTTGGCATCCAAAGATTAGTAGCATCAATGGAGATGGGATAGCTAAAGTGATTCAAAGTGCCATGGAGACTTTAACCTACGAGTCCCTGTGCTTCCCTGAGGACATAGAAGATCGAGGAATGAAAGATGTGCCCAAGTACTATTATAGAGATGATGGCATGAAGATCTGGGAGGCAATACACGGGTAAGTGTAGCAACAGTTCATATTCTGTACTAGTAGTGCAAAAGTACAAACTATTCCACATACACTTTACCAGCATTATTTATTATTAAATTTATCATCTTGTTGATCTTCCTGTAGTTTTGTTTCTGCTGTGGTCAAGATCTACTATGTCAGCGATGAGACCGTTCAAAGTGATGTGGAAATTCAGGACTTTGTTAAGGATGTTTCCCATGGCATGAATAATTCTAACAGTGAGTACAGGTTTAATTTATCAAACGCCTTGTTTACACCTGGTATTAAGATGCTTAGGTCGATCAGAACACAAGTGGACGACGCTAAATACAGGTGTAAACATGCACTGGCTATTTGTAGCCAGTACACAGGAGAACACAGGCTCTACACTAAGGCTGTAAAACCTAACGAATGTGTTAAGTGTCGCCCAGCCCCAGATCTTCAAATGTCTGTTAGCGAGGCGTCGTGCACCAACCCCCAGGAGGAGGCAACACCTCTCCGAGTAGAGTGACCTCTCACCCCAAGAGGGCACGGCGTGATACGCCAAGACAATGGTATCTATTATCCAGTGGGCCAACTGGGGGTAGATTGTCGGTGACCCAGAGACCACACGTGGAGATTCCTGTGGTCTGGAGGCAGTTCCATTAAGTGCCCCCTCTCCAGAGATGGCAAAAGTACTCACTTCCCGTACTCAAGTAGAAGTACAGATACTTGTGTTAAAAAATACTCTGGTAAAAGTAGAAGTACTGATTTAACTTCTTTACTCAAGTAAAAGTAACAAAGTACAGGCTTGGAAATTTACTTAAAGTATAAAAGTAAAAGTAGCCTAATTATTTCTTAACATTTCAATACACTGTAAATGCAGCCTCTACCTCTGAATGGGTGGTAAAGCACTGGTATAGCAACTGTATGACAGCTATTACTGTTTTTTCTTTTGTGTGAAATTGCAAATTCTTTATGGCTAGTAAAGTCGAACTTTGGATTGCCGTCATCCTTGATTCTAGGGACTGACTGACTGTGATCTGGGGAGTGCAAGCAAGGGCCGTTAAGAAAAGATAAAAAATGTAACATTTAGCTTGTGCTCCCCACATTCCTTAACCAGCTCACACACAGTTTGAAAGAAAACACATAAAGTGGTCTTGATAATAATAATAATAATAATAATAATGATAATAAAACTTGAGATAAAAGAGTCCTCTAATTTACGTCTGAGAGGTTTGAGACATTAACATTAGCCCAAAATAAAGTCGATACGATTTGAGACAAGACCATTAACGTTAACGTAAGTGGTCTCGAAAACAAGAACGGGCTTGAGTAACGTTACTACAGCACTGTTACACTAAATCAAGTTACTGAATTAATTTTTAACATAAATCTATACATGCAGATATTGTATCAGCTAGTATTAAATTATTTTCAAATAAACTGAACGCTCTCTAACCTTAACGTTACTTGGGTTACTTAACTAAATGCTAGTGAACCAAGACATCGTCATTGCTAGCAGGAGAACAAATGTAACTGACCATTAACGTAAAACGTTACTGAAACAAACAACAAATAGCTTTTGATAACAACAAAAAGATGGATTACCTCTGTGTTTTTTTTAATTCGATGGTGAATTCTTTAGTTTGTGGTGTTTCGGTTGGCACAATTTGCAGCACATTCGCCAGGAGTCATTCTTGATGCCTACTATCTCAAACATCTCTCTCAGATAAGGCAAAGGATGATTGGGAATGTCTTGTTGCTTGTCTGCCGAATCTCCGAGAGTGTGTGCTGTCGTAAGAGCTCGAGGGCTACACGATTGAGCTCGCCCGGGATGTGAATGGCGCTAAGCGATGGTTCTGATTCCAGAGCAGGAAATAGCAGACTAATGTCAACATGCAACGGGAGCGTAGACCACCCTGACGGTTGATGTATGCATTGCAAAGGCATTCGTTTTCAACACAAACAGGTCGCCCCCCACTGCGCAATATCTACAAATTATTGTGGGTTGGTGGCTGTTCATTTCATACTCTGTGTAAAATGGTATCTTATTTATTGTATAAATTAGGAGGTCAATCAAAAAAAATGCTAATGTCGTACTTTGTTGTATTGGTATCGTTTACTTAACGTAATAATCTGTTTGTTGTAAAAACCATTACCTGTATGAAATGAAATCCAGCTATACCTGTGGAATCGTTCACAGATGGCATAGGCAGATGTTCAACTAGGCCTAATCAATATGTTCATCGCTTTCAAACAATAGGATGCATTTGCAGATTTGCGTTCAATTGCAGTTCCACGGGCACTTCATTCAACGTTCTTAATTTTCTTAAATTTCCTGTTACGGCTCCAAGTGAGAAACCACTTCAGACACCTCAGAGAAACCACTTCAGACAGTGCGTATGGGAAACTGAACAAATAATTCAAACTGATTTGTGAACCAAGTTAGTTCTGCCAACATTTTTGATTGTGGCTGCATCCATAATCACATACGTCCCTACTATATTGGACAAAAGAAGTGTGTCCGAACTCACAGTATTCATAAAAGAGTAAGCAGAAAGTACCCGGATGACCTACTACTTCCGGTGAGATTCTGAAGTGCACATCCCATGAGGCAACGGGAAGAGGATCTGTGATCTGTGGCAGTGAACTGACGCTGGTAGGTCACGACTATGACAACATGGGGAATGTAGTACGTCCAGATTACACTCATACTACACACATTCATATGATATAGAACATACTTTTTTAGCTGTCATGAAGTAATTACTTATTCAAAATATGTACCTACTCAAAAATAAGTATGCGATTTCGGAACCAAACAAAGTCTTTGAACAGAATTGACTCAAAAGAGTGATTCATTGCTCATGCCCCAGAAAAACAGGAGAAAGAGCGCTTAGAATAAACTACGCTTTTCTTAACATATGTTGAATAAAAATAAAGGATTTCACTGTAATTATACATTTATGTACTGAGTAATAACAACATGTAGTATATGTTGTTCCTTAATATTACTCAGTACATAAATGTATAATTGGGTTAGGATTAGGGTTTGGTTTGGTATGGTTTAGGGTTATCATCATCATCATCATCATCGTCTTCCGCTTATCCAGGGCCGGGTTGCAGGGGCAGCAGTCTAAGCAGAGATGCCCAGACTTCTCTCTCCCTAGACACTTCCTCCAGCTCTTCCGGGGGGACACCGGGACGTTCCCAGGCCAGCCAGGAGACATAATCACCTCCCTGGGAAGGCGTCCAGAAGTCATCTGGAACAGATGCCCGAGCCACCTCAGTTGGCTCCTCTCGATGTGGAGGAGCAGCGGCTCTACTCTGAGTTCCTCCCGAGTGACCAAGCTCCTCACCCTATCTCTAAGGGATCGCCCAGGCACCCTGCGGAGAAAGCTCATTTCGACAGCCTGTACCCAGGATCTTGTCCTTTCGGTCATGACCCACAGCTCATGACCATAGGTGAGAGTAGGAACGTAGATTGACCGGTAAATCGAGAGCTTACTTCCGGTGTCCACCACCGGGTTCGGGGATTGCCGCCTCAACAGGCACTGGAGACCTTACGGGCACAGCTCCGAGCGTCCGCGTCGACAATGGAGGTGGAGAACAAGGTCCACTCGGACTCAATATCTCCAGACTCCCTCAGGATCCGGTCGAAGCTCGGCCAGAGGTGGAAGTTGAAGATCTCTCTGACAGGGGACTCGGCTGAATATTCCCAACAGACCCTCACAGTATGTTTGGGTCTGCCGAGTCTGTCCAGCTTCCTCCCCCGCCATCAGATCCAACTTACCACCAGGTGTTGATCAGTTGATGGTTCCACCCCTCTCTTCACTCGAGTGTCCAAGACATACGGCCGGAGGTCGGATGAAATGATCACACAGTCGATCATCGTCCTCCGGCCTAGGGTGTCCTGGTGCCATGTGCACTGATGGACACCCTTATGCTTGAACAGAAGTCCAATAACAGAACACCGCTCGGGTTCAGATCGGGGGGGGGGGTGTTCCTCCCAATCACGCCCCTTCAGGTATCACTGTCGCTGCCCAGTCGGAGCACTTTCCAACACCCCTCCTAGAGACTGCAAGAGGGCTGGGTACTCTGCACTGCCGTTCGGCCCGTAGGTACACACGACAGTGAAAGAACTATCCCCGACCCGAAGGCGCAGGGAAGGGACCCTCTCGTTCACCGGGGTGAACTCCAAAACATGGCAGCTGAGCTGGGGGGCTATAAGCAAACCCACACCAGCCCGCCGCCTCTCACCATGGGCAACTCCAGAGTGGTAAAGAGTCCATCCTCTCTCAAGGAGTGTGGTTCCAGAGCCCAAGCCGTGCGTGGAGGTCTCTCTAGTCGGTACCTCTCAACCTCACACACAATCTCAGGCTCCTTCCCCGCCAGCGAGGTGACGTTCCACGTCCCTAAAGCTAGTTTCCATGTCCAGGGATCGGGGCCTTCGACTGCCGCCCGATCCACTATGCACCGGCCCTTTACGGTCCCTCCTGCAGGTGGTGAGCCCACGGGAGGGTGGCCCCACGTCGCTCCTTCGGGTTGAGGCCTGGCTCTAGGGGGATGTCACGGTCCTTGTTTTAGCTTGTAACATAAAGGGTTTATGAAGGCTTTATGAAACGCTCTTAGTCTGACCCGTCACCTAGGACCTGTTTGCCTTGGGAGACCCTACCAAGGGCATATAGCCCCGGACAACATAGCTCCTAGGATCGTTCGGGTACTCAAACCCCTCCACCACGATAAGGTGGCAGTTCAAGGAGGGAGGTTTAGGGTTAATTGCATGTAAATATGCATAATATATGGTTATTACTATAGTAAGTACATGTAACATATGTAACAGTGACACTGTAAAACTCGCTGCTCTTCGTGTGTTTTTCTGTCGTCTCCGGTTGCGTAAATTGCGCGATATTGAAAGATCTGAAAAAACTTTACCCGCCCACAGACCCTCCCCTTGAAGAAATCAGGACAGAAGTGGTTGAAAGTGAACAAAAGAGATTAAAATACCAGGAGTAAACGGGAATGTGTCTCCCTCTTCGACTTTTGATCCAATCGACCAAAACACATCTTAATACCAGGAGTAAACAGGGCCAAAATATCAGTGTTGGTATGTGCAAGCATGCATGATTGTTTGTATTCTTGTATATTCTATATGCATATTTGTGTGTTTCAAGTCACCCTTAAATGTGTGCACAAGTTAAATGCATATTGCCACTGTTTCCAGAGTTTCCAGAGTCTCTAGAAACTCGAGAGGAGTTAGTCAAGTACCTGACCATTGTGATATTCACAGCTTCAGCACAACATGCTGCTGTCAACTTTGGACAGGTGAGATTACACACTACATTACACACAACAAGAGCATCAAAAATTGCTAGGCAAAATTCTGGATATCTATAAGCTAATATCTGTGAGTAAACTTTTACGTTTCAGTTTGACTGGTATGGCTGGATCCCCAACAGTCCTTCTACCATGCGCAAGCCACCTCCCGAACAGAAGGGCCAAGTGGATATGGAGTATATCATGGAGAGTCTGCCTGATCATAAATACTCCTGCAAGGTTCTGGGAACAGTTTGGGCCCTCAGTCGGTTCCAGAAGAATGAGGTTTGATGTTTTATTCGGATATACAGTGCTATGCATAAGTTTAGGCAACCATGCTAAAGTTGACTAAAAAGAGGAATAAAAAATCATATTTTGCAAATTTAACTTAATGCCTTATTTTAAAAAATTAGGAAAAATCCAACCTTTAAGGACACCAATTTTCTTTGTGAATGAATAATGTATCGTAAATAAATAAATGTTCTTCCTTAAAAAACAGGGTGCATAAGTTTGGGCACCACTATGTTAAATTCCCATAGAGGCAGGCAGATTTTTATTTTTAAGTATTTTTTTAATTTTTTTTTTAGGATACTATGCATCCTGATAAAGTTCCCTTGGCCTTTGGAATTAAAATAGCCCCACATCATCACATAGCATTCACCATACCTAGAGATTGGCATGGTTTTATTTCAGTTAGCCTAAAAGCTAGTTTGATTTGCATTGAGAGCAACTTATGCACCCTGTTTTTTAAGGAAGAACATTTATTTATTTACGATACATTATTCATTCACAAAGAAAACTGGTGTCCTTAAAGGTTGGATTTGTCCTAATTTTTTAAAATAAGGCATTAAGTTAAATTTGCAAAATATGATTTTTTATTCCTCTTTTTAGTCAACTTTAGCATGGTTGCCTAAACTTATGCATAGCACTGTACTTTCCACTTGAAATTGTAGAGAACATGGCAGCAGTCTAGTCTAAATCAATGTGAAAAAGAATTAACCTGTTACTAGCTGAGGGTACAGAGCATCAAGGTATGAGTAAAAAAAAAAAAAAAAAAAATTAGGCCAAAGATGTTTTTATTTATTTATTTATTTTATGTAGGCTCAAATACATTTTAAATTCTTCTTATTGTTGTAGATTGTTTGCTTGCTACAGTGTATGTGTTCTGCGGCACTGCCAACGCAATATTTTCAGTCAGGTAGTGCAATTAATTTAACTGACCCTTCGCCAAGTCCCACATTAAAAACATCATCATGTTTGGGGAGTAACAGAAAATGTATCTATTCATTTAATTGTGTCATGTATTTAAAATATTAAATATTAGGAGCTCTGATCTGTTCATCGTAATAATAACTGCGCTGTTCATTGTAGACCACAATTTTAGTCTGCATGCAAAGAACAGGGCAGCAAAAAACTGAGAATGAAACGTCTGCTAGTACACTATATATTATTTGCCACATTCACAAAAAAAAAAATTGTTCAATAAGTAATCCAAGGTATTTAAATGATGTTACTTTCCTTGAGTAATCTAACAGAATATGTTACAAATTACATTTTACCTAATGCAATTAGGTAAAGTTCTGTTCACTCACACTAATGTTATCAGCTCTCAACTTCAAACCACTGTTGGAAACTTTTATTCCTTCATCGAAGCAAGACCAGGAGACTTGAGATGGATCTTATAAGCAGAAGAGATTTATTCTTCCGAGTCTGTAGTTCATCAAGTCTAACTCAAACATTATACATTGTAGGACAGGTTATATACCTTCCAAGGGGGAGGGACTTTTGGAGGTGGAGACAAAATTCAAACAAAGCATGCAAATGTAGGGATGAATCTTTCAGTGATTTGATTCTATCAAGTGAAAACCGGTTAGGCAGGTTATCTGGCTGCTCAACAATTCAGCCCAATCAAGAGAAACAGGCCCAATCAGAATAACACTATCATTCGAAATGCATAGACGCTAATCCCATCAGTCTGAGTGAAACTGGGACTCCAAGAGCCATTAAAGACAATAAAGAGAAAACAGGAATTGCAGCTTTGCTGAGCAGAATCATTAACCTTAAAAGCTAAATACAATATTATACACCGTGATGTTATGTAAGGAAGCATATCTGAAATAGATTCTTAAAATGTGTTATTCTTTACCACCTTCAACTTAAAAACTTAGTAAAGTCATAAATCAATTTGTCTGTAAAAATCAAATCAACTCATTATTTAAATCTTGACTTAAAATTTTACTTGAATCTTGTACAACTAATAAAATTAAGCTGAAATTGGTTAAATTATTTTGATAAGTTAAAGTAATGGAAAAATATGACATTGATCATATAATTTTTTACAGTGCTGTAATCGCATGTTCAGCTGAATGTAAAAAGCATTTGCACTGATTCTGATCTCTGCTGATCTGCAGTTCTTAATCATGTTACCGCATTATTTTATATTACACATGTACATATCCACATTTACATTATTTTATATTATATACTTTAAAGAAACAGTGCAAATTAAAATGCTTTGCAATGTTAGACTTCATTCAGAGAGGTTGAAAATCCCCAATTCTTTGTTTGTTTTATAAGCTTGTCGGAGTGATTGACAGTAACCAAGGGGGCGGAGCTTAGAGAAGGGTCAGTTTACCTTGTAAAAAGAAAGAAAGATGTTGTTCTGCTTTCTGAAGAACTTACTTTTCCCCCCAGCTGTACTTAGGCACGTATCCAGAAATGTGCTTCACAGAGGAACCAGTGAAGGAGGCCATAAAGACTTTCCAAAAGAAACTAGATGAGGTGACCAAAGAAATCAAGAGCCGGAATAAGGGATTAACATTTGATTATAGTTATTTGTCCCCAGACAAAATCCCCAACAGTGTTGCAGTTTGAGAAAATATTTTGTCTTATGGCCAATGTGAGCTTCACATAGAAAAAGAGAAGAACATCTCTACTTAAAATATTAAGCATTGTAAAACACAGAGCATTCTGCCTTTTGATTTTGATTATTGATTTTGACAAGCGTTTGATTAACGCTTCAGATTTGAATCTGTTGCTGGGAAGTAAGGGATATTACTCTGTAATGCCATCTGTGCATATATGTATCTTATCTGAGGGGTGATTGTTAATCCATTTATTATTGTCTTTCTTTTTTTTATTATTATTATTTTCTTTATTCATATACACTTGCATATTCATATATCCATACTATGGTATTCATTTACTCATCTTTTGATTCATTTATTCATATTCTTTATTATTCAGATGATCTATTGTTTGTAGTCTATTTTAGATAATCATTTGACTTATTTTTTACCTTACAGTTATATTGAGATCTTACATCTCTATTAGTTTTGTGTTGATTATCTTGTATACACATGCAGAGATGTTTCATGAATGCTGTAAAGGAAATGTTTTGAGATTGTGAATATCTCTGACAGCACTTCAATTGGTTGTTACATTTGCTTCTTTTTTTTTCCCTGGGAGCTGTCATAATATAATAAATTTTAATAAAATAAAGAGAAATAATGTTTTCTATTACATCTTATATCGAGTGATTGTTTTCTTTGTGAGATCATGACAAATGTTTTCTTTTTTCATCATAACAAAATTATTTTTCCCCTGATTTTTGCCAATTTATAAATGTTACTGTACATGTTTACTGTAGCTTTAGTAGTGAATTATGCCAGGCTATATACTCATTCATTTTGTCTGTTCAGATAAAGTTCAAATATGCCTGCCGTGTTTTTAAAAAATATTATAATTGAATTCACTGCTGGATGAGTGGGAGGGAACTTTGGTGTATTTCTTTTTGTTACTTGAATAAAATACAAATATTTTAAACCATTTTAAAAAGTACACTTAAAGGTGACATATTATGCCCCTTTTCACAAGATGTAATATAAATCTATGGTGTCCCCAGAATGTGTCTGTCAAATCTCAGCTCAAAATATCCCCAGATCATTTATTATAGCTTGTCAAATTGCCCCTTTTTGTGTGTGGGCAAAATGCAAGTCCCTTTAAATGCAAATGAGCTGCTGCTCCGCCTCCATTCAGAAGACGGCCGATCCTTTACACAAGCTTCAGATACTCCGGCAATAACAAAACGTTATGACTATAACTATGGATCTATGAGACCGAATGATGACCATCACCGCGGTCTTACCTTGAATTACGCCATTCTGCTAGCTCTCCTCGAGACCTAGTTAACAATGTCAGATGACTGACCCCAAGTGGTTGGTTCCCTATAAAACATCCAGATGAACTGAACACTTCCTGTTGCCTGGAACGCCGTGTGACAAGAAATGTTGACGTCATCATTCGGTCTCATAGATCCATATTTATAGTCATAACTTACGATCTATTTGGACCTAACTCAGACCTTCACCACAGTCTTACCTTGGATGACTGGTGCCATCAAGGTCACGAGGGATGGACACCTCTCCTTTTTTACATCCCTGCTTAGCGGCCAAGACAAGTATTGTGGACCCAAGCGTAACTGGGTCCGCCATACTGACCCTGTAATACCTGGCAAAGGTACAAGGTGAGCTCCATGATGCCGCTGTGCATATGTCCGTGAGTGCCACCCCCTTCAGTGCTGCCCAGGATGTGGCCAGACTCCTGGTTGAATGATCTACCAGGTTCCCTGGGACTGGTAAGCTCTGACTGGAGTATGCTTGTGCAATAGTGTCGACTATCACAGGTGCCGATTTATGTTTCTGCCCAGTGCCAACACTCCATATACCCTCCAAAAACACGCGTCCAGTTTTGTGCAAGTGAAGTAAATCCAGGGATGTGAAGTAACGAATTACAAATACTCACGTTACTGTAATTAAGTAGTTTTTTTCAGAAATTGTACTTTTTAGAGTAGTTTAAAAATTGTGTAATTTTACTTTTACTTGAGTACATTTTAAGTGATGTATCGGTACTTTTACTCCACTATTTTCCTTCTGTTTGTGGTCGTTACTCGTTACATGCTTGTTTTAATTTTATTTTTATCCATCAACGTCATTGGATCAAGTAATCGGTCTCATGACTGTCATCAAATCAAATGAAGCATAGAAAACTATATAGCCTACCTCCTGTTACTCGTGACTGCTGTGGAAGTGCATTCTTCAAGAATCAATTCAATCCAGATATCAGCATCTTCCTCTAATATGCTAAGGTACATTTACATTTCTGCTTAATATGATATTTATATAGGCTGGCCTGTCTACAGGGCCTAACATTTGGTGTGAGGTTGGGGGTATTGCGTGACGAATTCAATTCCCGTTCCCATTTACTTCACAATAGAGAGATGCACGTCACGATCTGTGCACTGCCGCGTCTCGCGCTTGCCATGCCGCCATATTCAGTAGGCCTATCAGTGAACCATCACCTTATGAACCATGGCGTTAACCTGAACTACGGTTCTGTCAGTGCGTGACTACAGCTCGTTAATAAACAATGTTTTTTGATTGATCCATTTCATACAATCCGTCTTCATTTGGCACGTGCACTTGCGCAAAAACATTTTTCATGTTCAACTTTTTTTGTGTGTGTGTGTGGATGCTGCTGATATAACAGCTTCGCCGAGACTACAAAGAGACATGCATTTGTTTGTGTGTGTATGTGTGTGTGTTTGTTTCTTATGTAAAACTTCCTGGATATAACTTCTATTTAATGCACAATTTTCCTTACAAGTTATATTATCAGCATTACAATGTGAGTAAATGTAGCCATGTAAAATGTAAGGGATGATGCCACCCTTCTAGAACAATGTGCATTTACGTTTAAATTGTAACATATTCAGTAGCATGGAATTACAATGTAATTAGTGTTAGCCTACTATTTTAGCCTTTTTCAGTGCATTAGGTGAGGTAATCTGATAATATTAGTGATTCTCATTTATCAAAACTTTTGAGTTCAAGATTATCAAGATTTTTGAGTTCTTTGCGCAGTTATGAACATTGATATTTTATGTGCAACAATAGCATGCTCAGTGGCCTTTCGCCTAATTTTAAAACAAACAATATGATTTAAATGGTGATGAATGTACTGATTTGATGCATTTTAAAAAGATGGATGATAGATATTCTTCAATCTTTCTAACAAAGAACAAAATATAATGTCAATTACAGCATGTACAATGTATTTTTTTATTTATAAATTGTAGTGCACAGTGTTTATTATAAGGGGGTAGAATCCGCAGCTCAGTACTCACTACTCACTACTCATGAGTACTTTTAAATAAGCTACTTTTTTAATCTTACTCAAGTAGTTTTTTGGACAAGTACTTTTTACTCCACTCACACTACATTTTTTTGAATGTAATGGTACTTTTACTTGAGTATGTTTTTTCAGTACTCTTTCCACCACTGAGTAAATCTGCCTGCGAGTTGAGAGATTTGTGCTTGTGCATTATTTGGATGCGCTCTCGACATTTGTCATTAAAATAACGCCACAGAAGCGGCCTCAAATAAACTATAAAAAAGGTGAAGATAATCGTGTCTGAAAGCTGCAATCGTTTTTTTATTGGTTAAAATCAATGGAGAATATTTCGTATTTTTCCATTGGTGCTCCCACGGAAAAATACGAGATATTCTCCATTGATGGATCAGCGCCTATGTCTACTATCCAATGTGATAGGTGCTATTTCAAGGCTGGTTGTCCGACACTTTTCTTATCAAAACACACAAACAACTGAGTGTGTGAATGTTGTAACGACTGTGTGTGCTCAATGTATGTGTGAAGTGCTCGAACTGGACATAAGCTAGCAAGATCAAGTCCTGTACAAGAGAGATCAGGGTCAGGTTGAAATGCTGCAAGTTTGATTACTTGATTGATCATGCAATTATTAAGAACCTTAGGCAGGAAAGCCGGGTTCGGTCAAAGAGAGACCCCTGAATAGTCTGCTTTCCAGCTAAGACAGTCTTCACTTACTGTTTAAGAATGTAACTCACCCACTCTTTTCTCTCCTGAGAAGGGAACGAGACGCTGCGTCTAGAATCAACACTTTGGGGAACGAAATGCTCACTGCGCCACACTGAGAGATATATGCCCTGGTGTGAAGCAATCTGGCACACTCAAGACAAGAGAACTTGTGAACCCGGTGTAGAGGGTAGATCCAGACTGTAATGTTTTATGAAGGTGTGTGGGGAGGCCCAGCCTGCGGCATCACAGACCTCATGAAGGGAAACTCCTGCTAGCAGAGCTTTAGAGGAAGCCACTTCTCTGGTTGAGTGGGCTCTTATTAGAAGAGGCGAAGGCAAGCTGCGCGCCTCGTAAGCTGAATAAATAGGTTCTTTGAACATAGGCCTCCAGGGCTCGGACTGGGCATAATAAATGTAGCTTAGCTTGCTCATCCGACACATGTGGTGGAGGATGGAATGCCTGAAGAATTATAGACCGTGCCACATTTGTCGGCACCTTAGGCACATAGCCGGGACTAGGGTGGAGAATGGCCCTTACTCTGCCAGGAGCTAACTCGAGGCAAGAGGGAGCAATGGATAGCGCCTGCAGGTCCCCGACTCTTTTTAGGGACGTAATGGCGAGCAGGAAGGCTTCCTTTAAAGATACAGATTTCTCAGACACCTCATCCAAGGGTTCGAAGGGTGCCAGGGATAACCCCTCAAGAACCACAGCCAGGTCCCACGTGGGGACCCTGGGCTGGATGACAGGCCTCATCCTCCTAGCTCCACGAAGGAAACGTACTATAAGTGGGTGTCTCCCCAAGGTGCCCACCCTTAGAGGCGAGTGGAAGGCAGCTACAGCCGCCACATAGACCTTAAGCGTGGACGGGGAGAGGCCGTCAGAGAAGCGACTCTGCAGGAACTCCAGCACTGAAGCTACTGGGCAGTTAACTGGGTCAAACAGATGTTCTCTGCACCATAAGTTGAATACATTTAATTTTAATGCATACAGTTTCCTCGTGCAGGGGGCTCTAGAGTTTAAGATGGTCTCAACAACCTCAGTTGAGAGACCAGCATTTACGAGTTGGTCCCCCGTCTGGGGCCAGACCCACAGCTTCCACAGCTCCGGCCGAGGGTGAAATACTGTGCCCTCGGCCTGAGAAAAAAGGTCCCTCCTGATCAGGATTTGCCACGGAGGGCCTGCTAGAAGAGCCATGATGTCCGAAAACCATACTCGGACCAGCCAGTACGGGGATACTAGGAGCGAGCAGATCCCGTACTGCCGGACCCTCTCTAGAACCCCTGGGAGCAGAGCGATTGGGGGAAATGCGTACAGGCGTAGCCTTGGCCATGCCTGCACCATGGCATCCAGTCCCAGAGGAGCTGGATGCGTGAGGGAGAACCAGAGCGGACAGTGAGTGTTTTCGTGAGAGGCGAATAGATCCACTTCCGCCTGACCAAACTCCCTCCATATTAACTCCACCGTCTCGGGGTGAAGTCTCCATTCCCCGGGCCTCAGCCCCTGCCTCGACAGGATGTCTGCTCCCACATTCTTGTCCCCGGGAATAAACATTGCTCTGACTGAGAGAAGTTTGCCCTGAGACCACAGAAGAACCTGATGTGCCAATCTGCATAGAGGGTGCGATCGCAGGCCCCCTGTCGATTTATATATGAGACCACCGACGTATTGTCTGTTCGCACTAGAACATGATGGCCTCTGAGGTCCGGAAGGAAATATTTGAGGGCCAGAAATACTGCCAGCATCTCCAGGCAATTGATGTGCCATGAAAGATGATGGTCCTTCCAGAGACCCCTGGTGTAGCGGCCTTCCACCCCAGCCGGTGAGGGATGCATCCGTGGTAAAAAAATGTCTCTGACACGGTGCCCCCAACACAGGACCTTGGGACAGGAACAACAGTTTCTTCCACATGACCAAAGAACGAAGGCATCTGCGGGTTACTTTGATTGTGCGAAATGAGTTCCTCCTCGGGGAAAACCCTCTGGTCCTGAGCCACCACTGCAGGGTCCTCATATACAGCAGGCCAAAAGGAATCACGTTAGACGCTGCTGCCAGGAGACCCAAAACCCTTTGAAAGTGTTTGACAGTGATGGCCTGGCCTAGCTTGATACTCGTTACTATGGTCAAGATGGTGTTTATACGAACAGCAGACAACTATGCCCGCATCGGTTCAATACCCTGAGATCTATAATAGGATGTAACCCCCCATCCTTCTTGGGAACTATGAAGTACTGGCTGTTGAACCCGGCCTCCCTCTCTTGAGGAGGAACCTGCTCTATGGCTTCCTTTGTTAAGAGGGACTGAACTTCTTGTTCCATGACCTAACCCTGGTGGACGATACTCAAACTGAATTCTGAACCCCTTTTCCACTGTGCGCAGGACCCACTAAGATATAAATCAAAGACCTTTCCAGGTGTCTAGATAATCTACTAGAGTCTCTCTCTCAAGACTGACATCTGGTGTTATATTTGGGATTTCGGTGACCTGAAGTGGTTGACTGGCAGGAACTAACCGATTTAATTTTTCTACAGGCCTTGTGAGAGGAAGCGAACTTGACAGGGCAGCAATATTTTCAGGCGGACACTACGATTTGTGTTGGCTGGAAACCGATGCGTCCCGAAGCGCACTTAGCAGCGGGAGGCAAACATCGATTTCCTGAGGGCTCCGCGAAGGAGCGAGCTGTTGGTGCTCGAACGCGGGGGGGACCACCCTCAGAGGCCTGCACATCGCGTCACAACCTCTTTGCCGAAGACTTCCTCACTTGGATGACAGTCCTCAGATCTGCCTTTGGCTTGGAAGACTTTCGCTGAGGGTGTTGACTTCGGCTCCAGGCCTTTTGTGGGGGAGCACGAGAGGCAACACTCTCCTTCTCCTTCTGCTGCTGCAGGTATGAGGAGCTGGCGGCTGCCTCGTGGGACTGCCCCCTGGCAGCAGAAGGAAGGCCCTGTCCTTGTCCCCGATGCCCGACAGATTCAGCCACAGATGTCTCTCCGTAGCTACCAAAGCTGCCATGGAGCGACCAATGGCGTGGGCCGTCTCCTTGGTAGCCCGGAGAGACAAGTCGACCGCTCAACGCATTTCCTTTATGTCGCTGAGGGTGACCTCCCCACTGTCATCCACCTCTTTGAAGAGGTCGGCCTGGTATGCCTGCAGAAGCCCCATCGTGTGCAGGCATGCACAAGCCCGACCTGCCGCCATATATGCCTTCCCATCCAAAGCCGATGTTGTACGGCAGGGCTTGGAGGGAAGCGCCGGTGCTCTCAGGGACAATGCCACGGGTTGAAGAGGTGTTTGCATCCTATCTCTTGCCCGATGCTGCATCGTCCCTTCAACCCGTGGCATCGTCCCATAGCCCTTCTCTTTCGAACCCATGATCGAAGCATAGATGTGAATATTGTCGAAAGTTGTGAAGAGAAGGGCTTGTTCCACAATCTTGACACCTCGGTGTGGAGATTGGTGAAAAATGGGAGGCTCCGGCGCGAAGGCTGTGCCTGGGCTTGCAGGAAACGTTCATCGAGTTCGCTTTTTTTTAGTCGCTTCCTGCTTTTCTGGCGGCCAAACGATGTTTAACTTAGCCACTGCCCTGGTCACAACCTCCAGCAGCTCCTCAAAGGCAGGAGGACCAATGGAGCTGGCCACTGAATGTTGAGAAAGGGCAGAAGCTGTCTTAACATCATCAGAAAGATTTTGAACAACTCACTGTGTTTCTGTCCACCGGCATTTTGTCAGTCAAAAATAGTCGATCTCCGTAACAGGGAGGAGAGTAAAGATGGAAAGCTCCTAAAGCTTAGTTCAATATAAATTCACGGAAAATGTGTTGTTTTCTCGTTAGTGAAAATCAATATTGACCTTGTATTTGAAAAAGGATCCTCATATAAGAAACAATACTAAAATTCAGAGTCAGTTCATTTGCATTTTTGACTGTCAAAATGTCGGCGGACACAGCTACAGTGAGTGAGTTTTTCAAAATCTTTCTTTTTAGTAAACTCTGTGTACACAAACAATGTTCTCAATGCTGGAGTTCATGTGTAGAGCCCCTGGTGATACTTTGAGCAAAGTTTCATGTTGAATCGAGCCTCCTTAAAAATAGTGATTTTTGATGCTATCATAAAAGTGCCCCATTCACTCCCATTCACAAGGCATTTTAACATAAAACGAAAATACGGTCAAACTTAAAAGTGGCATTTCCATTCTAATAATGCTTTTAATCGAAAGTTTTCCTCGGGTAGATTAACAAAAAGAGCCTAGGTTGCATTTTGGCGAGAGTTACTTTTTAACTTGCTCTACTTTATAAATTAATGATGTGTTATTCTGGCCAGTGTGGAACAATTATGTTTTGAGACCAACTTGATCAAAACTGTAAACATAAAATTACAATGTTATATTTTAATGCCTTTTAGTTTGTTCTTGTTAGCAAAGGTTTGGCGGACACACGTCAAGTGTTTTGCTCATACAATCTCTTTCTTCCAGGGAGCAACAAAAGGTGAATGTTAGTGACTTTTTCTTCATCACATCTTTTCTTTCCATATAATGAAAGTAAATGAAATGCTGTGATTCTTGCCTGACATCTCCATGCATGGAAGAAAATCATATAAGTTTAAAAACAACGTGAGGATGAGTGTATCTTAACATTTGGATGAATTATCCTTTTAACAAACTGTTAAAATAAATAAAAAATAGATGCACATGTGAGTACACTAATGGTACACTAGATGGCGACATCGAATACAGATGTAGACTCAACCTTCCTATCTCAAATGCACAATTTAATTTATCAAAACATTTCTCCGAGAAAAAAAAAATAGATGATATGTTTTTTACATGGTCCACATTCTGTTTTGTTAAACCCTCATTACCCACTGGTTGCATAATGACCAGAATCTCACACACACACACTTACAAACACACACTCACTCACACACTATCACACACACACCCACACGCAAACTCTCTCTCTCTCTCTCTCTCTCTCTCTCTCTCTCTCTCTCACACACACACACACACACACACACACACACACTGTCTGTAATGTTTTTTTAGGGCTGTTTTATGAATTTCTATATTTATTTCCAATTTTATTGGCAATTGAATTTGTGTTTAATTAAATAGAGATCAATTTAAACACAGTGCACTTTCAGTAGGCCTACGGCTATAAAAGTCACGCAAAAATGATATTCAGTCACAATAGACGCTTTTATTAGGCTATTATAAATAATCATACAAACAGTATAGTATTATCATTGTGATACTTTAAAGTTGTTCAAGCCGCGACGAAAAAAAAAATAGAAACGTCGTCGCGAAAAAGAGTCTTCGCGTGTCGCGTCGGGTCACGAAAGTGATTGAGGAGCGTATAATTATTTTGAACAAAAAAAAATTAAAAATAGTAAATTGCTTAGGCTACCACAGTAAATTCATGCACAAACCCATTCAGCGGTGCGACAGGTTAAGATCAGTAGCCTACTTTGTTTAGGGATGTTGCGTTATTAATTTGTAACAGACAAATATGGGACGATTAGATTTAGGCTAGGCTTTATCAAGTTTGAGAGTTTTGTGTGACAGAGTTACTGAAGTCCTTAATATGTTGCATGTTACAACATCATCTGGTCTCCCTTGTGGAAAAAAAACATATAATGAGGTGCAAGTTAAATAAATTATAGCCTAAACTCTTTAAATAAATTGTTATCATGGTCTCTATTTTCCGATAAAGCAAAATGCATTAAGCAGACATAAGCTGTCAGATTTAACTAATTAACTATTCTTTTTTAACCTTTACATTTCAAGCAGATTTTAGACGTTTCAGTGGGACATTTGTTGGGATAGAACAATACAATAAAGCAAAATATTATCATTTATTTTATTCTAGGCCTACCTATTCATAGGCTACATTAAATGATTCGCCACATTTTAAGCATTGAACATCATGTAACGTTATGTCTAAAGTATAAGTCTGAACTAAGCTATTGCTTTCGATCTTTTCCTCAGTGAGTTGTCTAAAAGAGAGTGAGGGGAAAAAACAAAAGAACATGTGATGATGTTTCATCAAAACAAAGTTGTGTTGTTTTGATCGCGCGCGTGCACCTGTTTGCTGCGGAATGCCGCGACACACTTGGCCCCGCCCATTTACACTTGTCCTTCCATTCTGATTGGTTGATCCAGCTGTCCGTCTAGCTCTATCTGCACCTGACTCTCTCTTCTCTTCTTTACTCGAGAATGTGGCGCTAAAAACAGCCTTTAAACATCAGCTATTTATTCAACACTCAACATCTCACGCTTAAAGCTCGTGCTCGTGGCCAGAAGGCAAACCTGGTCTCCTTTTAAAGACCCGAAATACGATGCCCAGATCTTTCCTGGTGAAGAAACATCTCACGAACAAGAAGCCTGACTATGGAGTGCTGGACTCAAAGAAACACGGTAACTTATTTCCAGACTCGGACTAAAATACTACATTTGTCACTCAGGCTTATTAATTAAAGATGTTTGTTCTGTACCTAATATAACTATTTGTTTGTTTGTTTCATAGTTGGGTTATTATCATTTATATTATATCATTTCGATATTTGCATAGGCTACATTACGATTTTTAACAAATCTTTTTTCGCAGAAATAACATTGGATAATAAAATTCACTTTTTTTGGTTAATTTGAAAGGTATAAATTAAATAGTAGTTTTGAATTATTATGATTTAATACAATTCTGAAAGTACAAATCTTACAGTTTAACGTGGACAATATCACAGATGTTTTGTGTGTAAAAATATAGTGCAAAAATATCTGTAAATGAATATTTACTTATAGTAGTCTTTCAGTTTGTGTTGGATGTAATTGAAAATGCATGCATGGTAATTCTACAAGTTTTGAGATATATACAGCCTGTCACTGTTTAAAATGTGTCAGCTAGATTCACTACATGCTTGTATGATCAGCTATAGATGTTTTATCCGTCATGATGAGGAGATAATGAGAGAAGGATGAAGATATGAGTTTAGCAGGTGCAGAATCTCTGACAAAAGAGCGGCTCGTTGAACTCTTATTCTCTGGGTTAGAAGAGCTGAAGAGGGATAAACTAGAGCAGGAACCAAACTATTATTATTCAACAGTATCTTAGAGAGAGATTAGAAATAAGAAAAAGAGGAATAGACAGTATAGTAACTAAAGAGAGAGTTATTTTTTGACAAAAGTCTGTATTTGGCTGCTTGGGAAATCCATTGGCTCAACTAACTATAACTTGCATTTTGTTTTAACAAAGCCTTAGCCATTTATTTTTATAGTATTATTTTGTTCCCTTGCTGTTTTTATTTCTTCCACTGATGATCTTCTCTGACAAAATGAATAAGGTTTCATTTGTTAACATTAATTATCTGCAACATGAACTGAACAACTAAAACATTTGATAATCTTACCATATGTTAATTTCAGTATTTACTAATACATTATTAAAATCAAAAGTTGTATCTGTTAATATTTATTTATTACAATCAACAGTTGTATTATCATAAACTAACATTAATAAAGGTTTTTATTAATAGGTAGGCCTAACTAATGAATTGCTCATTGTTGGTTAATTTTAGTTAATGTGTTAACTACCATTAACTAATGGAACCTTGTTACGTTGTTATTTTTATGTTACCATAAAAAATAATTTTGCCACAGGAGAAAAGGTACAAATATGAGAAAAGAACAAAAACTTATCCGTGTTTTTCTGTCACAAAAAGGCAATCTAGTTTTAAGTTTTATTTTAAAATGCTAAAAAAATGCATAGGAAAACAATAATCTGACAGGAAAAAGCACTGACTACAACATAATTCGTTATTGATATTTTGTTGGTTCTCTCTTGTTTTTGCATGTGTTCATAATTTCTTTGAATGGCAGATGCACAATTTGATATTTTTCACTGTGTTAATATCACAAATAAAGCAAACAAATTAGGGTGAAGATGTACATTTCCCCAGGCCTATTTGTTTTCATATACAAGTTAAATTTATTGTGTTTAAATAATAAATATCCACCTTATTTTGCAATGCGGATGTAAGCGTGCGAGACTTCTGATTCATCATAGGACTTATGAGAAGAAAGACTAAATGGAGTAAATGTAAAATTATTTGTGCAACAAACCACACTCAGAAAAATAGTTTGGGTCAAATATGGACAGACCCAACCATTAGTTCAAATGTAAAACAAATAAATAAATAAAAACCCTTTTTTAACTCAACGGTTGGGTTTGTCCATATTTGACTGTTGAAACAACCCAGCAATTTTTAGAGAAAAGTAATAATAATAATAGAGTAATAATTGCACTTTTTATGACTGTAAACTATTCTATGGCAGTAAAGTACAATACCGGCAGCATTTTGCACATTACAGAGATCCTTATTACCGCACACAGAAGAGACTTTTCCAATGCCAAGATTCATGGACCCATTTTCACAGCCAGTTGGTGAACATGTTTGAGTCAAATATTCATCTCAGCTGTTGATTTAAAAAATTTATTTAAAGTCCCCCTCTGGTGAAAATCCAACGTTTAATGTAGTTTATGTGTCTATGTGGTGTTTTTAATGTGCTTTAAGACAAACCATGTGTAAGTTCATAAGTCGACAGCATTGCTGAGTATTTCCTCCTTAAAACTGCAGTGAACCAAAGACAGTCTCAAAAACACGCTTTGAAATCGCTGGTGTTTCTGACGTCACAAACTACCTTGTAACCAATCAGGGGTGCGTTTCCCGAAAGCATCGTTGGCCAACTATGGTCGCAAGTTCATCGCAATGTCCATTGAACTCTATTGGTAACGACGGAACTTGCGACCATAGTTGGCCAACGATGCTTTCGGGAAACGCACCCCAGATCAACGTGTGATCGTCAACCAGTGGATCTCTGAGCTGAGTGAGTGAGTGGAGGCGGGCTCATTTGCATATTCATAGAACCACGAATACTAAATGAGGTGTAGAGTTACATTCCAGATATTTTAAGGCATGAAGAATTTAAGGAAAAAACACTTAAATGTGTAATTTTGGTGATTAAAGATTAGTTTTAAGGGATATAATTGACTACAGGGGGACTTTAAATTTTAAACCTAACGGTTGGGTTTGACCATATTTGACCCAAACATGGTGTGAAACAACCCAGCATTTTTTAGAGTGAGTTCATGATTACGATAAAGAAAAAGCGGATGACACCAGAAGCCTCGCACATTACACTTGCTCTTATGTTAAATCTAAGGTGGATAATGGGAAATCAATCATGTTTAAAGGCACATTTTATTATTTCAGGCTCCAGGGTTAACCAGTTGAGAAATAATCTGGTAACACTTTACAATAACGTTCATTAGTTAACATTAGTTAACTACCTTAGTTAACATGAACTAAGAATGAACAATACTTCTGCAGCATTTATTAATCTTAGTTAATGAACATTTCAACATTTACTAATACGTTATTAAAATCAAAGGTTGTATTTGTTAACATTAGTTAATGCACCGTGAACTAACATGAACAAAGATTAATAAATACTGTAACAAATGTATTGCTCTTGTTAGTTGATGTTAGTAAATACATTAACTAATCGACCTTATATATTGTGTCACAAATAATATTTGGGAATTATAGAGATTTATTTAAAAGTTGACCAATGGACTCAGGTTATGTTATAAGAACGATCTGATCATGTGCATTACATATCTCCACAGATGTGATTCATATTGAATCTTCAAGCTCCAAACTCAAAGCACTGAATCCTCACGAGACTCTGTGTCCTTCGGGATTGAGCTCGACTTTACGGATGAACCCGATCAGCTCAGGGATGTACGTTCCTCCACAGAACCCGGTTCTGGGTCTCTCTTTCCCTTTCCCTGTGACGTCCAGTCCTCTTTCAGATCCACGCTCATTCCCGCTTTCCCAAAGAGTCCTTCAGGATGGCAGTGATGGATGCTTCGACTGCCAGAGAGCGTTCCTGAGCTTCTCCAGTCTGACGGACCAGAGGCAGTGCCAGAGGTTCTTCATCTGCAAGTTCTGCGAGAAGGAGTACGTGAGTCTGGGAGCGCTGAAGATGCACATCCGCACACACACTCTGCCGTGTGTGTGTAAGCTGTGCGGGAAGGCCTTCTCCAGGCCCTGGCTGCTTCAGGGACACATTCGCACACACACAGGTACAATCAGACTCGTGGAGGGAAAGCTGTCACTCAAAACATGTGTCGTTTTCTCAACACACATTCTTAAAAATAAAGGTTCTGAAAGGGGATTTTCACAGTGACTTTTATTTGAGAAAAGTGGAGAACTACAAAAAAAAAAAAAAAGAATTCGTTAAATTTACGGTATAAACTGCCAGCTGTGGTTGCCAGAAATTTACAGTAAAAAATACGGTAGCAACATTTTATTTAGGATTTACTGTCGTAACCTAAATTTACAGTAAAAAATATATAATTTACCAATATATTGAAGTACTAATATCTGTTTTATACCATTGTAATACATGACAACCATCAAAACAACAATCAATCATGAATCAAAGCTCATCATAGCAGCTTTTCCACAAACTGAGAAAGTTAATACTAATATATAGAAGCTGCACAGTCATTCACACACACTAAACACCATCATGGTAACACAAGAAAAAATTGCAATAAGCATTAATTTAACAACATTAAATGTAACATGAAACCCTAATGTACATAACTGATTAGAAAAACTATGAAGAAACAGTTATTTCAACAAAAATACATCAGATGTGAAGCGTCACGCAGGGAATTGTGGGAATGTCAATTTACGTTTTCACTTTCTGTTAACCAATTAACAGTTGTTTACCGTTAAAATTACAATATGTATATGCATGACCGTAAATGACAGAGTATTTTAAGTATTTTGCTGCTATGTGAAAAAAATCCAGCAAAATGCGCCGGTGTGTTTGTCGACCCCAGAGGGTTAAAATCACAATATTTTTATTTTATTTTAATATACAAAAATAATCTATACTGTATATGCAAGGAAAAACAAAAAGCTGACAGGAAAAAGCTTAGTATCCGTTATTAATATTTCACTGGTTCTCTCTTTGTGTGAAAGCCTGGACCAAATTATGTTGGACAGTTTGTCAGGTTGCATTGCGTTATTATCACAAATTAAACAAACAAATGGGGTGAAGATGTACTTTTGTCCAGGCATATCTTTTTATATACAAGTTAAAAAAAAATTATATGTCAAGTTAAGTCTGTAAAATTATACATCAGTGGAGTATACAAACCTTTGTCATCTCACCCTTCATTCTTAAAATAAAAGGTTTCAAAAGGGATTTTTGCAAAGAACCTTTTTTTTTTCTTAGTATGAAGAACATTTTTATAATCTAAAGAACATTTCCCCGCTATAAACAATCTTTTGTCCAATGGAAAGGTTTCACGGATGTTAAAGGTTCTTCATGGAGCTGTCGATGCCAATAAAGAACATTATTGGTGGCACTTGTAATGTAATTACACATTACTACATGAACTTACTATAGTAATAACAGTAAATTATGCGTAATTACAAGAAACTAACCCTAAACCGTAACTATTGTAAGTACATGTAGTTAATTAATATTACTTATTTCAATAATCAAACCTTAATAAAGTGTAACCCCTTTATTTTTAAGTGTTCTTTTCATATTTTCTGCTTGTGTGAGAATAGCTGTGTTTCCATCCAAAGTTGCGAACTTAAATTATGCGTAAAATTGTAATATCGCATAAAACATCAAATCATTCTGATCACACACTTCGACTCCGGCGTTTCAGAAACACCAAACCAACATTAGAGACGCTGCGATGCCATTGGTCCGCTGGTTACTCCAGTTATCCAATCACAGCTGACGCTGAGGCGAAGTCACATGAGTTTATTGTTACGCATCGAGAGATTAATTCTGTATATGTGTTTCCATCGTAGTTTATCTGCATGTCTTCATATCGGATAAAAGCTTTAACCACCTCAACAGAGCGCATGAGTGCATCCAGTTTCCACCCTGCATTATTTTTAATGTGAATTCCCAAAATGTGCATAAATAGGTGGGTGGAAACCGTTCGACTATACTACCAAACTCCACAATGATCACAAAAGCTAAATTAATCTAAAGTGAGTCTTTGAACACACCAAAACTTGAGTCAGTTTTCCCTTCCGCAGTCTCTAATCTTGTTCTCATTGTGTTGAGTCTTTAGATATTTCTGTTTTGACAATAAAAATAATAATCTGATGGCAAAAGACATTGGTTTTCACTTCACATCAGGTTTGAAATATGTGAACGCAAATGAGATTTGAAAACGACAGCACAGGGGAAATGTAAAACATACCCAATAATGTCTAATAAATGCTATGCATTATAAAAGTATTTTAATGCATTATAATTATGCAACTTATAATGCATTGATGGTCTGATGAATAATTGTTATAGTTATACGTTATAATATCTATTTATTGTGACACCTTTAGAGCAATTTCAGATGCAACAAGGAATCTGCTAATATTATAATGCAAAAAAACATACTCTAATAATGTCTAATAAACCTTTTATATAATACATTCTAAAAGTATTTTAGTGCATTAATTGTGCACCTTATATTGCAATTAAATGGTAATGCATTATTAAAAAAATAATGCAGTATAGCCTACATAATGAATACCTTTATAATCCATAATACATAAAGGCTTTAAATAAGTGTATTTTCTACAGTTTAAGTAACATTTTCATTTCAGGTGAACCACTTCTAACAGAATGAAAATGATGCATTGTAATTTTGAAACACACAAACACACACACACACAAAACATACTCTAATAATGTCTAATAAACCCTTTATATATAATACATTATAAAAGTATTTTAATGCATAAATTGTGCACCTTATATTGCAATTAAATGGTTTCATTAAGAATTATAAACACAGTTACAATGCATTATATCTATTCATTGCAACACCTTTAGACCAATTTCAGATGCAACAAGGAATCTGCAAATATTATAATGCATTTGAACTTTAGTTTGCAAAAAGTTATTTTTTTTATGAAAAAATCAAATAAAATGCTTTATAACCTCGGGCTACATTATGAATACCTTTATAATGCATTATAGGTAAAGTGTATTTTCTACAGTGTAAGTAACATTTTCATTTCAGGTGAACTAACAGAAGAATGAAAATGATGCATTGTAATTTTGAAAAAAAAAAGAAAGAAAAGTATGTAAAATAAGACTTTACTGTGTCCAGGTGAGAAGCCATTCTCCTGCCCTCACTGCAGTCGTGCGTTCGCTGACCGCTCAAACCTGCGAGCGCATCTACAAACACACTCCGAGATCAAGAAATACCAGTGCAGAAGCTGCTTCAAAACCTTCTCCAGAGTATCCCTCCTGAGCAAACATGAAGAGGCCGGCTGCTGTTCCTCGAGTTAGAGATGCTCAGCAGAACTGCTGTACTGACTGATACACTGAATGCAAACTATAAAGCACAATACACTGTGTGAGTTTGGCCTTGCACATTTTTTTAGTTGTTCTAATGATGAATTTTCAGGTTATGGTTTTGTAATGGAGAAATTTCTAAGCAAACAATAAAATAATATTTTTCTAATAATATAATATGTGTCCTGTTTAGTATAACAGCTGCCATGTGCTTCTTTACCTGCTCACGACACTAAAAAATGCTGGGTTAAAAACAATTTGTTAAAGTCCCCCTGTTGTCAATATTTTATCCCTTAAAACTCATCTTTGATCACCAAAATGACATATTTGAAAACTTTTTCCTTAAAAATAATTCTTTATGGCTTAAAATATCTTGAATGTAACTCGACACTCTTGCCTCATTTAGTATGCATGGTTCTATGAATATGCAAATGAGCCCTGCCTCCACTCACTCCCTCAGCTCAGAGATCCACTGGTTGACGATCACACGTTGATCTGATTGGTTACAAGGTAGTTTGTGACGTCAGAAACACCAGCGATTTCAAAGCGTGTTTTTGAGACTGTCTTTGGTTCACTGCAGTTTTAAGGAGGAAATACTCAGCAATGCTGTCGACTTATGAATTTACACATGCTTTGCACATGCCATACAGAATTACTAGAGTAGCAACACAGGAAATATTAACAATTGAAAGGTGAACATTTATTAATAAGCAAGAACATCCGGAAATGGACAAAAATATAGGCTAGAGTAAAAACAATTTGTGTGAGTGAGAAAAGTGCAGGAAAGAATGAGAACTCGACAGTTATACAGCTTATATAGTTAAATGAATTTGCTTTTTAAAAGTTTAAAATTTCATAACTTACTTTTACGTCCAAATTCGACCATATTTCGCTTATTTTTTTCACCTGCCAACGGACACACTAATAGCACTACGGCCAAAACCATCAGCCAAGAAGCACCGAAAGTTGGGAATCGATAGGATTTTGTCCTCTCCGTTTCACACTGGGTAACACAAAAATTACCCCAGCATGGAAAAAATAACCCCAAAAATGACCCAACAGGCTCAACCCAGAGTGTATGATTGTTGAACTTTTGACTTCACATGCCAAACAAGCCTACTTCCCAGCTCGCACTGTATTAATTAACATGTCTATGTTGAGGGCAGCTGAGGAGAGGAGAATTCTTCGAGGCTAAATAAAACCTACAATGTTTCCCGTTTGTAATTGTGCATGGAAAAAATACTTGTGTATATATATATATATATGTATATATATATATATATATATATATATATATATATATATATATATATATATATATATATATCTGTTTATTGGCAGGTGTATGGAGGTCAGCTGCGGGCCGTAACGGCACCATGGATCTCTGGCTGTGTTCAAAATCACACCTGATACCCTCATTCACTATTCCCTACATTACTCCACTAATATTGAAGGAGTGATGAAAACGAGGAAACAGAAAACACGGATGGACTCTCAGAATCCAGTCATAAAATAGAAATGTACTGTAAAACGCGCAATTCAATGGCATTTTTTGATGAATAAATAAAAAGCATATCAGTATACTTAAATCAAATCGCCATGTAGACTAGTGTCTGTGAATTATAAACCGAAAAAGTCTTCACAGCAGCCCGTCAAAATAAAAGTTTGGTTTAATTTGAAGAAATTGTGACTAGGCTACTAATATTAGGCTACTGTTGTACCATAGAATTTAGCTTTATTTGACTGATTAAAAGTTTGTTTAATTCAACATGATTAAAACATAAATTTAATCAATGTTTTATGCCTTAATTTGATTATCAAAATAAATTAAATACACAGCACAGAATTTAAAAAAATAAAATAAAATAAAAACATTTCATGGAAATAAATGAAATAAAACATTTTTAAAAAAGAAAAATTTATCTTTTTATGAATTCAATTAATTGGGCATGCTTTTTTAGTATTAAAATTGAATTAAACAATTAAAATGGAATTCAGATGACTTAAAACAGAAAGCACAAAATTTGGTCAAATTAAAACCGAATTTGAGAAAAAAAAATTATAATTCATTAAGCCCTAAATTTAATTTTTGTTAAACTTTTAATAAATTTTTCAATGAATTAGATACATGATTTCAATTACGTTTCTGATTACTAAAATGTAATATAACTATTCAAAAGGAGTAAAAAAACGAAAAACAGAATCCAGAAAAAATAAATAGGAAAAAAAACATAAAAAAATAAAGGGATTTCATAGTGCCTTACGTAAGGGTTGCCGCTTTTACATAGTTTGTGCTGTTAATAATAATTTGAAACTGAGCAAACTGGCAGCTCCAGTAGAAATTAAAGGATTTATCTTGAACTCTGTAATTGAAACTGTAAACCTTAATTAATAATCAGTTAAAAAGGCATGTATACCTGTATGATATTACGCTGCACCCACATTGGACCAGCAGTCGTCAGATGATGATGATTATTCAGATGCAGCGCCATCTTCTGGTCAGACACGGGAATTCATTCAGTGCGCGACTCTCACAGTGCATTATGGGTATTCTCTAGCCGTTGAGTGTACATTGGTTGTACACTCGTTATTGCAGTGCATTATGGGATTGAATGAGAGCACTCGATATCGTCCACTATGGTTTCGGACACCACTGCGAATGGCTGTGCGCTATTTAAGGGTGTAGAGGATGATTTCAGACACAGCCTTTGTTTCTATAGTTACCCTTGTTATTGATTACCCACACCTGTGTCTTGTTAGCCTCTTGTTTTCCAATATATACCCCAGTGTTTCACTTGTCTTTGGTCGGTTGTTGTCCTTACATGTGTTTTGTAGGTCTCCTTTCTCTCATCTAAAAGAAACTTAGAGTTTGTCTGATCACTGATTAAAATCAGAATTCTATTTCACTTCACTCAATAAAGCAAATAGAACTTTAAAAATATTGGCAATAAAGCTGAACGTCATTAAAAACTATGATGGATTGAAGCACCCATATTAAGGTCTGTCTCCGTCTGCACGTCTCTCTAGTGTTTTACCATAGTCATGACACAGCAGACACACACTGGAATGTGTTCGTTTATCCGCACTGGAGCCGGCATGACCAAACCTTCACCTCCAACACTAAATTTACATCCGTCTCATTCCTCAGCCGCAGTCCACCGGTCCCACTGTCTGCTAAAGCAATGCTGCTTCAGTGTGCTCTACTTTCACCAGCGCTTTTTAATGTTTATATGAATGAATTGTCTGAACAATTAAGTGACTGTAAGACTGGATGCATGCTGGGTAATATCTTATTCAATCTTATGTATGCTGACAATCTGGTCATTTTTTCTCCAAGTCGTGCTGGCTTTCAACAGCTGCTAAATGTATGCTCTGAGTATGGGATTAAATATGATGTGCGATATAATGCAAAGAAGAGTGTTGCCATGATATGTAGATCAAAAGGGGATAAAGACCTTAATTTTCCAGATTTTTATCTGTCAGGGCAAGTACTAAAACGAAATATTTGCGGCATATCATTAATGATGAAATGTGTGTTGATGACGATATGTATAGGCAGCGCCGAATGTTATATGCCCAAGCTAATATGATGGTGAGAAAGTTTTATGTCAGGTTAAAATAACCCTTTTTAAAGCATACTGTACTTCTTTTTATACTGCTTAAAAAAGTGAGCCTATGTAAGCTTCAGGTTGCCTACAATGACTGTATGAGTATTATAAAAACCCGAGATAGCAGTGCAAGTAATCTTTTTTGTATTTCAACAGTAAAAACCTTTATGACTTTAATGAGAAATTTGATGTATAAACGTATTTGTCGGCTGGATAATTCACAGAATGCTATTATTATGCTGTTGTCAAACCCTATAGGCAAAGTGTGGCAAAGTCTGGAAATAAAGTTGAATTGAATAGTAGCTTAATCTCTGGTTGAGAAAGAGCTGGATAAACTGAAGGCCTGATCCTGTCACTACATGCTCCATGACGTTTCTCCTAACTATAACCACTGTGACTCCACAAAAGTCTATAAATACGCTGTAGTTAGGGTGAGGGAGGCATGGGCTCGGCCCTAAACTGCTTCAGACGGGCCAAAATAGATCGTGAGGCACTATTTCTGACCAGATGAAGAATAAGCCAAGCAGGACGGCTTCTATTCCCGCTTGCCTCTGGAATCCAGAGTTTCCAACTACCCTAATGAGTCAGCGTCTCCGTTTCCACCGGTGTCTGCACACTCCTTCCACTCCTTCCACATTCCTTCCATACTCCTTCATACTCCTTCACGCTTCTTCCATATTCCTTCATACTCCTTCACACTCCTTCACACTCCTTCACATTACTTCACACTCCTTCACACTACTTCCACATTCCTTTACTCTCCTTCATACTCCATCACACTCCTTCACATTACTTCACACTCCTTCACACTCCTTCACATTCCTTCACACTCCTTCACACTCCTTCACACTCCTTCACACTCCTTCACATTACTTCACACTCCTTCACACTCATTCACACTCCTTCACACTCATTCACACTCCTTCCAAATTCCTTCATACTCCTTCACACTCCTTCCATATTTCTTCATACTCCTTCATACTCCTTCATACTCCTTCCATACTCCATCATACTCCTTCCACATTCCTTTACACTCCTTCACACTCATTTATACTCCACCACACTCCTTCACACTCCCTCATACTCCTTCACATTCCTTCCATTCCCCATCACACACCTTCACACTCATTCATTCTCCTTCCATACTCCATCACACTCCTTCACACTCATTCATACTCCTTCCATACTCCATCACACTTCACACTCATTCATACTCCTTCCATACTCCTTCCATACTCCTTCACACTCATTCACACTCATTCATACTCCTTCCATACTCCATCACACTCCTTCACACTCATTCACACTCATTCATACTCCTTCCATACTCCATCACACTTCACACTCATTCATACTCCTTCCATACTCCATCATACTCCTTCACACTCATTCATACTCCTTCCATACTCCATCACACTTCACACTCATTCATACTCCTTCCATACTCCATCACACTCCTTCACACTCATTCACACTCATTCATACTCCTTCCATACTCCATCACACTCCTTCACAGTCCTTCACACTCCTTCACACTCCTTCACACTCCTTCACACTCATTCATACTCCTTCCATACTCCATCACACTCCTTCACAGTCCTTCACACTCCTTCACACTCCTTCACACTCATTCATACTCCTTCCATACTCCTTCACACTCATTCACACTCCTTCCATACTCCATCACACTCCATCACACTCCTTCACACTCCTTCACACTCCTTCACACTCCTTCACACTCATTCACACTCCTTCACACTCATTCACACTCCTTCCATACTCCATCACACTCCATCACACTCCATCACACTCCTTCACACTCCTTCACACTCCTTCACACTCCTTCACACTCCTTCACACTCATTCATACTCCCTCATACTCCTTCACACTCCTTCACACTCATTCATACTCCCTCATACTCCTTCACACTCCTTCACACTCATTCATTCTCCTTCCATACTCCATCACACTCCATCACACTCCTTCACACTCCTTCACACTCCTTCACACTCCTTCACACTCCTTCCATACTCCATCACACTCCTTCACAGTCCTTCACACTCCTTCACACTCCTTCACACTCCTTCACACTCCTTCACACTCCTTCACACTCCTTCACACTCATTCATACTCCCTCATACTCCTTCACACTCCTTCACACTCATTCATTCTCCTTCCATACTCCATCACACTCCATCACACTCCTTCACACTCCTTCACACTCCTTCACACTCCTTCACACTCATTCATACTCCCTCATACTCCTTCACACTCCTTCACACTCATTCATTCTCCTTCCATACTCCATCACACTCCATCACACTCCTTCACACTCCTTCACACTCCTTCACACTCCTTCACACTCCTTCCATACTCCATCACACTCCTTCACAGTCCTTCACACTCCCTCATACTCCTTCACACTCCTTCACACTCATTCATTCTCCTTCCATACTCCATCACACTCCATCACACTCCTTCACACTCCTTCACACTCATTCATACTCCTTCCATTCCCCATCACACTCCTTCACACTCCTTCACACTCCCTCATACTCCTTCACATTCCTTCCATTCCCCATCACACACCTTCACGCTCCATCACACTCCCTCATACTCCTTCACACTCCTTCACACTCATTCATTCTCCTTCCATACTCCATCACACTCCATCACACTCCTTCACACTCATTCATTCTCCTTCCATACTCCATCACACTCCATCACACTCCTTAATACTCCTTCACACTCCTTCCATACTCCATCACACTTCACACTCATTCATACTCCTTCCACACTCCATCACAGTCCTTCACACTCCTTCACACTCATTCACACTCCTTCCATACTACATCACACTCCTTCACAGTCCTTCACACTCCTTCACACTCCATCACACTCCTTCACACTCCATCACACTCCTTCACACTCATTCACACTCATTCACACTCATTCACACTCCTTCCATACTCCATCATACTCCTTCACACTCATTCACACTCATTCACACTCCTTCACACTCCTTCCATACTCCATCATACTCCTTCACACTCCTTCACACTCCTTCATACTGTGATCACAGCTACATTTTCAGCATCATTATTCCACTCTGTCACATGATCCTTCAGAAATCATTCTAATATGATGATTTACTGCTCGAAAAATATATCTGATAATTATCAATGTTGAAAATAGTTGTGCTGCTTCATATTTGTGTGGAAACCGTGACATGATTCTTTTATGAAAATATGTAAAATAACCAAATAATGATTTGGTTGTGGCTGATTTAACATTCTAATATTCAGATTTAATGTTTAACTGTATTTTCAATTTTAAAAAAATCACCATTTTTTTTTTTTTTAAGAGGTCTCTTGCATTTATTTATGGATCTTGGTAAGCATAAGATACTTAAAATTAATAATTAAATTAAAAAAGAGGTGTATTCAAGTCATTATTGTTGTTATGGTTCTGCTCTGTCATGTTGTCTTTTATTTTGAAACTCTGTTCCGTTTCTTTTAGTTCCTGTTTACTTGCTCTGTTTAGTTTTGGTTTCCTTGGTTACGACTTATGCCTTTGTTTCACCTGTATCTAGTTTGCTTTGTTCCACCCCTGTATTTCAGTTGTTTTTTGTCAGTTCTCCTATGCTGTGGATAGCGTTTGTATCTCCAGCTATCTCCCATGTTTCTACTGTTGATTCTCCAGTGATCTCCTGCGTGTTTGATGAAATATTTGTACAGCAGCGTAACAATTGTATGTATGAATTGCATCATATAAATTAATAAACGGGACAAAAATGACCGGCACATCATTTACCCATAGAGCATACCTGGAAAATAATGCATGACTATTGTTGGCAATGAATAAATGAATTGCTTTAGAATCTGTATCCACCCATCTTGATAACAATATTTATAGATAAAAAGTTTAGTTGTTTTCCATGCATGCCAAAACTCTCCGAACGAATCTGTCGCAGTGAGACGTTTATGAAGCATGATCACAGAAATAAAAAGTTTCTGAGATTTCAATGAAAACTACTGAGTTGTAAAAATACAAAATTCTGTTTATAGTAAGCATGCAACTGCATTACAATCCCATCCACTACTTTTAGCCACCTTTAAGACAGAGTTGTCCTATATTTAGCCTATTAAGCGGATGCTATCCAGCTCGAAGGGAGATATTTTTACAGGGGCTCTCGGAGCAGCCGCTGAGATTTACAGAATATTTTCCACACTGAGTGTTGGGTGTATATAAATATCAAGCTCCTACGAGCCGCTGACACACAGTGCATGACAGTAATGTGTTGCACTTGTTACCCTGTGCTCTTCTGCTCAGTTATATCTGTCCACTTGTTGTGGAAATAAGTTCCCCAGAACAGGTGCAGCACGCTCACATTCACAGGCCTATTCCAGTCCGACAGCAACCCCACCCTATTTTCCACCCTCCATCGAGGCTTGTTTTCCTCCACAGGTCAATCACTGCATTTGCATGTCACTCGTGTCCTTTAACCTCGGAGGTCAAGTTTTGGCATCTCTCTGTCTCTCTGTGTGATGCACATCAAGCACTTTCTCCTGACACTTCAGCTACAGGCCATAAATCTCACACACGCTTTAGGCCAGTTTTTCACAAATAGTGGGTCACAGACAGGGTTTGAAATTAACTCCCGCCAACCCACCAAATGCGGGTAAAAATCCAATTTGGCGTGTTACTTAATGTATTGTATTTACTCACTTTGCTAGGGAAGTTTGTGTAAGACAAATCTGTGCAGATTTAGCGCAAATACTGATCATCATGATATATTAAATACCGCGTATTGCGCAAAATCTGCGCATATCTGGTTTACTTGAACACACACGTCACTATGCAACAAATTACGGCGCGCTTGTTCTTTTGCATTGAAGCAATAGTGAAGATTAAAAAGCATTTGGTGAACAGAAGACTGTTATTTTCCAACATCCCACATTTTTTTGATGTTCTTTGTACTGTATTGATCTGTCCACCTAAAACACGTTTTTGTTGAAAAGGACGAGGATGAAAGAGGAAGGGAGGAGATGCCGGATGCCTTTGAATAAGAAATGAATGTATGACATCCAAATTTTATAATATATATAAGTTGTGATGTAGTTAATCTGGTTCTTGGGGCGGGGGGGCTTTGCCAGTAGAAGTTCTGAATGGCCGGTAGCTTAAAAAATTGGCCGCTAAGTGAAAAAAGTTAATTTCAACCCTGTTCACAGAGTGTGTAGTCAAAGAAACAACAACAACAACAACAACAAAACATAATTCTAAATTTTTTTCCTGATGCAAGACTTTTATTTTGAAAGACATGCATGAACGCAGTTGACTCTTCAGACGAGATGTCAGGCTGTATGTATGTTTAATTATTCTAACGTTATTTTCGTAACTTTTTACGAAATTAAACCGTCTCTAACCTCAGAAAACAAACTTTCCTCAAACTCATGAAGCCCCGCCTCTTTTCAGCGCCGTGCTCGTTGTGTGCTATCTTCCGGTTTGTATTTCCACAGCATAAAGTTAAGATCTGACGGATTTATTAATGAAACTTTTTTTTTTAAATTAACAACATTCTTCAAAATAATTATCATCTTTTGTATTCAGCAGGAAAAAAAAGAAAGAAACTCATACAGGTTTGGCTCACCATGGGGTGAGTAAATTATGAAAAAATTGTAATTTTGGGGTGAACTGTCCCTTTAAGTATAATACATTTTAATTTATTTGTAAAGTACATGCATTAACATTACATTCAGTTTACACTTAACGCATTTTCTTTTAAAGCATATTATTTTCGTGATAAAAGTAAGATAAAGTGTACTTCTTTTTCCACAAGGGTTGGTAAGGATCTGCTGAAAATGTCAAATATCAGTAATTAAAATAAAGAACAAAATAAAGAATGAATTTTAAGTTATTGTCCTTGCTGTTTTTTGCATAGCATTTCTTGTCTTTAAAACTCAAAATGGCCATTTGCACATTGAAGACACAAATAGGTCATTTTGGGCATGAAGGAGATGTTTGAGCACAAAGAACAAACTCCTGAACAACCATATTGTGCAAACGTGTCCCGGGGCTCTTGTGGAGCTCGCGGGGTCAAAGCAGGTCAACACTTCAACCTTCTAACAAAAAGGTTGATGGAGACACTTAAGGGTCTGGATTCACTGTCTTTAATGAGCTAGCGAACATTAACTACAACACCTGCTCACACACACACACACACATTCAGACGCTTTCAACAGCAGCTCAGCCTCAGACTTCTTCTATACTGATAAAAATGATTCTGTGAAGTAAATGCTACTGAAAAAACAAATGTAATTTCTACATGGAAAAGTTAGTTCAGGCAAGAGTAAAAACACAACAAAGTAATTCCTATATTAGTACTCAATTAAAGCGTAAATATCAACGATATAAAATGAAGTAAAACCTACTCAACTTTTCTAATACTGGTGTTCCCATCATGCACTTTGGCATGAAAAATTAATATGGTTGATTTTTCGCTGGAAAACAGTGAAAAATCAACCATATTAATTTTTCATGCCAAAGTGCATGATGGGAACATCATTTTATCATTGCTTTTGTTGTTAGGTATGGTAACTTGCCATTTTGCGACATCTGGATTCATTTTCTACTCAAAATGACACATTCATACTCAAAAACGATCTATCGAATGTTAGCATCATCATGTTTTGTGTACCAAGTATTGAGGTCTCTATGTTCGAATGACATTTTGTCACAAGTTTGTCCTGTCTTGTTTTGCACTTGGGTGTTTGTTGTGTTGAGCCATGTGCTCGTGTTCATTGTTAGCCCCGCCCTTCTTGTTATCTTGTTATTGGTTTAATTCTTTCCACCTGTTGTCATCGTTACCCTCTTTTGTTTGCCTCCCTATTTAGTCTCCTTGTGTCTGTTGTATTGTGCTGTTACGTTGTCTAATGTTCTTGTGTTTGTTTCCCAGTGTTTTGGTTTGTTTATATTATTCTAGTGTTTTCCCCCGCGTGGGAGTTTTGTTTATCATTGTATTTTGCTTCTATTTTATTAAAATCCCATTTTGGTTTTCTGCAATTGAGTCCTCAGTTTTGTTTTTTGAACCCAGTCGTGACACATTTTAATTATATTAAGTAGATGTACTGAATCTATAATATCTATTGAATTAATTACTTAGATATTTTTAAGTAAAGCTTATACTTTATATTACTGAATTATTCCACACTTTTAAAAGTGAAAAAATAAAAAAAAACACCTAATTACTTCTTGTGGCCTGCATATTCACAACAAGTACAAATAGCGATGCAGATTAACACTAGGCGATTTCCTAGGCAGATACTGACTTATATATTAAGGACTATATTAGGGGGAAGCACAGGCGTGATATCTCTGCGCCCCAAGTAGCAGTGCTTCGCCTGTGCTTCCCCCGAATATAGTCCCAAGTCAATATCTGCCTAGGAAATCGCCTAGTGTTAATCTGCATCGCTATTTGTACTCACTGTGAATACGCAGGCCACAAGAAGTAATTAGGTGTTTTTTTTTTATATCACTTTTACTCAGGACATGCTAGCTGGCAACAAAGGATTCCATTCATTATGCTAAGCTAAGCTAGCGCCGACTCTGTCAAACTAAAACAATGCATGCACTGAGACAAAAATGCATTTGCCCACCTATCTAAATGTAGGAAAGAAAGTGAATAAGCCCTATTTCAAAAAACGGTGGAGTGTTCCTTTAAGAATTTTCTGATATTTGGACTTGAAACAAGACAAAAATACTAAGTAAGAACATATTTTTCTTTTTGCAGTGTTCAAATTTATCCACTTTGGAGAGCATTTTCTAAAAGCTTAGTTTTTGTTAATAAAAACAATGTCTCAGTGTGAATGGGAGGCAAAAAAAAAAAAAGCGTTTTCAAACAAAAGCGTATGAGTGTGGACAAGGCCTCTTCTAGGAGGAATGCTATAAAGTCGTCAGTGATTTATAGCTACACAGAGCCGCTGTTCTCCGGGTCCGGCTGGCTTTCGGCCGGTGCGGATCTCCACCGCAGGTTCGGCTGAATCCACATGTTTTCTAGGAGTGAATCGTCTCCCAGGATTCCCAGACTATTCCCAAACTCCAGCTCCTCTAAAGCAGGCTTTTCCCAGGCAACCAGTGATTGTATTGAAGATTCCCGGGTCTACGGTGGACTGTGGTCCCTTATTCTCTAAAGACAAGACGATTGTCGGGAATCTATTCAGATCTGGTGATTAGGCCGCTCTCTTGTGAATGAAGCTCTAGATGTGTTTCTCATTTGTGATCCTGGACCACAAAACCAGTCACAGATCGTGTCGCTGACAGTGACAGTCCACAAACCTTCAGGTTAAATTACTCAGTGTTTTACCTTTAGATGTGTGTGTGTGTGTGTGTGTGTGTGTGTGTGTGTGTGTGTGTGTGTGTGTGTGTGTGTGTGTGTGTGTGTGTGTGTGTGTATTTGTTTATGTCAAAAGAAGAGATGGGATTGCTATAAGAGGGAAATTCGCAATGCATTGCATTGTCCTATGGAGCCAGATCAGCCTAAAAAATAATACATTTACCAAACAAAATTCATAAATGACCAGCACATTGCACATTTAGTTATACAAAATCCAAATCGTAAATTCAAAACACAATTCACAAATGCACAAGTATAAAAGAATAACTATTTCCCCAAATGCTCAAACAAATACATCTTACAAATATCAAGTTCTTGAATTAATTTCCATCACACATTTATGAATGATGTTAAATGTATATGGATCGTTGAATCTGCATTTGCAAATCGTCACACGTGCGTGGACTGCTTTGAATTTGTCTGTGGTATTTTTGAGATCTTCCTGAAAGGTAAAGATTAATAAATATCTATTTTGGAGGATATTCTGTTTAGCCAATTGCGGGGAGCTTTTAATCCACCAATCAGAACGCTCCTTACTGAACAGACTCAACAGGTTTTTGCCACAAAAAACAAGGGTGCTAGAAATGCGGTCCTGTAACTGCACCCTACGGGAACAGAAGACGTTTAGATGAATATGTAAATATGTGCTTTCCTCTCAATAACAGAATAAACAAACAAACAAACAAACAAACAAACAAAAAATCGATCGACAGGCTTTCATAGACAACCTAGAAAGTCGGGGAGGTCTCGTTTTTTTGGAGTTTCGTTACAAGCTGTTCACACATTGGCAATACAAAAGCGATTAATGCATGGACATTTTTACATATAGACCCTTTAATTGTATGCCTTAATGTCTAGTTCAGCTGTAACTGTAATAGGCATGAGAAGCTCTACTATTCTTCACCCAGTCATTCTGCGGGAAAGCCTCAGATGGACACAGGGAGGTTTTGCTGGTGTTACTGGAGTGTGTTGTTCAGAGAGCCATGGCGCCCTCTGCCTGCAAGCAGTGCACAACACAAGACATGGCTCACATTCACTGACTTAAAGGGTTAGTTCACCCAAAAATGAAAATTATGTCATTAATGACTCACCCTCATGTCGTTCCAAGCCCGTAAGACCTCCGTTCATCTTCGGAACACAGTTTAAGATATTTTAGATTTTGTTCGAGAGCTTTCTGTTCCTCCATTGAAAGTCAATGGATGGCATACTGTTCACGTCCAGAAAGGCAATACAGACATCATCAAAGTAGTCCATGTGACATCAGTGGCTCAATCTTAAGTTTATCAAGCGACGAGAATACTTTTTGTGCGCAAAAAGTAAACAAAAATAACGACTTTATGCCACTATTCATTTCATTCATTTCATTATATATAATTACACTGTAACAACGACACCTTAAAATAAAGTGTAACCAAATTTTTTTTCACTGCTTTGTTAAATACACAGTATTGATGTGCTATTACTGTATTATGTTCAATGCAGTATCTCTTCAGTTAAAACCAAAAATGCATACTGTCCACTCAAGTGGACATCTGAAAATCTCTGAAAAATATATGAAAAAATATGATACCAAAATTTTTTAATTCAAATCTTGTTTTTCAGAGCAATAAAAACACATAAAAAAATCCTGAATGAGGTGGTCATAATTCATGCATTAAAGGCTTAATTAACTGAATTTAAGGAATGAGTAATATTAATTAACTACATGTACTTACTATAGGGTTAGGGTAGGATTGGGATTTGGTTGAGGGTTAGTTACATGTAATTATGCATAATTTAGGCTACTGTTATTACTATGGTAAGTACATGTAACATATGTAAAAAGGACACTGTAAAAGTGTTACCAAAAATTATATAAAATCAAGTGAAAACTCTAAAATATATACAAAAAATATAGTACAGCTTTATTTATTGCAAACACAATTGGATTTGTTCCCATTCAACCAGAAGAACTTCAGACAAGTTGTACTTTGGGTGTCTTTGATATCAGAACATGAGGACGTGATTCCATCAAAGATTCAAAATGGACACATTTGTTGCGTAGCTCTCCTCTCTGAGGAAACCTCAGACTGAAATCTACATTGATCTATTGATGTTTTCATTGATCTATTGATGCTTTCAGACTGTGGAAAAACTCGTGATCAGGTGTTTTAAATCTCCTCTAAAATGAGCAGTGATTGAAGTAACGCATTACAAGTAACATGCATAATGTAATCAGATTACTTTTGACGTAACGAGTAAAGTAACATTACAGGTAACATGCATTATATAATCAGATTACTTTTTGACGTAACAATTAAAGTAACATTACAGGTAACATGGATTATATAATCAGATTACTTTTTGACGTAACAATTAAAGTAACGTTACAGGTAACGTGCATTATATAATCAGATTACTTTTTGATGTAACGAGTAAAGTAACATTACAGGTCGCGTGCATTACATAATCAGATTACTTTTTGACGTAACCATTAAAGTAACATTACAGGTAACATGCATTACATAATCAGATTACTTTTTGACGTAACAGTTAAAGTAACATTACAGGTAATGTGCATTATATAATCAGATTACTTTTTGACGTAACAGTTAAAGTAACATTACAGGTAACGTGCATTACATAATCAGATTACTTTTTGACGTAACAATTAAAGTAACATTACAGGTAATGTGCATTATATAATCAGATTACTTTTTGACGTAACAGTTAAAGTAACATTACAGGTAACGTGCATTACATAATCAGATTACTTTTTGACATAACAGTTAAAGTAACATTACAGGTAACGTGCATTATATAATCAGATTACTTTTTGACGTAACAGTTAAAGTAACATTACAGGTAACGTGCATTACATAATCAGATTACTTTATGACGTAACAATTAAAGTAACATTACAGGTAACGTGCATTACATAATCAGATTACTTTTTGACGTAACAGTTAAAGTAACATTACAGGTAACGTGCATTACATAATCAGATTACTTTTTGACGTAACAATTAAAGTAACATTACAGGTAACATGCATTATACACTCACCTAAAGGATTATTAGGAACACCTGTTCAATTTCTCATTAATGCAATTATCTAATCAACCAATCACATGGCAGTTGCTTCAATGTATTTAGGGGTGTGGTCCTGGTCAAGACAATCTCCTGAACTCCAAACTGAATGTCAGAATGGGAAAGAAAGGTGATTTAAGCAATTTTGAGCGTGGCATGGTTGTTGGTGCCAGACGGGCCGGTCTGAGTATTTCACAATCTGCTCAGTTACTGGGATTTTCACGCACAACCATTTCTAGGGTTTACAAAGAATGGTGTGAAAAGGGAAAAACATCCAGTATGCGGCAGTCCTGTGGGCGAAAATGCCTGGTTGATGCTAGAGGTCAGAGGAGAATGGGCCGACTGATTCAAGCTGATAGAAGAGCAACTTTGACTGAAATAACCACTCGTTACAACCGAGGTATGCAGCAAAGCATTTGTGAAGCCACAACACGCACAACCTTGAGGCGGATGGGCTACAACAGCAGAAGACCCCACCGGGTACCACTCATCTCCACTAAAAATAGGAAAAAGAGGCTACAATTTGCACGAGCTCACCAAAATTGGACCGTTGAAGACTGGAAAAATGTTGCCTGGTCTGATGAGTCTCGATTTCTGTAGAGACATTCAGATGGTAGAGTCAGAATTTGGCGTAAACAGAATGAGAACATGGATCCATCATGCCTTGTTCCCACTGTGCAGGCTGGTGGTGGTCGTGTAATGGTGTGGGGGATGTTTTCTTGGCACACTTTAGGCCCCTTAGTGCCAATTGGGCATCGTTTAAATGCCACGGCCTACCTGAGCATTGTTTCTGACCATGTCCCTCCCTTTATGACCACCATGTACCCATCCTCTGATGGCTACTTCCAGCAGGATAATGCACCATGTCACAAAGCTCGAATCATTTCAAATTGGTTTCTTGAACATGACAATGAGTTCACTGTATTAAAATGGCCCCCACAGTCACCAGATCTCAACCCAATAGAGCATCTTTGGGATGTGGTGGAACGGGAGCTTCGTGCCCTGGATGTGCATCCCACAAATCTCCATCAACTGCAAGATGCTATCCTATCAATATGGGCCAACATTTCTAAAGAATGCTTTCAGCACCTTGTTGAATCAATGCCACGTAGAATTAAGGCAGTTCTGAAGGCGAAAGGGGGTCAAACACAGTATTAGTATGGTGTTCCTAATAATCCTTTAGGTGAGTGTATGTTAAAGCTGCAGTCGGCAAGTCTGGCAGATTGGGTCGACTTAGCCAAAGATTTTCTGTGAACGCGTCCGTCTCTTCAGCATCGATCAACACCATGGACTCGGAGGTAGGCTGCCCTGGCTAATCTATCCATAGATAGCAATAACAGAGGAATTGGAAGCTTGTTAGTAGATTTTCTCTCCGCCATCACGCTTTGAACAATCTTCAGGTGAACTTCAGGCGTGTCGTGTGCATGTGATATTGTAACGTGCGCGAGGGAGGGGGATCTGTGGCGTGTGCACGACCTGTGATTGACAGTCAGATCTCACACCCCCCTGCGCTGATTGGACCCGATGATCCGGGAGCGGTGGATTTTTGCAAAACAAATAACACGCTCCAGGTGGAGTTAGAAGCTCCGTTTTTTTTCTAAAACCACCTTATGTTGTTCTGTCAGATTATAGTGTCGATTTCACTGAATATGATTTAAAAAAATTGTTGCCGACGGCAGCTTTAATGCTTATAATTGTATATAATACAATATATTTAAAATTGTATTGCTTTTTTTCCTCTTTCTTCGCTTTGTTCTTAACAGCTCCCACTCGCTGAGGTGGAGCCACATGAAATATTGTTCTTTTAAATACTTTCCAGCATTTCAGTAATAAAAGTGTTTCAAATGTTTCTTTAATCTTTAATCATTAAAATGCAAACTACAGCGAAGTGCAAGAGTTACCCTAAGGGTCTCGGCAGTGGTGAAAAAGGATTTAAACAGTGAATTTTGAATTGATCTCTTCTTGTAAACTCAGTGATTGTGGATTCAGGTGGCAGTTAAATTACCTCACGACTTTTCAAGCAGGTGGTTGGAGAAAAACACAGACATTCTGGATTTGGACGCAATAAAATCATCGACTAACTCCTGTAATTGATGAAAATACCCCACGGCCCCTTGAGAAACAATTGGGCTATTATCCGAAATCACACTGATCAATATCCAAAACCAACACGATTTCCGTCATTGTGTAAATTGTATTAGCTTACTTTTGTTTAGAATTTTTTGTTTGTTTTTGTTCTTGTAAGAGATAATTGTATGTGTATTTTTAGAGAAGAGTACAAATCCAAATGTAGCAGCGGCAATAATGTAATTCGACTACGCCACCCCGAGGTCTAACCCGGGGAACTGTAAGTAGCCACCAAGGTTTCTATAGAATTAGGCAATCAGGTTCAGGCACCGAAACAAACAGAAAAATGGTTCCATACAAAAAAATACAATTTTATTTATCAAATTCACAGCAAAAATAGTAAACACTCTGAAAGCTGACGTCAGCATATTCCTAAAACACTACACTCTGGGTAAGAGTCAATACCACATCACAATATATCTAAATTCACAGCAATCCAATGGAGATCGAACAATTCATCATCATCAATAAAACACAATAATAAATAGCACACAAGGATGTACTGACATGGAGTCTATTTCACACACGCACACTCACAAGACCGAGCTTGAGGCTTACTGGTGGGCATCCAGCGACTCGGGCATGAGTATCTAAATAATCCACCCCAAACGCACGTGCGCAGCCACACAACCAGCAAGGCAACGGTCACACTGTGAAGGTACCCACACTACACACCAAAGAGGGCCCACCACCTCGAGCACGCCGTCCCCACCGTCAGCACTCAGCTCCTCAACATATAACAAGGACAGAATAAACAATTAACTACAGGAGGTCATAATTTCACACCATAAATCAGACTAACAACACAATGACAAAAACAAAATAACTTTACCAACAACAGCAGTACTGATAAAGTAAGTAAACAAACAGCAACAACGAAAATGAAATAATGTTACAAAACAACAGTAATGCTGGTAAATTAAATAAACAAACAAAAGGACGATGAAATAACGTTGCAAAACAACAATAATACTAATAAATGAAATAAACAAAAAGGCAAATGAAATAACGTTGCAAAACAACAGTAATACTGGTAAATGAAATAAACAAACAAACGAGGTAAATGAAATAACTGTTTACGCACAACCCACTCAAACGATCACAAATGAATCACGTAACAAACACATTCATCCGTGGATAACTGAATCTAAGGGCAGATACTCAGTCGGCCACACAAGTGGCCTATAATGCAGTTTCTTTGGAAAATGAGCTCAGTCCATTAACTTGGACTCGGCGAAACAAAGTTCAGCACATAGGGGAGACATGTATTAAAGGTGCTGTAAGTGATGCAACGCGTTTTTTAGGCCAAAACATCTTTTGTCACGTAGAGCAAACATCTCCTCACTATCTGCTAGCTGCCCGTCCCCTGAACACACTGTAAAAAAAACGCGGTCACTCTAGACACCACAGGCTCCACAAACGGCAACAAAAACAAACTGTGCTCACCCGCACCACGAAACATAATAAACAGAGTTCCAGCCAATAACGGACAAGAAGTATTGGAGGGTGGGGTTTGGGGGGTTAGTGCGCGTGCACGTGAAGGGGGTGTGGAGGAGAGAGAACAGAGAAGCATGAAGAGGGAAGTTTGAATTATGGCCGACACACGACCAAAGACACGACGTTCCGATGAACAAATTGCAAAGAAGAGGGACAAGGATAAGGAACGCGCGAAGTACCGAATTTACATCGGAAAAACCTTTAAAAGGTGGGAGAACTCCGCCGGCAGAAGGGCTTCCAGTCCGACATAGTTGCTCTGTTTTTGCAGAACAGGTAAATCCATCTTTCTTTCTAAACTGACGTTCATGTTCGCTAAACCATCACAAGGATGTACTGTAATTAGCTAGATCTATGCAGTCAGCGTTAACTTGAATACAACATGTATGTTTCTAGCAGCGATCAATCTCTATTGTAAATGATCAAGCAAATTCACAGTAGGGCAACAATTTGTGTGAATGATTGTTTTCATCCACTGTTTGTTATGAATTTGAATGTTCATTTTATAGGCTATTGACAACTTTGACTAAATTTGTTTACGCCGCTGCCATTGTTTATGCTCACTGGGAAACGCGAACGTTATCATGCTATTATTAGGTCCTTGTATGGGAGCTATAGTTATAACCTCAGGTGGCGAAACGATTTTAAGATAATGTTTCTCTTTTTCTGCATTCTGTTCTGCAATATATAAAAGCATTTATCTAACTTGGCGACATTACTCATTGAATGAAGTATCAGTAAAACTTAACTTTGTTTGTAGTGACTATTTGGACTTTCCTTTATGTAGGAAGGGAGGGGAGGAGGGAGGAGACGGGATGAGGAGGAGGGAGGGTCTAGCTATCCTCCGTTTTGTTTGACAACAATTCGAAGGTCAACAAGAAGTAACTTCTCCCAGGATCGCTTGCTGCACCTTTAACAGCACAAAGCATGATGGCACTGCATGCATGACGGCAGACAACATTTGGGCCGATTGTGCATGGGAGGTGTGTGGCCCAGATCAGTGTAGCGATTATGGGCCATACTTTGTGTACTGGACAATTATAAGTATTTAGGCCGCTACTATATTCAAGGATTGTCCCCCCCACCAACACAATTTTTCACGGGAGAAATAAAACAGTTTAAAGTGTTGTCCATGGATGGTGCAGTTATCAAAACTACGAAAGAGATGTAATGATTTTAATAATTAATAACAATAATAATATGAATTGACTTATGAGTCAGTGAAAAAAGCTATGTCCAGAAAAAATGATAAATAATTAATAAATATAGCATTTAGTTTTCAGCAGTGTTCACAAGATTCAATAATCATTTAAAAATTCCAAAATCCATTTGACCTGAACAAAGTATACATTTTCCTAACATGACAATTGAGTTACATTTTTTTTTTAATTATTTATTTTAATTTGTTTTTATGAATTTCTAATAAAAAAAACTTAATTAACATACAAAATAGTCTAAGTTTTCCATACTCTTTAGTTTAAGCACCACAAAATCATGTTAAAACTTACTATATATATTATGTACAGTTAACTGCAGTGAACTATTGTTTATTTTGGTGCAATCTCCACGGTAACAGCAGCTTTCTGGTTGGTGGATGAGGTTCACGTGATGCATCGTTTGAAATTTCTCCCGCTGAAGGGTGAAGAAGACGTCGGTCTGTCAGACAACCGAACCGCTGTTCAGGTAAGTGAAGCTATTTTCTGCACGACCCTATTTTTTTTACAGTCTATATTGACGTATATATACGACCTAACATTAGATGTAATACATACAGCAGATATGCAACCACATGGGTTCTCTTTTGCACTCTTTCATCAAGCCTGCGATGTGTTTATTTTTTTTGTATTTTTATTTAACCTTAACCTCGATTAAAAATCGACCGTGGCGGGTACGAAGGTTATTTTGGTTATTTTTAGAACATCTCTTTTTTGGAGCTTTTTTAAATACCTGAATTCAAACTCGGATGTCGTCTCGGTTACTGTTGTAACCCTCGTTCCCTGAAGGAGGGAACGGGAGACGTAACGTCGACGTGACGACGTAATTGGGATCACTTCAGGGAGCCCTATCAACTTCGAGTGTCTACAGAACGAGCCAATGAACGTTGGCGTGCGTGAATCGCGTCACGCGCCCCGCCCCGCCGCGCGGGTATAAACAGGAAGCGGGCGCACGCACACATTGTTTTTCGCTGAGGAGCCGAGATTTGTGGCGGCCATGCAGCGATGGTCAGCAACGGTGGCGACGGGACGTTACGTCTCCCGTTCCCTCCTTCAGGGAACGAGGGTTACAACAGTAACCGAGACGTTCCCTTTCAGTCGCTCACGTTCGACGTAACGTCGACGTGACAACGTAATTGGGATCCCATGGAAAACGCCACGGTTGCTGACACATCCAGCGCCCTTTGCAAGACTCTCAGACCCCCAACTGCTGGGGCGGAAGACCTGCGTAGAGGGAGTTCTACGTAATTGCTGTTCCATTATACCCCACACAGCGGAACTCTTGGATAACACTGGGAAAGCGTACCTTTCCAGGGGAAAGAACGCTGCGGAGCCACATCCTGCCCGAAGGGAGGTAACATGTGGAGAATACACATATGGACTGGCCGAAGGGGCAGTGCAACATATGGAATGTCACTGGGGTGGCTCCACCCGAAGGGGGAGACTACACCGACAGTGACGGCAGAGCAGACTCTGCCGAGGGAAGACACGGGCTCACCGCAGGGAGCTGGTCGTGGAGGAATACACATATGGGATCGCCGCAGGGATCACCACATATGGAACCCAGCCTAGCACAAGTTACACAAGCATACAAGCACTAGGCCTGGCGTCGGACGCTCCGCAACGTCCGACTGCAGAAGGGGTGCGGAGGAACTCACATGGTTCGCCAAGTGGGGAACTCGACTGGAGTAAAAAGCGCACGTATCCGTTCCTAGGAAGGGAGTGGCGCAGCAAGCCGACACTAGAGCGGGAACTTCGGTGTTACCCGCTAGTAGAAGCGAGCACACAGGAAGAAACCGGCTCAACACGTAGGCTATAAAACCTAGCGAACGTGTTAGGTGTCGCCCAGCCCGCAGCTCTACTGACCGTTGCAGCCGTGAGCCAGCGCCCAGGAAGAAGCGACACTCCTAGTGGAGTGGGCTTTCAACCCAGGCGGGCAGGGCACGCCTTGGGCTTCGTAAGCCAAGGCGATGGCATCCACTATCCAGTGGGCCATCCTCTGCTTGGAGACAGCCTTCCCTTTCTGCTGGCCTCCGTAACAGACGAAGAGCTGATCTGAGGTCCTGAGGCTTTGCGTTCTGTCCACGTACAGACGCAGAGCGCGAACGGGACAGAGAAAAGCCAGGGCTGGGTCTGCCTCCTCCGAAGGCAGCGCTTGCAGGTTCACTATCTGGTCCCGGAAGGGAGTGGTAGGAACCTTGGGCACGTATCCGGGCCGGGGTCCCAGGATGACGTGAGAGTTATCCGGGCCGAATTCTAGGCACGATTCGTCGACCGAAAATGCATGCAGGTCCCCTACCCTCTTGATAGAGGCAAATGCAAACAGGAGTACTGTCTTACAGGACAGAATTTTTAACTCAGCTGATTGCAGAGGCTCAAAGGGTGGTCTCTGAAGTGCCGAAAGGACCAGAGACAAATCCCAAGAGGGTATAGAGAGTGGGCGAGGAGGATTCAGCCTCCTTGCTCCCCTCAGGAACCTGACGATCAGGTCATGCTTTCCCAAAGACTTACCATCAACAGCATCGTGATGTGCAGCAATAGCGGCAACATACACTTTAAGGGTGGAGGGAGACAGCCTTCGCTCCAGCCCTTCTTGCAGGAAGGAAAGCACGGCTCTGATCAAGCAAGATCGGGGGTTCTCCTCATGAGAGGAGCACCAGTCAACGAACAGGTTCCACTTCAATGCATAGAGGCGCCTCGTAGAGGGGGCTCTAGCGGAAGTGATGGTGTCAACTACTGCAGGGGTTAGGTCACTTAGAACCTCCGCCTCCCGTCCAGGGACCAGACATGGAGTTTCCAGAGGTCTGGACGCGGGTGCCATAGGGTGCCCCGTCTCTGAGAGAGCAGGTCCTCTCTCAGAAGGATGGGCCAGGGAGGGGCTGTCGCGAGGAGCACTAGTTCCGGGAACCAGGTCCGGTTGGGCCAATACGGCACGACTAACAAGACCTGCTCCTCGTCCTCCCTGACTTTGCACAAGGTCTGTGCAAGAAGGCTCACTGGGGGAAACGCATACTTGCGTAGGCCCCGGGGCCAGCTGTGTGCCAGAGCATCCGAGCCGAGGGTCCCCTCGGTCAGGGAATAGAACAACTGGCAGTGAGACATGTCCGGGGCGGCAAACAGATCTACCTGTGCGGTCCCGAAGCGCCTGAAAATCAGCTGGACCACCTGGGGATGGAGTCGCCATTCTCCTGGTAGCACCTGCTGCCGTGAGAGCTCGTCGGCTGCACGGTTGAGCAGGCCCGGAATGTAAATGGCACGAAGCGACCTCAGATGCTTCTGACTCCAGAGGAGGAGATGGCGGGCGAGTTGTGACATGCGGCGGGAGCGTAGACCACCCTGGCGGTTGATGTACGCAACGGTCGCAGTACTGTCCGTACGGACCAGTACGTGCTTGCCTAGTAGCAGCGTTTTGAAACGGCTCTGTGCAAGACGTACTGCTAACAACTCGAGGCAGTTGATGTGCCAATACAGTTGAGGCCCCGTCCACAGACCTGAAGCTGCATGCCCGTTGTACGTGGCCCCCCAGCCGGTGGTAGAGGCATCCGTGGAGACCACAGAGTGTCTGGACACTTGTTCCAGGGGAACACCTGCCCGCAGGAACGAAGGGTCCGACCACAAGCTGAGAGTTTGGCGACAGTGCGGAGTCACTTGGACCCGGCACGAGCCGCTCTGCCACGCCCATCTCGGGACTCGATCGTGAAGCCAGTGTTGGAGCGGCCTCATATGAAGCAATCCGAGCGGCATAACCGCGGCTGCAGATGCCATATGCCCCAGGAGCCTCTGAAAAAGTTTCAGTGGTGCCGCTGTTCTGCGTCTGAGCGTACTCACGCAGTTCAACACTGACTGGACACGGGCCTCGGTGAGGCGCGCTGTCATGTTGACCGAGTCCAACTCCATACCGAGAAAAGAGATCCTCTGCCCGGGGGTGAGTTTGCTCTTTTCCCAGTTGACCCGAAGCCCTAGGTGGCTGAGGTGACTGAGCACCATGTCCCTGTGTTCGCACAACTGCTCTCTCGACTGGGCCAGTCGTCGAGGTAGTTGAGGATGCGAACATGGGAGCAATGGCCGCCTCCGCGACTTTCGTGAAGACGCGGGGCGACAGGGCCAGCCCGAAGGGTAAGACCTTGTACTGATATGCCCATCCCTCGAACGCAAAGCGGAGAAACGGTCTGTGTCGAGGGAGAATCGAGACATGAAAGTACGCGTCCTTCAAGTCGATCGCTGCAAACCAATCTTGGGGACGGATGTATTTGAAAATGCGTTTCTGCGTAAGCATCTTGAACGGTAGCCTGTGAAGGGACCGGTTCAGGACGCGCAGGTCCAAGATTGGCCGTAACCCACCACCTTTCTTGGGTACAATGAAGTACGGGCTGTAGAAGCCGGTCTTCATATCGGCTGGAGGGACCGGCTCGATCGCGTCCTTCGCCAGTAGGACTGCGATCTCTGTCCTGAGCACAGGGGCACTGTCTGCCAGAACACGGGTGAACAGAATGCCCTTGAAAGCAGGGTGACGCCGGGCGAACTGGATCGCATAGCCAAGTCTGATGGTCCGGATGAGCCAGCGAGACGGGCTGGGAAGCGTTAACCAGGCTCCCAGAGACCAAGCAAGCGGGACTAACGGCACCACAGACGTACCCGGGGTGGGGCAGCGCAGCGGAATGCAGGGACCCGACTCGGACGGCACAGCGGCCCGAAGTGGGGTCTGAGTGTGTGGTGCAGCACATTCCTGCTTCCGACGAAGGGCAGAGTGAGTGTGAGGAGGCGACAGCACGTCCGGAACACAGCCACTGCTGCTCGCTGGCGATGGAAGAGGGGCTCAGGAGTGACAAGGCATGGCGGCGTCGTCGACTGCCAAGCGCGCCCTCTTGGGGCCCAGAGGTTTCAGAAATTGCTCTTTTTTTTAAAATGTGGGTACCACTGACCCGTGGGTCAGTGGCGGAACAGAAAGAAAAGGAAACAAAAGATTCTCCGCCCGGCCCTCCACCGGGGGAAGGAGTGGCGCCTTCGTCATCTCCTGAAGAGCAACTTGATCCACCTCTGGGCCGCCCGTCTCAGGGTCGTTTGCACCGTCGCTTGCCTCCTGGTTTGGCAGCGGCCTGGACGGGCGGGGTCGGCTTCCTGCGGCTTGCTCCACGCTGAGGCCTGGATGATGGCTGCTGCTGCTGGGGCTTGGCGGGAGCGGAGGACGCCGCAGAAGGCTGACCACGGCGACGAGTAGACGGAGGGTCTGCGGCCGGCGGACGGGTGGGAGCAGCAGGGGTCCGCCGGGGCAGGATGTGCCGGATGGCCTCCGTCTGCTTCTGTGCGGCCGAGAACTGTTGGGCAAAGCTCTCGACCGCGTCGCCGAACAACCCAACCTGGGAAAGAGGGGCATCCAGGAACCGATATTTATCGGTGTCCCTCATATCTGCCAGGTTGAGCCAAAGGTGGCGTTCCTGGACCACCAGAGTGGACATCGCCTGACCAACCGAACGTGCGGTTTCCTTCGTCGCCCGGAGGGCGAGGTCGGTTGCCACACGGAGCTCCCGGAGGAGCTCTGGGTCAGAACCACCCTCGTTCATGTCCATGAGCGCCTGGGCCTGGTGGACCTGCAAAAGCGCCATGGCATGGAGGGCGGAAGCAGCCTGTCCACAGGCCTTATAAGCCTTCGCCGTTAAGCCAGACGAAAACTTACAGGCCTTGGACGGGAGGCGTGGATTACCCCGACAAGAGAAAGCGGACGCCGGACACAACTGCATCTCGACGGCCCGCTTCACTGGGGGGATATCCACATACCCCTTAGCTGCCCCGCCGTCGAGGGTGGCGAAGGGTGAGGAGCCACTAGAACGGCTTCGGGCACTATACGGTGCCTTCCACGTCCTAGAGAGCTCCTCATGCACTTCCGGAAAGAAAGGTACCGGGGCGGCGCACTGAGAACCAGCACGGCCCACCCCGAGAAACCAATCGTCCAACCGAGAAGGTTCGGGACGTGGTGGAGGATTCCACGCAAGCCCGACCTTCTCGGCGGCCCGGGAAAGCATAGCAGTCCATTCTGGATCTGGCTCGGACAACGCTACACACCCCGAGGGGGGCAACGCAGCCGAGTCGTCATTTCCAGAGGACAGCTCCCCCTCCGATGCTGCGATCGACATCTGATCGTCAGCTGGAGCCCCAAAGGAAACGGTTGGCCGTTCCGGAGAAGGACCAAGACGTTCACTAAGGAGCCCCAATGGCGACAGCGCTTGTGAGGCGTGAGGGGCCGGCGGAGGATGACTCGACGGGGAAGCCCTCACGGTAATCCTCAGATCACCCTGGTCATGCACCGAAGTAGGTCTATTCTGCGGGGCAGAATAAACACTAGATCGGGGCATAGGCGAGGGGAGTGCACCTCCCTTGAGGTAAGCGAGTCTCGATCTCAGTGCTGCGATAGTCATATTCCCGCAATGGGAACATGAACTATCCACAAAAGCTGCCTCAGCGTGTTGAATGCCCAAACACGAGAGGCAACTGCTGTGGCCATCTGCTGGCGCCAGGGAACGACGGCATCCAGAAACGCACAAGCGGAATGACATCTTGAAAAAGACGCAGGGTCACGCTTGTGTTGCTCTTTTAGTAAAAATAAAAAAGGATTTAGAAAACTCTCTTTTGTGTTGAGGCACCCAGGGGTAGCCGCAGTGTGAATGCACACACAGGGGAAACGCCCACCGAACCGACACACACACACACAAACACAGTGCTGTGAAAACAGCAGTTGAGAGCTGCAATGCTCGCGGCCACCGCTGATCGCGCCGTCACACCAACACAGGAACAGAGAGATGATCCTCTTTTTGAAGTCTTCAAAGGCTGATTCTGATAGACAAAAAGTCTCATAGAAACTCGGGTCCGAAGTGAAAGACAATGTGTGCGTGCGCCCGCTTCCTGTTTATACCCGTGCGGCGGGGCGGGGCGCGTGACGCGATTCACGCACGCCAACGTTCATTGGCTCGTTCTGTAGACACTCTAAGTTGATAGGGCTCCCTGAAGTGATCCCAATTACGTCGTCACGTCGACGTTACGTCGAACGTGAGCGACTGAAAGGGAACACCTTGTTCTTTATTGAAGTGAACTTTTGCCTATATGGTGGCTGATTCACTGCCCTGAACTAGAGAATGCGAGTAACTTACAGACTGACGCGACCGGGGTGTGATTGACCGGCCTGCGGATCATTCAGTAGTGTCACATTATAAGCAATAATTTCCTGTATAAAATTTAACCGAAGCAAACTTATTTTAATTTGTTACCTACATTTATTTACAGTAGGTGGATGAGTATTTGTATATGTATAAGCAACATAGTATCAGCCCAGATCTGGCCCAAATCTGGTTCATGTGGATTTCACACGGTCCAGATGTGGGCCGGATCTAGGCCGGCACTTGCTGTCTGGCGAGAGCGCTTTAGGAGAAAAGAGGGGAGCAGAGCTGTACTTCACTTCCTGAGGACAGTCCTAAATAGCATCACTTTCTCCTCACACATACAAACATTCTTATGTGCAAATTTGTTTTAAGTATTTTTTTTTTTATTTGCTCTATGTTTGTTGAGAGTAAAATTACATTATAATATGTTTAAATTTCAGTGCTAGATTCATTGATAGATTCATTTAGTTAGAATTGAAAAATGTTGTACATAGTTGGCTGTTCAAGCAACTTTCTTTTTTTTTTTTTGGCTTGTGCATTACTACAATAAGTAAACTACTGTTTAAGACAGACCAGAACATTTTGAAATGAAATGCACTGTGAGGTGGTAATAAGATGTTAAGCTTTGAATGTACTAAAAAAATAGAAGATAATAATAATTTATTATTATTGGCTTGTGCCTATTGTTAAATAAACTATTTTTGAGAATTGAATTTTCTTGTGCCTTATTTGTTCACATGGTTTGGGTAAGATTAGGCTGGGTTATGGCTCAGTTTTGTGGTTTCTGGTTAAAGGGTGGTGTTGATATGGTTAATAATATACCAGTTTTAATATACCAAAATATAATAATAATAATTATAATAAATTAAAAATATAATAATCACCTCCTTATTAAAATTACATTCCTTTAACATATTTTCAAAATGTTCATAAATATATATTCTTAGAAGATGGAGGGCGATATAGTGTAATAAGTGAGAAGGACATAGATGGAGATAAAGTTATGTTAAGTCCAATACACTCCAATTCATTACATGACCACTGTACCTCATGGCACTGAAAGTGATCTTTTACAAAGATTATAACTCCTCCTCCTTTTGAGCCCACTCTATCTTTTCTATGCACCTTATAACCAGAAACATGTAAAGCTGATGAAGGTGAATTTTCATTAAGCCAGGTCTCCGTTAAACACAAGAAATCCAGATTAGAGTCTACTAAAAGCTGGTGGATTTGATCACTTTTAGATTTAAAACTTCTTATATTTAAGTGCCCTCCTAAAATACCCCTCGGCTTTAATTTGGGGTCCCAGATTACTCTTGAGTGATTGACAGTCTGGAATATATTCAGTTTCCTGTTTTTAGTGATTGCAACATTTAACATTTATTGAGTGTACACTGCATGTTGTTTGATTGGGTGTAGTTATTGCATGTCTTACGACCTTCTTTTTTACAGTACACGCCGTCTGTTCGAGTGACGACTTAGATGGATGTGTTGATAGTTCCGCTGTCGGTGCATGTGAATTTGTTGATAGTTCCGCTGTCGGTGTGGATGGATTAGTTGATCATTTGTAGAGGGAGTTTTTATATGAGTAACTCCCTCTTAAACTGTAGTGTTTGTCACCTTTGTTTGTTGAAATCGGCGAACACTTAGATGTGACACCTAGTGATCCAGCGATGCAACCGCTGGACATGGTCTCCGCTGGAATCCCCTCCGCGACACATCCCTGGTCCCCCTGCCGGTCCGCCGGTGCGAAGGCTGCTCCCCTCATTTAGGCCCCCGGCGAATCAACCGACGCTCCCATGAGACAGGCCGCAGGAACCTGAACAGGCAACCCGCATCCAGCGGCACCCATGGAGCAGAGACGGCGATCAAGGTTAGTTTGTTGAATCTGTTCAATCGATGGCTTGTTACAAAAAAGAGAGCGTATCTGTGAAACAGTGGTGTTGCGTATTATAGTATTTGCATCCCCTCGCGGGCCAGGACACGGATGAATATCTCCAGATAGTAGTAAGCAGATTGTGATTAGCAAAGCATTGCTTTGTTGAATCTTGGTTGAAGGCTTGTGTTTCTTTGTTGGATGGTACAGTTGTGGATACATGAATGTTACTACCAGCGCATGTTTTCCACAGCCGGGGCCTCACCCTGGAGCCAGGCCCGGGGTTGGGGCTCGTATGCAAGTGCCTGGTGGCCGGGCCTCCCCCCACAGGGTCCGGCCAGGCTCAGCCCGAAAGAGCGATGTGGGGCCGCCCTCCCGCGGGCTCACCACCTACAGGAGGGAGTGTAAGGGGTCGGTGCGTAGTGGATCGGGCAGCGGTCGAAGGCGGGGGCCTCGACAACCCGATCCCTGGACACGGAAACTAGCTCTAGGGACGTGGAACGTCACCTCGCTGGCGGGGAAGGAGCCTGAGATTGTGCGGGAGGTTGAGAGGCACCGACTAGAGATAGTCGGGATCACCTAACGCACGGCTTGGGCTCCGGAACCACACGCCTTGAGAGAGGATGGACTCTTCACCACTCTGGAGTTGCCCATGGTGAGAGGCGGCGGGCTGGTGTGGGTTTGCTTATAGCCCCCCAGCTCAGCCGCCATGTGTTGGAGTAAACCCTGTGCCTTCGGGTCGGGGATAGGTCTCTCACTGTCGTGTGTGCCTATGGGCCAAACGGCAGTGTAGAGTACCCGGCCTTCTTGGGGTCTCTGGGAGGGGTGCTGGAAAGTGCTCCGACTGGGGACTCGTCATTCTACTGGGGGACTTCAACGCCCACGTGGGCAGCGACAGTGACACCTGGAGGGGCGTGATTGGGAGTAACGGCCCCCCTGATCTGAACCCGAGTGGTGTTCTGTTATTGGACTTCTGTGCTAGTTACAGCTTGTCCATAACGAACACCATGTTCAGGCATAAGGGTGTCCATCAGTGCACATGGCACCAGACCCAATGATCGACTTTGTGGTCGTTTTATCTGACCTCCGGGCGTATATCTTGGACACTCGGGTGAAGAGAGGGGCGGAGCTGGTGGTGAGTTGGATTCGATGGTGGGGGAGGAAGCTGGACAGACTTGGCAGACCCAAACGTACTGTGTGGGTCTGTTGGGAACGTTTGGCCGAATGCCCTGTCAGAGAGATCTTTAACTTCCTCCTCCGGCAGAGCTTCGACCGGATCCCGAGGGAGAATGGAGATATGGAGTCCGAGTGGACCATGTTCTCCACCTCCATTGTCGACACGGCCACTCGGAGCTGTGGCCGTAAGGTCTCCGGTGCCTGTTGAGGCGGCAATCCCCGAACCCGGTGGTGGAAACCGGAAGTAAGGGATGCCGTATAGCTGAAGACGGAGTCCTATCGGGCCTGGCTGGCTTGTGGGACTCCTGAGGCAGCTGACAGGTACCGACAGGCCAAGCGGACTGCAGCCCGGGTGGTGTGGAGGCAAAAAATCGGGCCTGGGAGGAATTTTGGTGAGGCCATGGAGAAGGACTACCGGTCGGCCTCGAAGAGATTCTGGCAAACCGTCTGGCGCCTCAGGAGGGGGAAGCAGTGCCCTACCAGTGCTGTTTTCAGTGGAGGTGGGCAGCTGTTGACCTCGACTGGGGATGTCATCGGACGGTGGAAGGAATACTTCGAGGATCTCCTCAATCTCAACGTCACGTCTTCCATTGAGGAAGCAGAGGCTGAGGGCTCGGAGGTTGACTCGTCCATCACCCAAGCTGAAGTCACCGAGGTAGTCAAGAAACTCCTCAGTGGCAAGGCACCGAGAGTGGATGAGATCCGCCCCAAGTACCTCCAGTCTCTGGATGTTGTGGGGCTTTCTTGACTGACACGCCTCTGCAACATCGCGTGGCGGTCGGGGACAGTACCTTTGGACTGGCAGACCGGGATGTGGTCCCTCTTTTTAAGAAGGGGGACCGGAGGGTGTGCTCCAACTATAGGGGGTCACACTTCTCAGGCTCCCCAGGAAAGTCTATGCCAGGGTACTGGAGATAAGAACACGGCCGATAGTAGAACCTCGGATCCAGGAGGAACAGTGCGGTTTTCGTCCCGGTTGTGGAACACTGGACCAGCTCTATACCCTCTCCAGGGTGCTGGGGGGTTCATGGGATGAGTCAACCCCACAAGATTACTGTTATAAACATGAACCTCGTCTGAAAGGCAAAGGGGGAGGTGTTGCTGTAATTTATAGTAATATCTTCAGAATTACTGAGAAGTCTTGTTTTGAATATAATTCTTTTGAAGTGTTGTTGCTTAATGTAACATTATCTAGTCAGTGTAAATGATAAATCACGTTTAACATTTGTGCTGGCTACTGTATACAGGCCACCAGGGCACCATACAGACTTTATCAAAGAATTTGCTGATTTTCTATCAGAGTTAGTGTTGGCTGCAGATAAAGTCCTAATTGTTGGTGATTTTAATATACATGTGGATTACGAAAAAGATGCATTGGGATGGGCATTTAAAGATATTCTGAACTCAACTGGAGTTAGACAACACGTGTCAGGACCCATTCATTGTCGTAATCATACTCTAGATCTAATATTATCACATGGAATCAATATTGATGCCGTTGACAGCAGAGCGATGACATCTCAGATCATTATTTAGTCTCGTGTAAACTTCATTTAGCCAAGGCTGCAAAGCCGACTCCGTGTTACAAATATGTTAGACCTATCACTTCTGCCACTAAAGATTGCTTTATTAATAATCTTCCTGATCAGTTTCATCATCTCAGCATCCCGGATAGCTTAGAAGAACTAGATATTGCGACAGAAACTCTTAACTCTCTCTTTTCCAGTATTTTAGACACAGTTGCTCCTTTGCGCTTAAAGCACAACGAGCACACTCAGGCCCTTAAGAGAGCAGCCAGAAAAATGGAGCGCAACTGGAAGAAAACAAAACTATAGGTATTTCGCATTTCATGGAAAGACAGTTCGATTGCATACAGAAAGGCCTTAAAAGCTGCTAGATCTGCTTATTTTTCAAACCTATTAGAAGAAAATAAAAGAAAATAAAGGTATTTATTTTGAAATTGTGGCTAAACTAACGAAAAATAAATCTTCAACCCCAGATGTTTCCAAGCAGCACAGCAGTAATGACTTTATGACCTTCTTTACTAACAAGATTGATAATATCAGGGAGAAAATTATAACTATGCAACCGTCTACTACAGTATCGCATCAGGCAGTGCATTGTAGTGTCCTTGAAGAAAAATTTGATTCATTCGTTGCTATAGGAGAGGAATACTTTACTGAACTTGTTAAATCATCTAAATCGACAACATGTATGTTAGACCCTATACCGACTAAGCTACTGAAAGAGATGCTTCCAGAGGTCATAGATCCTCTTCTTAATATCATTAATTCATCTTTGTCTCTAGGATATGTACCGAAAACTTTTAAGCTAGCTATGATTAAACCGCTTGTTAAAAAAACGCAACTTTATCCTACAGAATTATTCAATTACAGGCCGATCTCGAATCTACCTTTTCTGTCAAAGATACTAGAAAAGGCGTTATCCTCACTACTATGTTCCTTTTTAGAAAGAAATGATATCTGTGAGGATTTTCAGTCAGGATTTAGACCGTACCATAGTACCGAGACTGCTCTCATTAGAGTCACAAATGATTTGCTCCTATAATCCGATCGTGGTTGTATCTCGCTATTAGTGTTACTCGATCTAAGTGCTGCATTTGACACTATCGACCATAACATTCTTTTAATTAGACTCGAAAATGATGTAGGCATTAGTGGAATTGCACTAGCATGGTTTAAATTATACTTATCTGACCGTTATCAGCAGGGCCGGAGTGGGGACACTTTTCAGCCCGGGAGTTTCAGGCCCATGACTGGCCCTCTTTTTCCATGGTGGAATTCCAAACTAGCACTTTTTCCATATTGGATAAATGAAGCAACAGTTCAGCTCTTACTATTGTGTAGTTTTTATTAATACCATGGTTCAACAAATAATTTAAAGGTTAAATAATAATTCACTTAAGCTGAGAAGTTAACAAAAAATATTCCACTATTCCACAAGGTTGATAAATTAACAAAAGCAGAAAGAAAGAAAGAAAGAAAGCATTTGAAATGTATCCCACTCTTCCACAAAGAGGCATATTGAACTAATGTTTACAGATTTATTTGTATTACAAAATAGGGGAGAACTCCCTCTCATGGTACAACCCATGCAGAGGCTGCGCGCTGCGGTGTCAGAATGCGGAACGTGTGTAGCCTAATATAACTACGTGACAAATGTGAACGAAAAAAATAAATAATTCCTCGACCGGCCCAAAAGTGAAGCCGCCCACCGGGAACTCCCCCGATTCTCCCGATTACCCACGCCGGGCCTGGTTATCAGTTTGTAGCAGTAAATGAAGAGATGTCTCATCAATCACAAGTTCAGTATGGAGTACCACAAGGCTCAGTTCTAGGACCGCTGCTGTTCACTCTGTACATGCTACCCTTAGGAGATATCATTAGGAAGCATGGCATTAGTTTTCACTGTTATGCTGATGATACTCAGCTCTATATTTCTTCATGCCCCGAAGAAACTTACCAATTCACAAAATTAATGGAATGCTGATATAAAAAATTGGATGACTAGCAATTTCCTACAACTTAATTCTGAAAAAACAGAGATTCTAATTATTGGACACAAAACTTCCTCACGTAATAACCTAGAATACTGTCTAACACTTGATGGCTGCTCTGTCAAGTCTTCGTCGTCGGTTAGGAACCTGGGTGTGCTCTTTGATACCAATCTTTCATTTGAAAGTCACGTGTCTAGTATCTGTAAAACTGCATTCTTCCATCTTAAAAATATATCTAAATTACGCCATATGCTCTCAATGACAAATGCGGAACAATTAGTTCATGCGTTCATTACCTCAAGGCTAGATTATTGTAATGCACTACTGGGTGATTGCCCTACACGCTTAATAAACAAATTACAGCTGGTCCAAAATGCAGCAGCTCGAGTTCTTACCAGAACCAGGAAGTATGACCATATTAGCCCGGTTCTGTCAACACTGCACTGGCTCCCTATTAAACATCGCATCAATTTTAAAATATTGCTGATTACTTACAAAGCACTAAATGGTTTAGCTCCAAAGTACTTGAGCGAGCTCTTAACGCATTATAGTCCTTCACGTCTATTGCGATCTCAAAATTCCGGCCAGTTAATAATACCTAGAACAGTGGCGGTTCTAGACCATTTCAACTGGGGGGGGGGCCAAGCTGGGGCCAGTAGTACTGTTAGAGGGGCCAGTTACATTTAGACCTTATTGTTGTCATATCATTTTCTGCACTGCACTGCAGGCATTAACAGGCAAAATACCATGTTTACAATCATTCAACAATGTATTTGCATTTCCATTATATTTTTACATTTGCATTACATATTCAGTATTAGTCACAGTAACTGTAATTGCATTTCCATTATATTTTTATAAATATAGGGGCCCTTTGCTAAGGGCTATCCGGTCCCTGTACGACCGGAGCAGGAGCTTGGTTCGCATTGCCGGAAGTAAGTCAGACTTGTTCCCGGTGCATGTTTGACTCCGGCAGGGCTGCCCTTTGTCGCCGGTTCTGTAAAGAATTTTTATGGACAGAATTTCTAGGCGCAGCCAGGGGCCGGAGGGTGTCAGGTTTGGGGACCACATGATCTCATCTCTGCTCTTTGCGGATGATGTTGTCATGCTGGCCCCATCAGACCAAGACCTCCGGCGTGCACTGGGACGGTTTGCAGCAGAGTGTGAAGCGGCTGGGATGAGAATAAGCGCCTCCAAATCCGAGGCTATGGTTCTCAGTTGGAAAAGGGTGGCTTGCCCACTTCAGGTTGGTGGAGAGTTCCTGCCTCAAGTGGAGGAGTTCAAGTATCTTGGGGTCTTGTTCACGAGTGAGGGAAGGATGGAACGGGAGATTGACAGACGGATCGGTGCAGCTTCTGCAGTAATGCGGTCGATGTACCGGTCTGTTGTGGTGAAGAAGGAGCTGAGCCGCAAGGCGAAGCTCTCGATTTACCGGTCAATCTACGTTCATACTCTCACCTATGGTCATGAGCTGTGGGTCATGACCGAAAGGACAAGATCCCGGATACAGGCGGCCGAAATGAGCTTTCTCTGCAGGGTGGCCGGGCGAACCCTTAGAGATAGGTGATCCTGATAGGTGATAGGTGAGGGTGAGAACAAGATGGCCGCTGAGGACAGGCGTGGTTTTTTAGGCTCCACACCTATCCTTTTATTCAGCATGTTACATCAGATTGTAACAGTTTTAGCCGATGCTTTTCAACAAAGATACCTCAATTCAAAGAAATGCATGCATCAAAGACGAGAATCAACCAAAAGGTACAGAGAAAATGGATGTATTTGGACAATGCTGCTTTGTATGTTGTTCCTGCTTGTTCCATCAGCTCAAGGCCTTTCTTTGGCTAGAAATCAATCAGTTGTTCCTGCACATCATGTACCTTTTAATGATATATCAAGACAAAAAGAATTTGGATATGGACAGCATATTGCTTATTCTATTTTCTGGCAGAAATATCATTATACTGGAATTGCTACTAAAGTCAGAAAACAATACACAAAAAGAAGCAAATGGCATGATTACAAGATTCTACTAGTTTTGCTGCTACTAAGTGGGGATATACAATTAAATCCTGGCCCATCTGTAAATCTTAACCCAGATCTAAACAGTGATTTGTCCAAACACTGTCTTCAGAAAGCAGTGTTGGTTTGGAATGATTCAACTGGAAGGAAGGAACCAACAGATATATTCCCTCTGGGACTGATGCCTACTAAACAGCAAAGGTGTATTAATGGTCTTGCTCTTCACCAACATGAACATGAACTAGTGGATGAAAGAAGCAAACTGTCTGCAACCATCAGGCCAGGCCCAGGTTTCAGCAGCGGCAGAACAGCAACCACCAGGCAAGGCCTAGGCCTCAATGGCAGCAGTAGCAGCAGTCCAGTTACCATTGAGCCAGGCTCAGACCTCAGCAGCAGCAGTCCAGCTACCCCCAGGCCAGGCTCAGGCCTCAGCAGCGGCAGTCCAGCTACTACCAGGCCAGGCTCAGGCCTCAGCAGCGGCAGTCCAGCTACTACCAGGCCAGGCTCAGGCCTCAGCAGCGGCAGTCCAGCTACTACCAGGCCAGGCTTAGGCCTCAGCAGCGGCAGTCCAGTTACTACCAGACCAGGCTCAGGACTCAGCAGCGGCAGTCCAGCTACTACCAGGCCAGGTTCAGGCCTCAGCAGCGGCAGTCCAGCTACCACCAGGCCAGGCTCAGACCTCAGCAGCAGCAGTCCAGCTACCACCAGGCCAGGCTCAGACCTCAGCAGCAGCAGTCCAGCTACCACCAGGCCAGGCTCAGGCCTCAGCAGCGGCAGTCCAGTTACTACCAGACCAGGCTCAGGCTGCCGACTGCAAAGATCCATTGCAATCGTCTCATATCCATGGACAAGCCAAAATCCGCGGCGGTCACCGGCAGTGCAGTCAGGTACTGTCACCTCTATACTGGGTATAATGTGTACAGGAATGACAGGGAGCATGGTAGGGGCGGAGGAGTTTTGTTGTATGTGAGAGATGTTTTTAATAGTAAACAGATTGTATGGCCAGAGGATATGCAAATTGAAGGTGTCGGAGTAGACGTATCTCTTTCATCTTCAATGTCATTTACCATAATATGTGTATATCGTAAACCATCTGCAAAGTTGGATTTCTATGAAAAATTTAAACTTCTTCTCAAATATTGTGATTTAAATAAAGAATCAATCATTATTGGTGATTTTAACGTAAATTGGAATGAAAAGAAGGTTAGAAAACATCTTAAAGAAACTACAGACCGCTATAATTTCACACAATTAATTCAACAGCCCACTCGGATAACTTCACGTTCCAAAACATTAATAGATTTACTTTTTGTCAATCGACCTGAAAGAATTACAAAAACATTTAACTTTATGACAGGCTTATCAGATCACAATGCTTTCTTTTTTTCAAGAAAGCTCACAAAAAGACGTTTCAAAGTTTCACACAGTCATACTGTGTATAATGCTATTCCAAAAAACCAATTGCCAAACTTTGCGGCGGCTTTGCAAGAAACCGATTGGAGTGAATTAAATCAAAGTGAGGACATAGAGAATTGTAGTAATCTGTTTCAGTCTAAAATCAATCAAGTAATGTTCAATTTTACCAAAAGAGGAAGCCATAATAAGAGAAAAGGAAAGTTGTTGCCTTGGTTAAATGATGAGTGTAGGAAATTAATGAAGGAGAGGGATGTGCAACTTAAAAAATCATTAAAATCAAGTCTTACAATAGATAGGCAAAAATTCACATCCTTAAGAAATAAAGTCACTAACTAGGCGAAAGGCAAAAGCAAAAAACTTCATGGATATTATCACTGATGCAAAAGGGAATGGCAAAAAAATCTGGCAAAATCTCAACAAATTACTTGGTAGACAAAAGAAAGAATCAATTGAAGACTTTGAACTCAAAATTAACAATGCTGTAGTAAAAAAAACAAATTCTCTATCAAATGAATTTAACCAATATTTTTCTAAATCTGTTAGGGAGATAACTGAACTGTTTGAGCCACCTGAGAAAATAACTAGACCCATTGATCCCATTGATGTTCAATTTGTGTGAAATAACAGAGCTGGAGGTAGACAACATCATTGGATCACTTAAGAGTTCCAAAGCAAAGGATGCTTATGGGTTAGATTCACATTCTCTAAAATGATGTAAAGACTCCTTAATTGCTCCAATAACATATATGATCAATTTATCATTCAAGCAGAGAATTGTTCCATCCTTCTGGAAAATGGCCTTGGTCACCCCAATCTTTAAATCTGGTGATAAATTAAATGTAGCCAACTACCGACCAATCAGTATCCTTCCAGTGGTCTCCAAGGTCGCTGAGAGGTGGGTTGCTAAAATTATAAATAAGCATCTAAATAAAGGCCACTCCCCCTTGCATCCGATGCAATTTCTGTTCCGCACTAATCATTCAACTGAATTTGCCAACAGTTTGTTTGTAGAAAAAGTAAAAAGTAAATTGGACAATAGTGCTTGTGTCGGTGCTGTGTTTTTAGATTTAAAAAAAGCATTTGACACTGTTAATCATGAGATTTTATTATCTAAATTGACATTTTAACTTTTCTTCAAATGCCATTCAATGGATTAAATCGTATTTGGACTCAAGAAAACAGTGTGTTAACATTAACAGTGTCAAATCGTCTTTCCTAGATGTCCCCGTTGGTGTGCCTCAAGGGTCAATACTCGGTCCCTTATTATTTTCTTTATATATAAATGACCTTCCAAACACTTGTGTTGATGTTGAATTTCAAATGTATGCTGATGACGCAGTCATCTACACAAGTGCAAAAAGTGTTCAAGAGGCTTCTGCCATCCTGACCTCCGCTTTGGTCCCTGTAAATGAATGGCTTTTTAAATCCTGTCTGCTACTCAATACTAAAAAAACTGTTTGTATGATGTTCACTAAACAGTCCCGCGACATAAAACAATCTGGTGTTTTTTTAAGAGGAGAAGAATTAGAAATCATCTCAGAATTTAAGTACCTTGGTGTGACCCTTGATTCCACATTAAGTTTTAAAAAACATGTAAAAAGAATATCGAGTACAATAAAATTAAATCTACGAAATTTTAAACAAATCCGTCAATTTATACCATTTGGGGCTGCCAAAGGTTTTTTACATTCTATGATTTTATCACATGTTGAATATTGTTGTACAAGTTGGACATTGACTGGTATGAACACACTCAAATCAATAGAATCACTCTATAAAAATGCCTTAAAAGTCTTTGATAAAAAACCAATGTCCTTCCATATTTGTAATATTTTACAAAAACATAATCTATTAAGTTTAGAGAATTTTAAACATTTTTAATATGCCTGTTTTGTTTACAAAGTGTTAAACGGATTAGCCCCACCTCCCATGTCGGACTTCTTTAAATCAAAGACTCACAGTGGTGCCAGGACACGGGCTTCCTCTAGAGGTGACTGTGAGGTGCCTTTCAGAAGAACAGCCTTTGGACAAAATGCTCTGTCTGTGAAGGCTTGTAAGTTATGGAACAGTATCCCCATCACTGTCAGGGAATGTTCCACATTTCCTATATTTAAAACCAAACTCAAAGTGTGGCTTGTCTTGTGACCATTAAGTGACTTTTATTTTACTTTGCTTGTACTTATTCATTTTTTGTCATTTTGTATGTTATAAGTTTTGTATTTCTGTAATTTGCCAAGGGACTACGGATGTAAATTAGCCCTGTGGCTGTAATCTGGCATGTTTACGTCTGTTTTTGTTGTTTCAATGCAGATGTTCATTCATGTGCATTGTCCCTATCAAATAAATAAATAAATAAAAAATGAAAAAGAAGCTCTGTCACTCGGGAGGAACTCAGAGTAGAGCCGCTGCTCCTCCACATCGAGAGGGGCCAGCTGAGGAGCTCGGGCATCTTTTCCCGATGCCTCCTGGTCGCCTTCCCGGGAAGGTGTTCCAGGCATGTCCCACCAGGAGGAGGCCCCGGGGAAGACCTAGGACACGCTGGAGGGACTATATCTCCCGGCTGGCCTGGGAACGCCTCAGTGTCCCCCCAGAAGAGCTGGAGGAAGTGTCCAGGGAGAGGGAGGTCTGGGCATCTCTGCTTAGACTGCTGCCCCCGCGACCCGGCCCTGGATAAGCGGAAGAAGATGGATGGATGGATGGATTAGGCTGCTACACATTGTAATTGAATAATTGATTAAGTATTGTTCTATTATTCAATTAAAATGTGTAAGTTTTAAATCTTAAAAAAAGGCTTAATTTCTTTGAGTGTACAGGTTATACTCGAGCTGTATTGAGCTTTGATAAATTCTGAAAAAAGTGCTTTATGGCGCAAAAAAAGTTATTCTATGGCACCAGCTGAAGAACATTTTCTAGAACCTCTTTTTTTTAAGAGTGTAGTTCTTAAGAAGAAAAACACATGCACATTCTTTAGAGATTCTTGTGAAACCTAAATGAAAGGTTAGAAAATATTTAGCGTGTAAGGTGTGTCCTCATCTACAAGCCTCTACATGTTCAATCTTCATTGGAAAGGATATATAAAAAATAAAAGTTGAGACAGTTTATGCCTTTCCATTAGACAATAAATGTTTCATACAAACTTATTCGTGTGTCATTCATACTTGCAACAATTATGAAAATGCAATAAATAAATACGAATAACTAAATAAATATGTAAGCAATAAGGTAGGCCTAGGCTGTGTTGTGTCGTGAATAAGTCAAGGCTAAAGGGTGTTGTAAACCATGCGTCGACTCTGCCATGAAATAATATTAACCTCAACTTCTTGCTCTTGTACTCAAGACAGAAAAGCAACTTTTTTTTTACTTAATCAAACTGAGCTAATAGATTTATTAATTAAAGAACAAAGTATTAATTGCAGCTTGAATCATTAATTACAAATATAAGCCTATTTATATTTATGTATCTGCATGAAAAATCAATACATACATATAATTAACACTAACTAAAAAATCATTGGCTTATCATTAATGTTTCACTCGGTGGTAATATTTAATACTTGCTGAGCTTCTGATTAATTTAGCTATATATATATATATATATATATATATATATATATATATATATAGCTATATAAAGAGTGCTAATGACTTTACTTTTAATAAGTCCCATCTTATTTATCAATAAATTAAAAATTGAAAAGGTCATTCTTTGTCATTTACATTGGGCAGGGCATTTTGAATGTATTATATACTAATTCAATTATATTTATATACACTCTTATATTAATCTTCACTTTTATATTACATATATTTGTGTAAATTAATGATATTATTATATTAATGATATTATTTAGGAGGCAAATTTTAAATATCACTTGTAATTGGAAAAAGCTTATCAGAGAACCACAGACAATCTGTACCACAGGAATACCTCTACATTTATTCCTGTCTCTTCTAGTTCAGAAACTTGAGCACATATGCAGGTATGCACATGACATGTTTGATTGATAGACCAAACCCACATTATAATGTCACAGGAGGTGGAGAGTAGCGCTGGAAGTGAACTTCATATAAATGTGCTTAAGAATAAACTGAGGATCCAGACTTTGTATATCTTTCCTTCAGGCAAAATGTTGACCTACAAGGTGACAGTTTCTACTGGTGTAGAGGTGATTGCTGAGACAACGAACAGCATTTACCTGACGCTGATAGACTCACAGGATCAGAGCAGTGACAGAATCCTGGTCAACAAATCCTATTTTGCTAATCTTAAAAGGGTAAGAACGTAAAAGATTATTTTTTTATTTTAAGTAATTTCTTTATTTCTATTATGATATTATATATATATATTATTACATTTTTATGGACAGAATTTCTAGGCGCAGCCAGGGTCCGGAGGGTGTCAGGTTTGGGGACCACATGATCTCATCTCTGCTCTTTGCGGATGATGTTGTCATGCTGGCCCCATCAGACCAAGACCTCCGGCGTGCACTGGGACGGTTTGCAGCAGAGTGTGAAGCGGCTGGGATGAGAATAAGCGCCTCCAAATCCGAGGCTATGGTTCTCAGTTGGAAAAGGGTGGCTTGCCCACTTCAGGTTGGTGGAGAGTTCCTGCCTCAAGTGGAGGAGTTCAAGTATCTTGGGGTCTTGTTCACGATTGAGGGAAGGATGGAACGGGAGATTGACAGACGGATCGGTGCAGCTTCTGCAGTAATGCGGTCCCTGTACCGGTCTGTCGTGGTGAAGAAGGAGCTGAGCCGCAAGGGAAAGCTCTCGATTTACCGGTCAATCTACGTTCCTACTCTCACCTATGGTCATGAGCTGTGGGTCATGACCGAAAGGACAAGATCCCGGATACAGGCGGCCGAAATGAGCTTTCTCTGCAGGGTGGCCGGGCGAACCCTTAGAGATAGGGTGAGAAGCTCTGTCACTCGGGAGGAGCTCAGAGTAGAGCCGCTGCTCCTCCACATCGAGAGGGGCCAGCTGAGGAGCTCGGGCATCTTTTCCCGATGCCTCCTGGTCGCCTTCCCGGGAAGGTGTTCTGGGCATGTCCCACCAGGAGGAGGCCCACGGGGAAGACCTAGGACACGCTGGAGGGACTATGTCTCCCGGCTGGCCTGGGAACGCCTCAGTGTCCCCCCGGAAGAGCTGGAGGAAGTGTCCAGGGAGAGGGAGGTCTGGGCATCTCTGCTTAGACTGCTGCCCCCGCGACCCGGCCCTGGATAAGCGGAAGAAGATGGATGGATGGATTAGGCTGCTACACATTGTAATTGAATAAGTATTGTTCTATTATTCAATTAAAATGTGTAAGTTTTAAATCTTAAAAAAAGGCTTAATTTCTTTGAGTGTACAGGTTATACTCGAGCTGTATTGAGCTTTGATAAATTCTGAAAAAAGTGCTTTATGGCGAAAAAAAAGTTATTCCATGACACCAGCTGAAGAACATTTTCTAGAACCTCTTTTTTTTAAGAGTGTAGTTCTTAAGAAGAAAAACACATGCACATTCTTAAGAGATTCTTGTGAAACCTAAATGAAAGGTTAGAAAATATTTAGCGTGTAAGGTGTGTCCTCATCTACAAGCCTCTACATGTTCAATCTTCATTGGAAAGGATATATAAAAAATAAAAGTTGAGACAGTTTATGCCTTTCCATTACACAATAAATGTTTCATACAAACTTATCCGTGTGTCATTCATACTTGCAACAATTATGAAAATGCAATAAATAAATACGAATAACTAAATAAATATGTAAGCAATAAGGTAGGCCTAGGCTGTGTTGTGTCGTGAATAAGTCAAGGCTAAAGGGTGTTGTAAACCATGCGTCGACTCTGCCATGAAATAATATTAACCTCAACTTCTTGCTCTTGTACTCAAGACAGAAAAGCAACTTTTTTTTTTTTACTTAATCAAACTGAGCTAATAGATTTATTAATTAAAGAACAAAGTATTAATTGCAGTTTGAATCATTAATTACAAATATAAGCAGGGGTGCACATAACATTTTTGGTCTTGTTCTCAGGGGAGAACCTGGGGTTGTTGCTTGGTCCTCACATTTTCAAATGCATTTTTTCCTTAACCCACCTAACGGGATGAGCAAATTAGAGGGATGCATGGATAATGTGACATGATTCACATGAACTTTAATTTCAACTGAAAATTAAGAGAAGAAGTGCAACAGAATGTCTGATCTTTAAAACCTTGTAACTTTCAAAATAACATAACTGTTTCAAGCTCTGGAAATTAAATGTGCAAATATCTGCTTCTCTAACTCTGAAAACCAAAGAAATGACAACTTTAAAGCGCTTACTAGAGTTACTATCTTAAAGCACTGAAGGTTCTGTAATCTTACGCAATGTCATCATCATTATCATCTTCACTCTCGTTCTGACTGTCTTCCTCTATTTCACAAACAGCAGTGGATGTGGATGCACCAGGCCTACTCCTTTCTCCCTGGTTCAGCCTGCGACCAGCTGTCTGCATCCACAAGTCAACAGCTGCTTTCGGGTCAAAGGTCTCCGTGGTGAACTTAGAGAACAGAATGTGCATTAGACATGAGAGGCGGGTGTCCGATAGGTGGGATCTGTACTTGTTTTTTATGATATTCAATTGTGAAAATCCCCTTTCACATGCTGCACTGCTCAAGGGCAGTGTAAGAGACAAGAGAAGGACCTTCTGAATGTTGGAGTAACTGTCAGGATTGCTTGTCTTCACTACATTGACCAGGTCATGCACAGAAGAGGCTGCCAAACGTTTTCCAGCTTGCTTTAAACGCATCCACTCTCTTAAAGTGGAATCTCTGTCAGGGCCGGATCTACCATATGGGCAATCTGGGCAGGTGCCCAGGGGCCCTTGAGGGGCCCTCCGTGATCTGAGTTTTTTTGTTGTTGTTGTTGTTTTTTGCCACGTATGCTGCTACATAAAAATAGTAGGGGAGCGCGGGGCACAACCTAACGCGGGGTTAGTTGTAACATGCTTGTTTTAAATACTTCCGCACATGCTTGGATGACGGAACTTTGTGTATTTACTAGTTGCCATATCAACACTACATAGAAAAAAAAATCCGCCAAAATTATTTCTATTTTGGAAGATATTCATAGACATTTATTAAACCATAGCAAAAGTAAATTTCTTACTTAAGTTAATTTTTCATCTCTATTTTTTGTGTTTATTTTAAATAAGACAAATCTGATATTATTTTAATCTCCAAGATGTTATTTAACAGTTGAGATAGTTATTTAATGCTCCGCTAACTAGCAGAAGACACTAGCAGGGCTTAAATCCCAGTTGTGCAGGCGGGGGCATGTTGTAACACTGCGTTACAATGTGCCCCTATTAGAAATATGCTATTATATTCTATACGTTTATTAATTTTATTGAGAAAACGTGAGAAAAAGGTGAATAAAGACTGAGAGTCAATGTTCAGAAATTACTAATTATTTATTTGTTTTGAACTATGTTGTATAGCTATGTTTTCATGTGTTCGTAGTCAAAACTCAAAAATGAGTTTATATTTAATTATTAAAAATTGCCATTATTTTATATGAAATTTTTTTTTAATTGTATTTTATTTAGAAAATATTTTAGATTGTTTTGCATATTTTTTTTATTAGATCAGATAACATTTTAAGCTGTCATATGGTCATGTTACAATGTGCCCCTGCACATGTTACAATGTACCCCACCTATGGGGCACGTTGTCACATTTCACTTCCATTCTTTCGGGGTATATCAAGAAAAAAGTATACACTGTATTGATAAAACAAAAACACATAATTGTAGTAGACATGTGGGAAATGAATGTGGGAAAAAATAAATACTCTGAACTATAAGTAGATTTACACAAACTGAGAAAGTCAAAAAGCGTTACTTTGTGCCCCGCTCTCCCCTATACACAAGGCTTGGCCTCGATCTTGATAATTATCCAATCAGAATTAAAAAAGTGTATGTCACATTATATGATCTCTTATTCATGCAAATGTTTTTAAACAATTCATGTGCGGCAAGACAAAAGTGTGACTGTGACACACACACACATATACAGAAAGACGCGCGCCAGTATCGTGCGCACAGACAGCACACCAGAATACAGTTATCTTTCGTGCGTGAGCTTACAATAACACACACAATTATGCCAAAATGTCCGTTTTGTCGAGTATCTTCATAACATAAGAGCTGTCTTATGATGAACGTGAAGAGTTGTGAGAGAATGAGGCGCGTGTGAGATCAGCGTCTCCGTCAGCTGGTCTTAAAGAGACAGCAGCCAATAAAGCTTTCTGTCAGTAAAGTTTATCAAAGAACAAAACGAACAGAGAAAATGACTCACTGCTGTTGACTACAGGTTTTTTTTTTTTTTTGCTATAATAAGGATTAGTCTGTATTTAATTTATAATTTATGCAGTGCAGTTTGATAACTTTATTCAATTTCGGTATATGTCCTAGGTCTACCTGTTATAGGCACAGGTAAATATGACATTTATTTTTAGCTCTTTTATCATTGAGACAAATAACAATATTAAATTTTTTTAAAATATTATTTTAATTTGAAAACACAGTGCATTTAGTTGTTGTTTCTAGTTTCAGTTGAGAAATAGGCTACAAATTTCAGCATTATCACTAATCTGTGTGTGCATTTTGCTTGAGAAATAAGCAAATTAACTCATGAAACCATTTGTTTACTATATCGCATATCGCAATATTGACCTCACTAATCACTATGACATTTTCCCTAAATTGTGCAGCCCTACTTTTCAGAAAAAATAAAATTTTGTATCATTGTCTAGTCATTCAGCTTTTGATCAATAGTGATTGGCATGTTAAATCCCACACCTGGTGGGCCACCTGTGTGTGTGTGTGTTTCTTTGGAGGGTGTGGTTGTCAGTAAGGGAACTTAGGCTGTTCGTGGAAATGTTCCCATTCATTTAAGTTGCCATTGTCAGCACTAGCAATCGGAGGGATCTCGGCTCCAAAAGGACGCCCACTTGCCGCTAGAGTTAACGGTCAACTGGACACTTTGCGTTATCGAGGGGTAATGCGTGATAATGCGGGGCATTGACCCTGGGGCCCTGGGTGGACACCTGTAGGGGGCGATCTCGCTCCACGGTGGTTTCTCCAGAGGGTCAACGATGTCCACTTTGACATATGTCCTAAAACTGCCCTTATCATCCCCCTTACAGCCCGCCACCCCTCCCCCCACCCGCCCCACGCCATTGGCCGTCATGGGATGGGCGGGGCTATCCACAGAGAGCCTTTTTGTCCCCTTCCAGATTATACACAGCCAGGGGGCGGGGATCAATCCCGAAAACGCCCTCTGACCACGGACAGCCTAAAAGTCCCCCTTACAGCCTATCAACCCGCCCACCCGCCCCACGCCATTGGCCGAAGTCATGGGATGGGCGGGGCTGTCCACGGAGAGCCTTTTTGTCCCCTTACAGCATATACAAAGCCAGGGGGCGGGGATCAATCCCGAAAACGCCCTCTGACCACGGACAGCCTAAAAGTCCCCCTTAATGCCCATATAGAGCTCCATGCTCCGGGTGTGGGGCCACCAGTTACCCCAGAGTATGGAGCCCCAAGTCGGCTTCGTACCTGAGATATGGCCACTTCCAGTGGAACTTTGACCGGGTGTATCTTGAGAACGAAGCCGACTTTGAGCTCCATACTCTGGGCATGGGGGGTGCCAGTGGGCCCCCCATGACCCCAGAGTATGGAGCCCCAAGTCGGCTAGGATTTTGAGTTATGCCCAGTCAAAGATGGGACTTTGACCGGGTGTATCTTGGGAACCAAGCCGAGTTTGAGTTCCAAACTCCGGGTGTGGGGAGGTACCCATGGGCCCCCCATGACCCCAGAGTATGGAGCCCCAAGTCGGCTAGGATTTTGAGTTATGCCCGGTCAAAAACAGCATCCCACCTGCAACCTATTTAGTTACAGATGGGACCTCAAAACATCCCACCTGCAAGTTATTCGACGGGGCCCTTGTGCGCTCCCCGTGGACAGTGATATTTTATGCTAATTTTGCACAATTAATGGGTGAAATGTACATTAGTGTGTTGTACAGTGTCCCCTGACTGGTGTACAGTAGGTTTGACCCCAAGCAACCACTTTTTTTTATTAAATATGACCTTTTAATGCAATGTCCACGGACAACGCAAATGGCCTCCGTCGAATAAGTTGCAGGTGGGCTCCGAACTTTGAAGGGCCATATCTCGGGGACCCGGCCGGCTAGCGACACCAAACTCGGGTCAAAGTAGGGGCCCGAGGGGCCCTCTCCAACGGGCCCTAGCCCGAGTCTCTAGCGCCCCCACGGTCCGAGATACGGGGCCCAACAGGAAAGGGTGCACTTGAAAAGGAAGGGTCCCAGTGGCCCGGGACTCTGGTGTCTGAGAGGGCCCCTAGGGGCCCCGCACCACCCCAAAGGACGATCCGCTGGGACACGCCCTTTTCGAGATATTGACCATTTTGTCTAAAAGTCCCTTATGTATAACCGGGTGTATCTTGGGAGTTAAGCCGAATTGGAGCTCCAAACTCCGGGCACGAGGAGGGCCCTTAGGGCCCCTTCTGACCCCACCGTCCCCAGCTCCTGGGACCTTCCTGTTCCGAGATACGGCCACTTCCGGTCCAGCTTTGACCGGGTGTATCTTGGGAACCAAGCCGAGTTTGAGCTCCAAACTCCGGGCGTGGGGAGGGACCCAAGGGCCCCCCATGACCCCAGAGTATGGAGCCCCAAGTCGGCTTCTTTGCTGAGATATGGCCACTTCCTGTGGGACTTTGACCGGGTGTATCTTGGGAACCAAGCCGAGTTTGAGCTCCAAACTCCGGGTGTGGTGAGGGACCCAAGGGCCCCCCATGACCCCAGAGTATGGAGCCCCAAGTCGGCTCCATTCCCGAGATATGGCCACTTCCTGTGGGACTTTGACCGGGTGTATCTCGGAAAGCACGCCGAGTTTGAGCTCCAAACTCCGGGTGTGGGGAGGGACCCATGGGCCCCCCACGACCCCAGAGTATGGAGCCCCAAGTCGGCTTGGTTTTGGAGTTATGCCCGGTCAAAAACAGCATCCCACCTGCAACCTATTTAGTTACAGATGGGACCTCAAAACATCCCACCTGCAAGTTATTCGACGGAGGCCCTTTGCGCTCCCCGTGGACAGTGATATTTTATGCTAATTTTGCACAATTAATGGGTGAAATGTACATTAGTGTGTTGTACAGTGTCCCCTGACTGTTGTACAGTAGGTTTGACCCCAAGCAAACACTTTTTTATGAAATATGACCTTTTAATGCAATGTCCACGGACAGCGCAAATGGGGCTCCGTCGAATAAGTTGCAGGTGGGATGCTGGGTTTCGACTTAGACATTTTCAGCTGTTGAATCCCTGTAACCAATTGGGGATTTCAGCATATCTGCTGAAGGACAAAATTCCTTACAGGAATTTGAAAATGTCTAAGTCTAAACCCAGCATCCCACCTGCAAGTTATTCGACGGAGGCCCTTTGCGCTCCCCGTGGACAGTGAAATTTTATGCTAATTTTGCACAATTAATGGGTGAAATGTACATTAGTGTGTTGTACAGTGTCCCCTGACTGTTGTACAGTAGGTTTGACCCCAAGCAAACACTTTTTTATGAAATATGACCTTTTAATGCAATGTCCACGGACAGCGCAAATGGCCTCCGTCGAATAAGTTGCCGTTGGGCTCCGAACTTTGAACGGCCATATCTCGGGGACCCGGCCGGCTAGCGACACCAAACTCGGGTCAAAGTAGGGGCCCGAGGGGCCCTCTCCAACGGGCCCTAGCCCGAGTCTCTAGCGCCCCCACGGTCCGAGATACGGGGCCCAACAGGAAAGGGTGCACTTGAGAAGGAAGGGTCCCAGTGGCCCGGGACTCTGGGGTCTGAGAGGGCCCCTAGGGGCCCCTCACCACCCCAAAGGACGATCCGCTCGGACACGCCCTTTTCGAGATATTGACCATTTTGTCTAAAAGTCCCTTATGTATAACCGGGTGTATCTTGGGAGTTAAGCCGAATTGGAGCTCCAAACTCCGGGCATGAGGAGGGCCCTTAGGGCCCCTTCTGACCCCACCGCCCCCAGCTCCTGGGACCTTCCAGTTCCGAGATACGGCCACTTCCGGTCCAGCTTTGACCGGGTGTATCTTGGGAACCAAGCCGAGTTTGAGCTCCAAACTCCGGGCGTGGGTAGGTACCCATGGGCCCCCCATGACCCCAGAGTATGGAGCCCCAAGTCGGCTTCTTTCCTGAGATACGGCCACTTCCTGTGGGACTTTGACCGGGTGTATCTTGGGAACCAAGCCGAGTTTGAGCTCCAAACTCCGGGCTTGGGGAGGGACCCAAGGTCCCCCCATGACCCCAGAGTATGGAGCCCCAAGTCGGCTCCGTTCCCGAGATATGTCCACTTCCTGTGGGACTTTGACCGGGTGTATCTCGGAAAGCACGCCGACTTTGAGCTCCAAACTCCGGGTGTGAGGAGGTACCCCTGCGCCCCCCATGACCCCAGAGTATGGAGCCCCAAGTCGGCTAGGATTTTGAGTTATGCCCAGTCAAAGATGGGACTTTGACCGGGTGTATCTTGGGAACCAAGCCGAGTTTGAGCTCCAAACTCCGGGTGTGGGGAGGTACCCATGGGCCCCCCATGACCCCAGAGTATGGAGCCCCAAGTCGGCTAGGATTTTGAGTTATGCCCAGTCAAAGATGGGACTTTGACCGGGTGTATCTTGGGAACCAAGCCGAGTTTGAGCTCCAAACTCCGGGCGTGGGGAGGGACCCATGGGCCCCCCATGACCCCAGAGTATGGAGCCCCAAGTCGGCTTGGTTTTGGAGTTAAGCCCGGTCAAAAACAGCATCCCACCTGCAACCTATATAGTTACAGATGGGACCTCAAAACATCCCACCTGCAAGTTATTCGACGGAGGCCCTTTGCGCTCCCCGTGGACAGTGATATTTTATGCTAATTTTGCACAATTAATAGCTGAAATGTACATTAGTGTGTTGTACAGTGTCCCCTGACTGTTGTACAGTAGGTTTGACCCCAAGCAAACACTTTTTTATGAAATATGACCTTTTAATGCAATGTCCACGGACAGCGCACATGGGCTCCGTCGAATAAGTTGCAGGTGGGATGCTGGGTTTCGACTTAGACATTTTAAGCTGTTGAATCCCCGTAACCAATTGGGGATTTCAGCATATCTGCTGAAGGACAAAATTCCTTACAGGAATTTGAAAATGTCTAAGTCTAAACCCAGTATCCCACCTGCAACTTATTCGATGGAGCCCCTGTGCGCTCCCCGTGGACAGTGATATTTTATGCTAATTTTGCACAATTAATGGGTGAAATGTACATTAGTGTGTTGTACAGTGTCCCCTGACTGGTGTACAGTAGGTTTGACCCCAAGCAAACACTTTTTTTTATGAAATATGACCTTTTAATGCAATGTCCACGGACAGCGCAAATGGCCTCCGTCGAATAAGTTGCAGGTGGGCTCCGAACTTTGAACGGCCATATCTCGGGGACCCGGCCGGCTAGCGACACCAAACTCGGGTCAAAGTAGGGTCCCGAGGGGCCCTCTCCAATGGGCCCTAGCCCGAGTCTCTAGCGCCCCCACGGTCCGAGATACGGGGCCCAACAGGAAAGGGTGCACTTGAGAAGGAAGGGTCCCAGTGGCCCGGGACTCTGGTGTCTGAGAGGGCCCCTAGGGGCCCCTCACCACCCCAAAGGACGATCCGCTCGGACACGCCCTTTTCGAGATATTGACCATTTTGTCTAAAAGTCCCTTATGTATAACCGGGTGTATCTTGGGAGTTAAGCCGAATTGGAGCTCCAAACTCCGGGCACGAGGAGGGCCCTTAGGGCCCCTTCTGACCCCACCGTCCCCAGCTCCTGGGACCTTCCAGTTCCGAGATACGGCCACTTCCGGTCCAGCTTTGACCGGGTGTATCTTGGGAACCAAGCCGAGTTTGAGCTCCAAACTCCGGGCGTGGGGAGGGACCCATGGGCCCCCCATGACCCCAGAGTATGGAGCCCCAAGTCGGCTTCTTTCCTGAGATATGGCCACTTCCTGTGGGACTTTGACCGGGTGTATCTTGGGAACCAAGCCGAGTTTGAGCTCCAAACTCCGGGCGTGGGGAGGGACCCAAGGGCCCCCCATGACCCCAGAGTATGGAGCCCCAAGTCGGCTCCGTTCCCGAGATATGTCCACTTCCTGTGGGACTTTGACCGGGTGTATCTCGGAAAGCACGCCGACTTTGAGCTCCAAACTCCGGGTGTGAGGAGGTCCCCATGGGCTCCCCATGACCCCAGAGTATGGAGCCCCAAGTCGGCTTGGTTTTGGAGTTATGCCCGGTCAAAAACAGCATCCCACCAGCAACCTATTTAGTTACAGATGGGACTTCAAAACATCCCACCTCCAAGTTATTGGACGGAGCCCCTGTGCGCTCCCCGTGGACAGTGATATTTGATGCAAATTTTGCACAAATAATGGGTGAAATGTACATTAGTGTGTTGTACAGTGTCCACTGACTGGTGTACAGTAGGTTTGACCCGAAGCAACCACTTTTTTTATGAAATATGACCTTTTAATGCAATGTCCACGGACAGCGCACAGGGCCACCGTCGAATAACTTGCAGGTGGGATGCTGGGTTTCGACTTAGACATTTTCAGCGGTTGAATCCCTGTAACCAATTGGGGATTTCAGCATATCTGCTGAAGGACAAAATTCCTTACAGGGATTTGAAAATGTCTAAGTCGAAACCCAGCATCCCACCTGCAAGTTATTGGACGGAGCCCATGTGCGCTCCCCGTGGACAGTAGTATTTTATGCAAATTTTGCACAATCAATGGGTGAAATGTACATTAGTGTGTTGTACAGTGTCCCCTGACTGGTGTACAGTAGGTCCAGTAGGTTTGACCACCACTAAACCGTTCAAAGCCGGCGGCCCCTTTTTCTGAAAAAGTTTACTTTTTCGCGAATATCTCGAAAAGTACCCGGCGAAAAAATCTCAAACTCGGGTCTATGGTAGGTCTCGAGGGGGCCTATCCAACGGGCCCACCCCCGTCCCCGAGGGCGGTTGGGTCGGGGAGCTACGGCCGGTCAAAGTCGCAGCTGTTTTGGCTCATATCTCGGGAACCCCTGGGTCCACTGGCCCCAAACTCTAATAGGTGGTAGGGCTGGACGAGGCCTTTCGAATGAGCCCACCCACGAGCCCCAACTCGCCAGGGCCCCGGAGATATAACCGTTCAAAGTCGGGGGTCCCCGCGACCGGCGAATCGCCAGGGGGCGTCCCCGGGGCCCGCCACTCTCCCCTTCGGGCAAGGCCCCCCGTGGGACCTCCTCACCCGAATTTGAGCTCTCTGGGCCTTCGCGTTGCCGAGATACGGGCGATTTTCTCCCGCGGCCGTGACGTCATCGGCGGCCGCCATTTTGGAGCGATCCCGGTGGTTTTCGGCTAATAACTCCGCGAAACCAGCACCAAAAACGACCAAACCGGTACCGTTCTTTCCGTCCCGACGAGACGGTTCCAAAGAGCCCGGTGCCCGCCGGATCCGTTGAGATTTGGCCGAGATATTTGCGTTTTTCGCCTTCGGGGCGCTGTATCTCGGGCCCCCGGGGGCCCCTGAGGCCGTGGCCGGGCTCTTTGGAAAGGCCTCGTCCCGTTCTATAAGTGATAAAAATTTGGCGTCGATAGGACCCACCTAGGCCGAGTTACGGCCGTTTGAATCCGTTTTCACTGGGTTACCGTCCATCAAAAGTGTGTGCCCTCTAAGGTGGGCATCCAGGCCGGCCAGGGCGCTCCATACCCGGCTTGGAGCGCCTAGCCCCGCGGTCCTGGTGGTGCAAAGGGTGTGCTGCAAAACCTAAGTCCCAAAGTTTGCAGTGCACCCTGAGCTCCAGGCACCCGGGAGCTCTTCGGCCAACCCAGGGAGGGTGCTTTGTTCTCGGTCAGATGCTGCTCAGCCCCCCACCCCTGGAGCTCTGCCTGGAGCCGAGACGGTCCTAAAACGGACCATCTGGCCTATGTGGAAGAGGAGAGTGGTGGTGGTGGTGGGCTGGGTGCCCGGAGCTCTGGAAGTCCTGGAGGGAGAGGGCCTCCAGGACCAGTCCAAGCCCAGCCAGGGGCCACTCTGGCTGGGGATGAAGTCCAGGCCGAGCTGGGTGCCCGGAGCTCTGGAAGTCCTGGAGGGAGAGGGCCTCCAGGACCAGGCCAAGCCCAGCCAGGGGCCACTCTGGCTGGGGACGGACAACAGAGCGAGCTGGGTGCCCGGAGCTCTGGAAGTCCTGGAGGGAGAGGGCCTCCAGGACCAGGCCAAGCCCAGCCAGGGGCCACTCTGGCTGGGGACGGACAACAGAGCGAGCTGGGTGCCCGGAGCTCTGGAAGTCCTGGAGGGAGAGGGCCTCCAGGACCAGTCCAAGCCCAGCCAGGGGCCACTCTGGCTGGGGATGAAGTCCAGGCCGAGCTGGGTGCCCGGAGCTCTGGAAGTCCTGGAGGGAGAGGGCCTCCAGGACCAGGCCAAGCCCAGCCAGGGGCCACTCTGGCTGGGGACGGATAACAGAGCGAGCTGGGTGCCCGGAGCTCTGGAAGTCCTGGAGGGAGAGGGCCTCCAGGACCAGGCCAAGCCCAGCCAGGGACCACTCTGGCTGGGGACGGACAACAGAGCGAGCTGGGTGCCCGGAGCTCTGGAAGTCCTGGAGGGAGAGGGCCTCCAGGACCAGGCCAAGCCCAGCCAGGGGCCACTCTGGCTGGGGACGGACAACAGAGCGAGCTGGGTGCCCGGAGCTCTGGAAGTCCTGGAGGGAGAGGGCCTCCAGGACCAGGCCAAGCCCAGCCAGGGGCCACTCTGGCTGGGGACGGACAACAGAGCGAGCTGGGTGTCCGGAGCTCTGGAAGTCCTGGAGGGAGAGGGCCTCCAGGAAGAACCCAAGCCCAGCTAGAGGGCACTGTGTCTGGGGATAAACCCTGGAGGGAGAGGGCCTCCGGGAGCAAGCCAAAATGTTGCGGTACCCGTGGTGCTCCAGGCGCTCGGGACTCCTCGGTCTTCCCCGGGGAGGGCGGCCCGTCCTGGGTCAAAGGCAGATTTAACCGCCACCATTGGAGGTCCATCTGGTGCTAAGATGGTCCTAAAACTGGCCTCCGGGGCTTTATGGAGGAGAGGAACTGTGGTGGAGGGACACACCACCCTCAACACACTGGCTTGAGTCCCCCACTCAAAGTCACTCAGTCTGGGGAAAAAATCTAAACCGTGCCGTGCCATGGAGCTCTGGAAGTCCTGGAGGGAGAGGGCCTCCAGGTAGAAACCAAGCCCAGCCAGAGGGCACTGTGTCTGGTTATAAATCCTGGAGGGAGAGGGCCTCCATGAGCAACCCAAGCCCAGCCAGAGGGCACTGTGTCTGGGGATAAATCCTGGAGGGAGAGGGCCTCCAGGAGCAAGCCAAAATGTTGCGCTACCCGTGGGGCTCCAGGCGCTCGGGACTCCTCGGCCTTCCCCGGGGAGGGCGGCCCGTCCTGGGTCAAAGGCAGATTTAACCGCCACCATTGGAGGTCCATCTGGTGCTAAGATGGTCCTAAAACTGGCCTCCGGGGCTCTATGGAGGAGAGGAACTGTGGTGGAGGGACACACCACCCTCAACACACTGGCTTGAGTCCCCCACTCAAAGTCACTCAGTCTGGGGAAAAAAATCTAAACTGGGCCGTGCCATGGAGCTCTGGAAGTCCTGGAGGGAGAGGGCCTCCAGGAAGAACCCAAGCCCAGCTAGAGGGCACTGTGTCTGGGGATAAACCCTGGAGGGAGAGGGCCTCCGGGAGCAAGCCAAAATGTTGCGGTACCCGTGGTGCTCCAGGCGCTCGGGACTCCTCGGTCTTCCCCGGGGAGGGCGGCCCGTCCTGGGTCAAAGGCAGATTTAACCGCCACCATTGGAGGTCCATCTGGTGCTAAGATGGTCCTAAAACTGGCCTCCGGGGCTTTATGGAGGAGAGGAACTGTGGTGGAGGGACACACCACCCTCAACACACTGGCTTGAGTCCCCCACTCAAAGTCACTCAGTCTGGGGAAAAAATCTAAACCGTGCCGTGCCATGGAGCTCTGGAAGTCCTGGAGGGAGAGGGCCTCCAGGTAGAAACCAAGCCCAGCCAGAGGGCACTGTGTCTGGTTATAAATCCTGGAGGGAGAGGGCCTCCATGAGCAACCCAAGCCCAGCCAGAGGGCACTGTGTCTGGGGATAAATCCTGGAGGGAGAGGGCCTCCAGGAGCAAGCCAAAATGTTGCGCTACCCGTGGGGCTCCAGGCGCTCGGGACTCCTCGGCCTTCCCCGGGGAGGGCGGCCCGTCCTGGGTCAAAGGCAGATTTAACCGCCACCATTGGAGGTCCATCTGGTGCTAAGATGGTCCTAAAACTGGCCTCCGGGGCTCTATGGAGGAGAGGAACTGTGGTGGAGGGACACACCACCCTCAACACACTGGCTTGAGTCCCCCACTCAAAGTCACTCAGTCTGGGGAAAAAAATCTAAACTGGGCCGTGCCATGGAGCTCTGGAAGTCCTGGAGGGAGAGGGCCTCCAGGAAGAACCCAAGCCCAGCTAGAGGGCACTGTGTCTGGGGATAAACCCTGGAGGGAGAGGGCCTCCGGGAGCAAGCCAAAATGTTGCGGTACCCGTGGTGCTCCAGGCGCTCGGGACTCCTCGGTCTTCCCCGGGGAGGGCGGCCCGTCCTGGGTCAAAGGCAGATTTAACCGCCACCATTGGAGGTCCATCTGGTGCTAAGATGGTCCTAAAACTGGCCTCCGGGGCTTTATGGAGGAGAGGAACTGTGGTGGAGGGACACACCACCCTCAACACACTGGCTTGAGTCCCCCACTCAAAGTCACTCAGTCTGGGGAAAAAATCTAAACCGTGCCGTGCCATGGAGCTCTGGAAGTCCTGGAGGGAGAGGGCCTCCAGGTAGAAACCAAGCCCAGCCAGAGGGCACTGTGTCTGGTTATAAATCCTGGAGGGAGAGGGCCTCCATGAGCAACCCAAGCCCAGCCAGAGGGCACTGTGTCTGGGGATAAATCCTGGAGGGAGAGGGCCTCCAGGAGCAAGCCAAAATGTTGCGCTACCCGTGGGGCTCCAGGCGCTCGGGACTCCTCGGCCTTCCCCGGGGAGGGCGGCCCGTCCTGGGTCAAAGGCAGATTTAACCGCCACCATTGGAGGTCCATCTGGTGCTAAGATGGTCCTAAAACTGGCCTCCGGGGCTCTATGGAGGAGAGGAACTGTGGTGGAGGGACACACCACCCTCAACACACTGGCTTGAGTCCCCCACTCAAAGTCACTCAGTCTGGGGAAAAAAATCTAAACTGGGCCGTGCCATGGAGCTCTGGAAGTCCTGGAGGGAGAGGGCCTCCAGGTAGAAACCAAGCCCAGCCAGAGGGCACTGTGTCTGGTTAAATCCTGGAGGGAGAGGGCCTCCAGGAGCAAGCCAAAATGTTGCGGTACCCGTGGGGCTCCAGGCGCTCGGGACTCCTCGGCCTTCCCCGGGGAGGGCGGCCCGTCCTGGGTCAAAGGCAGATTTAACCGCCACCATTGGAGGTCCATCTGGAGCTAAGACGGTCCTAAAACTGGCCTTCGGGGTTTCATGGAGGAGAGGAACTGTGGTGGAGGGACACACCACCCTCAACACACTGGCTTGAGTCTCCCACTCAAAGTCACTCTGTCTGGGGATAAAATCTAAACTGGGCCATGTCATGGAGCTCTGGAAGTCCTGGAGGGAGAGGGCCTCCAGGAAGAATCCAAGCCCAGCCAGGAGGCACTCTGGCTGGGGAAGAAGGTTGAAAATTATCACTGGATTCTTAAGCGCCAGGGCAATCAAGGTAGTGACCCAAGCCAGAGAGGGTTCATTCAGGCTGGGGGCAGAGTTCAATCTCTGCCATGGTGGAGCTCTGAAAAACATTATATCTCCAGGAAAAGACAGGCCTGAGCTGTGCAGGAGCTCTGGTTCTCTGAGTCTGGCAGGTGGCGGATCTTCGTTGGGTTCTCTGCCCGGAGCTCTGGTTCTCTGAGTCGGGCGTAGGGTGGACCTAGGTGGGGGTCCGTGCCTGAGGCTCTGGTTCTCCGAGTCGGGCGTAGGGTGGACCTAGGTGGGGGTCCATGCCCGGGGCTCTGGTTCTCCGAGGCGGCTGAAGCCGGAGAACCTCGGCCGGAGGGAACCAGAGAACCAGAGCGACCGCCAAAACCTAAGTCGATTTTGGGTTACCAGTGGCTTGGTTCTCTGGCGGCGCGGGGTGGCTAGGTCACTAATGCCCGGGCTTAAGTTTGGGACCCCCGGGTTCGCATGGTGCGCGGGTGAGGGTGGAGGCCGTGGTTGAGGGGTGGCTCTGGTTCTCCGAGTCGGGCGTAGGGTGGACCTAGGTGGGGGTCCATGCCCGGGGCTCTGGTTCTCCGAGTCGGGCGTAGGGTGGACCTAGGTGGGGGTCCATGCCCGGGGCTCTGGTTCTCCGAGGCGGCTGAAGCCGGAGAACCTCGGCCGGAGGGAACCAGAGAACCAGAGCGGCCGCCAAAACCTAAGTCGATTTTGGGTTACCAGTGGCCCGGTTCTCTGGCGGCGCGGGGTGGCTAGGTCAATAATACCCGGGCTTAAGTTTGGGACCCCCGGGTTCGCCTGGTGCTCGGGTGATGGTGGAGGCCGGGGCTGAGGGGTTTCTCTGGTTCTCTGTGTCGGGTAGAGGGTGTACCAGGGTGGGGGTCCATGCCCGGAGCTCTGGTTCTCCAAGTCGGGTAGAGGGTGGACCAGGGTGGGGGGTCCCTGCCCGGAGCTCTGGTTCTCCAAGTCGGGTAGAGGGTGGACCAGGGTGGGGGTCCCTGTCTGGAGCTCTGGTTCTCCAAGTCGGGTAGAGGGTGGACCAGGGTGGGGGGTCCCTGTCTGGAGCTCTGGTTCTCCAAGTCAGGCAGAGGGTGGACCAGGGTGGGGGGTCCCTGCCCGGAGCTCTGGTTCTCCAAGTCGGGCAGAGGGTTGACCAGGGTGGGGGTCCCTGTCCAGAGCTCTGGTTCTCTGAGTCGGGCAGAGGGTGGACCAGGGTGGGGGTCCCTGTCCAGAGCTCTGGTTCTCCAAGTCGGGTAGAGGGTGGACCAGGGTGGGGGGTCTCTGCCCGGAGCTCTGGTTCTCTGAGTCGGGTAGAGGGTGGACCACGGTGGGGGTCCCTGCCCGGAGCTCTGGTACTCTAAGTCGGGCAGAGGGTGGACCACGGTGGGGGTCCCTGCCCGGAGCTCTGGTACTCTAAGTCGGGCAGAGGGTGGACCACGGTGGGGGTCCCTGCCCGGAGCTCTGGTACTCTAAGTCGGGCAGAGGGTGGACCACGGTGGGGGTCCCTGCCCGGAGCTCTGGTTCTCTGAGTCGGGCAGAGGGTGGACCAGGGTGGGGGTCCCTGTCCGGAGCTCTGGTTCTCCAAGTCGGGCAGAGGGTGGACCAGGGTGGGGGGTCCTTACCTGGAGGGGTTAGAGTTAGAAAATGTCAGTCTAAACCCAACATCCCACCTGCAACCTATTTGACAGGGCACCTGTGCGCTCCCCGTGGACAGTGATATTTTATGCAAATTTTGCACAATTAATGGGTGAAATGTACATTAGTGTGTTGTACAGTGTCCCCTGACTGGAGTACAGTAGGTTTGACCCCAAGCAACCACTTTTTTATGAAATATGACCTTTTAATGCAATGTCCACGGACAGCGCACATGGGCTCCTTCGAATAAGTTGCAGGTGGGATGCTGGGTTTCGACTTAGACATTTTCAGCTGTTGAATCCCTGTAACCAATTGGGGATTTCAGCATATCTGCTGAAGGACAAAATTCCTTACAGGGATTTGAAAATGTCTAAGTCTAAACCCAGCATCCCACCTGCAAATTATTGGACGGAGCCCCTGTGCGCTCCCCGTGGACAGTGATATTTTATGCTAATTTTGCACAATTAATGGGTGAAATGTACATTAGTGTGTTGTACAGTGTCCCCTGACTGGTGTACAGTAGGTTTGACCCCAAGCAACCACTTTTTTTATTAAATATGACCTTTTAATGCAATGTCCACGGACAGCGCACATGGGCTCCTTCGAATAAGTTGCAGGTGGGATGCTGGGTTTCGACTTAGACATTTTCAAATCCCTGTAAGGAATTTTTTCCTTCAGCAGATATGCTGAAATCCCCAATTGGTTACAGGGATTCAACAGCTGAAAATGTCTAAGTCTAAACCCAGCATCCCACCTGCAACTTATTGGACGGAGCCCCTGTGCGCTCCCCGTGTACAGTGATATTTTATGCAAATTTTGCACAATTAATGGGTGAAATGTACATTAGTGTGTTGTACAGTGTCCCCTGACTGGTGTACAGTAGGTTTGACCCCAAGCAACCACTTTTTTTATTAAATATGACCTTTTAATGCAATGTCCACGGACAGCGCAAATGGCCTCCGTCGAATAAGTTGCAGGTGGGCTCCGAACTTTGAAGGGCCATATCTCGGGGACCCGGCCGGCTAGCAACACCAAACTCGGGTCAAAGTAGGGTCCCGAGGGGACCTCTCCAACGGGCCCTAGCCCGAGTCTCTAGCGCCCCCACGGTCCGAGATACGGGGCCCAACAGGAAAGGGTGCACTTGAGAAGGAAGGGTCCCAGTGGCCCGGGACTCTGGTGTCTGAGAGGGCCCCTAGGGGCCCCTCACCACCCCAAAGGACGATCCGCTGGGACACGCCCTTTTCGAGATATTGACCATTTTGTCTAAAAGTCCCTTATGTATAACCGGGTGTATCTTGGGAGTTAAGCCGAATTGGAGCTCCAAACTCCGGGCAAGAGGAGGGCCCTTAGGGCCCCTTCTGACCCCACCGTCCCCAGCTCCTGGGACCTTCCTGTTCCGAGATACGGCCACTTCCGGTCCAGCTTTGACCGGGTGTATCTTGGGAACCAAGCCGAGTTTGAGCTCCAAACTCCGGGCTTGGGGAGGGACCCAAGGGCCCCCCATGACCCCAGAGTTTGGGGCCCCAAGTCGGCTTCTTTCCTGAGATATGGCCACTTCCTGTGGGACTTTGACCGGGTGTATCTTGGGAACCAAGCCGAGTTTGAGCTCCAAACTCCGGGCGTGGGGAGGGACCCAAGGGCCCCCCATGACCCCAGAGTATGGAGCCCCAAGTCGGCTTCTTTCCTGAGATACGGCCACTTCCTGTGGGACTTTGACCGGGTGTATCTTGGGAACCAAGCCGAGTTTGAGCTCCAAACTCCGGGCGTGGGGAGGGACTCAAGGGCCCCCCATGACCCCAGAGTATGGAGCCCCAAGTCAGCTAGGATTTTGAGTTATGCCCAGTCAAATATGGGACTTTGACCGGGTGTATCTCGGGAAGCACGCCGATTTGGAGCTCCAAGCTCCGGGTGTGGGGAGGTACCCATGGGCCCCCCATGACCCCAGAGTATGGAGCCCCAAGTCGGCTCCGTTCCCGAGATATGTCCACTTCCTGTGGGACTTTGACCGGGTGTATCTCGGAAAGCACGCCGACTTTGAGCTCCAAACTCCGGGTGTGAGGATGGACTCATGGGCCCCCCATGACCCCAGAGTATGGAGCCCCAAGTCGGCTTGGTTTTGGAGTTATGCCCGGTCAAAAACAGCATCCCACCAGTAACTTATTTAGTTACAGATGGGACCTCAAAACATCCCACCTGCAAGTTATTCGACGGGGCCCTTGTCTGAATCCCCATTCAATCGATGGCAGGTGGGATTGTGTCCATTTTCAGCATATTTTCATGTAAATCCTCTTACAAATATAGTGGTTAATTGGACAAATAGTGGCTTCGTGGACACGTGGTTTTTAAGCTCACCATTCAAATTTTTTTGATAAAAACTATTTTACTGCACTCGGGGGCCTCCCCTGAGTCCGTGGACCCCAAATTTGTGGCAAAATTCCACTGTCCACGAACCGCTTATTTTTTCCCCATAGAATAAATCCTACGTGGGATCTCCATATCTCGGCTCTGGAACGATCTAGAACCTCCGTTTTTGCACTCCTGTCTAAGTCCCACCCTCCTCTGACAGAATCCAGAGTTTCGAGAAGATCGGAGAAACTTTTTTTTCAGGCCCAAAAAAACTGACAGTTATAGTTTTTTTGGGGCGAAAAAAAAAGTTTCTCCGATCTTCTCGAAACTCTGGATTCTGTCAGAGGGGGGTGAGACTTAGACAGGAGTGCAAAAATGGAGGTTCTAGATCGTCCCAGAGCCGAGATATGGAGGTCCCACGTAGGATCTATTCTATGGTACCAAATAGTCGGTTCGTGGACAGTGGAATTATGGGACGGGGCTTGGTGCTATGGACTCAGGGGAGGCCCCTGAGTGCAGTAAAATGGTTTTTATCACGATTGGAACATTTGATCATTCCAGAGGTGAGATATGGAGGTCCCACGTAGGATTTATTCTATGGTGCCAAATAGTCGGTTCGTGGACAGTGGAATTATGGGATGGGACTTGGTGCTATGGACTCAGGGGAGGCCCCCGAGTGCAGTAAAGTGGTTTTCATCAAGACAGGATCTTTAATTAAAATGTCTATCAAAGGAGCAGTCTGAATCCCCATTCAATCGATGGCAGGTGGGATTGTGTCCATTTTCAGCATATTTTCATGTAAATCCTCTTACAAATATAGTGGTTAATTGGACAAATAGTGGCTTCTTGGACACGTGGTTTTTAAGCTCACCATTCAATTTTTTTTGATAAAAACTATTTTACTGCACTCGGGGGCCTCCCCTGAGTCCGTGGACCCCAAATTTGTGGCAAAATTCCACTGTCCACGAACCGCTTATTTTTTCCCCATAGAATAAATCCTACGTGGGATCTCCATATCTCGGCTCTGGAACGATCTAGAACCTCCATTTTTGCACTCCTGTCTAAGTCTCACCCTCCTCTGACAGAATCCAGAGTTTCGAGAAGATCGGAGAAACTTTTTTTTCAGGCCCAAAAAAACTGACAGGGATACATACCCCTTATAGTTTTTTTGGGCCTGAAAAAAAAGTTTCTCCGATCTTCTCGAAACTCTGGATTCTGTCAGAGGGGGGTGAGACTTAGACAGGAGTGCAAAAATGGAGGTTCTAGATCGTCCCAGAGCCGAGATATGGAGGTCCCACGTAGGATCTATTCTATGGTACCAAATAGTCGGTTCGTGGACAGTGGAATTATGGGACGGGGCTTGGTGCTATGGACTCAGGGGAGGCCCCTGAGTGCAGTAAAATGGTTTTTATCACGATTGGAACATTTGATCATTCCAGAGGTGAGATATGGAGGTCCCACGTAGGATTTATTCTATGGTGCCAAATAGTCGGTTCGTGGACAGTGGAATTATGGGATGGGACTTGGTGCTATGGACTCAGGGGAGGCCCCCGAGTGCAGTAAAGTGGTTTTCATCAAGACAGGATCTTTAATTAAAATGTCTATCAAAGGAGCAGTCTGAATCCCCATTCAATCGATGGCAGGTGGGATTGTGTCCATTTTCAGCATATTTTCATGTAAATCCTCTTACAAATATAGTGGTTAATTGGACAAATAGTGGCTTCTTGGACACGTGGTTTTTAAGCTCACCATTCAATTTTTTTTGATAAAAACTATTTTACTGCACTCGGGGGCCTCCCCTGAGTCCGTGGACCCCAAATTTGTGGCAAAATTCCACTGTCCACGAACCGCTTATTTTTTCCCCATAGAATAAATCCTACGTGGGATCTCCATATCTCGGCTCTGGAACGATCTAGAACCTCCATTTTTGCACTCCTGTCTAAGTCTCACCCTCCTCTGACAGAATCCAGAGTTTCGAGAAGATCGGAGAAACTTTTTTTTCAGGCCCAAAAAAACTGACAGGGATACATACCCCTTATAGTTTTTTTGGGGCGAAAAAAAAAGTTTCTCCGATCTTCTCGAAACTCTGGATTCTGTCAGAGGGGGGTGAGACTTAGACAGGAGTGCAAAAATGGAGGTTCTAGATCATCCCAGAGCCGAGATATGGAGGTCCCACGTAGGATCTATTCTATGGTACCAAATAGTCGGTTCGTGGACAGTGGAATTATGGGACGGGGCTTGGTGCTATGGACTCAGGGGAGAGCCCTGAGTGCAGTAAAATGGTTTTTATCACGATTGGAACATTTGATCATTCCAGAGGTGAGATATGGAGGTCCCACGTAGGATTTATTCTATGGTGCCAAATAGTCGGTTCGTGGACAGTGGAATTATGGGATGGGACTTGGTGCTATGGACTCAGGGGAGGCCCCAGAGTGCAGTAAAATGGTTTTTATCACGATTGGAACATTTGATCATTCCAGAGGTGAGATATGGAGGTCCCACGTAGGATTTATTCTATGGTGCCAAATAGTCGGTTCGTGGACAGTGGAATTATGGGATGGGACTTGGTGCTATGGACTCAGGGGAGGCCCCCGAGTGCAGTAAACTGGTTTTCATCAAGACAGGATCTTTAATTAAAATGTCTATCAAAGGAGCTGTCTGAATCCCCATTCAATCGATGGCAGGTGGGATTGTGTCCATTTTCAGCATATTTTCATGTAAATCCTCTTACAAACATAGTGAGTTATTGGACAAATAGTGGGTCTGTGGGACGGGGGAGGTTGAGCTCCAAACTCCGGGCGTGGGGAGGGACCCAAGGGCCCCCCATGACACCAGAGTATGGAGCCCCAAGTCGGCTAGGATTTTGAGTTCTGCCCAGTCAAAGATGGGACTTTGACCGGGGGTTTCTCTGGAAGCAGGCCGATTTGGAGCTCCAAACTCCGGGTGTGGGGAGGTACCCATGGGCCCCCCATGACCCCAGAGTATGGAGCCCCAAGTCGGCTTCTTTCCTGAGATACGGCCACTTCCTGTGGGACTTTGACCGGGTGTATCTTGGGAACCAAGCCGAGTTTGAGCTCCAAACTCCGGGCGTGGGGAGGGACCCAAGGGACCCCCATGACCCCAGAGTATGGAGCCCCAAGTCGGCTTGGTTTTGGAGTTATGCCCGGTCAAAAACAGCATCCCACCTGCAACCTATTTAGTTACAGATGGGACTTCAAAACATCCCACCTGCAAGTTATTCGACGGAGCCCCTGTGCGCTCCCCGTGGACAGTGATATTTTATGCAAATTTTGCACAATTAATGGGTGAAATGTACATTAGTGTGTTGTACAGTGTCCCCTGACTGGTGTACAGTAGGTTTGACCCCAAAGCAACCACTTTATTTATGAAATATGACCTTTTAATGCAATGTCCACGGACAGCGCACATGGGGCTCCGTCGAATAACTTGCAGGTGGGATGCTGGGTTTCGACTTAGACATTTTCAGCAGTTGAATCCCCGTAACCAATTGGGGATTTCAGCATATCTGCTGAAGGACAGAATTCCTTACAGGGATTTGAAAATGTCTAAGTCTAAACCCAGCATCCCACCTGCAAGTTATTCGACGGAGCCCCTGTGCGCTCCCCGTGGACAGTGATATTTTATGCAAATTTTGCACAATTAATGGGTGAAATGTACATTAGTGTGTTGTACAGTGTCCCCTGACTGGTGTACAGTAGGTTTGACCCCAAAGCAACCACTTTATTTATGAAATATGACCTTTTAATGCAATGTCCACGGACAGCGCACATGGGGCTCCGTCGAATAACTTGCATGTGGGATGCTGGGTTTCGACTTAGACATTTTCAGCAGTTGAATCCCCGTAACCAATTGGGGATTTCAGCATATCTGCTGAAGGACAAAATTCCTTACAGGGATTTGAAAATGTCTAAGTCGAAACCCAGCATCCCACCTGCAACTTATTCGACGGAGGCCCTGTGCGCTGTCCTTGGACAGTGATATTTTATGCTAATTTTGCACAATTAATGGGTGAAATGTACATTAGTGTGTTGTACAGTGTCCCCTGACTGGTGTACAGTAGGTTTGACCCCAAGCAACCACTTTTTTTATGAAATATGACCTTTTAATGCAATGTCCACGGACAGCGCAAAGGGCCTCCGTCGAATAAGTTGCAGGTGGGCTCCGAACTTTGAAGGGCCATATCTCGGGGACCCGGTCGGCTAGCGACACCAAACTCGGGTCAAAGTAGGGTCCCGAGGGGCCCTCTCCAACGGGCCCTAGCCCGAGTCTCTAGCGCCCCCACGGTCCGAGATACGGGGCCCAACAGGAAAGGGTGCACTTGAGAAGGAAGGGTCCCAGTGGCCCGGGACTCTTGGGTCTGAGAGGGCCCCTAGGGGCCCCTCACCACCCCAAAGGACGATCCGCTGGGACACGCCCTTTTCGAGATATTGACCATTTTGTCTAAAAGTCCCTTATGTATAACCGGGTGTATCTTGGGAGTTAAGCCGAATTGGAGCTCCAAACTCCGGGCACGGGGAGGGCCCTTAGGGCCCCTTCTGACCCCACCGTCCCCAGCTCCTGGGACCTTCCTGTTCCGAGATACGGCCACTTCCGGTCCAGCTTTGACCGGGTGTATCTTGGGAACCAAGCCGAGTTTGAGCTCCAAACTCCGGGCGTGGGGAGGGACCCAAGGGCCCCCCACGACCCCAGAGTATGGAGCCCCAAGTCGGCTTCTTTCCTGAGATACGGCCACTTCCTGTGGGACTTTGACCGGGTGTATCTTGGGAACCAAGCCGAGTTTGAGCTCCAAACTCCGGGCGTGGGGAGGGACCCAAGGGCCCCCCATGACCCCAGAGTATGGAGCCCCAAGTCGGCTCCGTTCCCGAGATATGGCCACTTCCTGTGGGACTTTGACCGGGTGTATCTCGGAAAGCACGCCGACTTTGAGCTCCAAACTCCGGGCGTGGGGAGGGACCCATGGGCCCCCCATGACCCCAGAGTATGGAGCCCCAAGTCGGCTTGGTTTTGGAGTTATGCCCGGTCAAAAACAGCATCCCACCTGCAACCTATTTAGTTACAGATGGGACTTCAAAACATCCCGCCTGCAAGTTATTCGACGGAGCCCCTGTGCGCTCCCCGTGGACAGTGATATTTTATGCTAATTTTGCACAAATTAATGGGTGAAATGTACATTAGTGTGTTGTGCTGTGTCCCCTGAGGGCTGTCCAGTAGGTTTGACCACCCCTAACCACTTTATTTATGATAAATGTCCTTTTAATGCAATGTCCAATTTGGACGCAAAATGCAATTTTTAGGCTGTAAGGGGGATGTTTGGGCTCTCCGTGGACAGAGGGCGTTTTCGGGATCGATCCCCGCCCCCTTGCTTCGTTTATGCTGTAAGGGGACAAAAGGGCTCTCCGTGGACGGCCCCGCCCATCCCGTGACTTCGGCCAATGGCGTGCGGTGGGTGGGAGGGAGATGGGCTGTAAGGGGGACTTTTACGCTGTCCGTGGTCAGAGGGCGTTTTCGGGATTGATCCCCGCCCCCTGGCTTTGTATATGCTGTGTGGGGACAAAAGGGCTCTCCGTGGACAGCCCCGCCCACCCCATGACTTCGGCCAATGGCGCGGAGCCGGTAAGGGTGAATAGGCTGTAAGGGGGACGCCGATGCACTCCTTGGACGCCCACCCCCTACTCGTTCGACGCCCGTCGAATTGCAAGCGGGTGGGACGTCGGTGTGCCACCTGGTGGCCGATGCCCGAACTGCGGTTTTGGGGAGTTAACTTCTGGCCCCTCCCATACGGCCCCTGGGGGGTCTAGAGTCTTGGGGCCACCTCTCAGGGGACCATGGGGACGGCCCCTATCGGGAAGGGGCGTCAGGGGGCCCCGCAAAAATCGCCCAGGGGGCGCTGCGCAGCGTCCACGAAGTGCGTCCCGATCTGGGTCATTTGCCGAGCGCCCTGGACCCCCTTCAAAATGACTTCCCTAAAGGGAGGTAGGGGAGGGGGGGCATGAGCTTCAGTGCCCAGGGGCCCCTGGGGGTACTAATCCAGCCTTGATCTCTGTCAATAAACAAGTTGGCCTCATATTTCTCAAGGATGTTACTGAGAGTTGTGTTGCCAAAACTGTGGAGATCTTTCATTTCAAGAGGCCAAGTTGTAGGATCAAAAATCAAAAACTGATCACATGATTTTAGGGATTCATATCTGCATTCAAACTCATGAATAAGAGCTCTCAATACATTGATTTTGTCCCTGTCAGCATCAGCATGTGACCCAGTCTCTTTCCTGTACTTGCCTTCACTCACCATCAGTAGAGTAAACTGTCCAACAGCAACCCTGAGCTTATCTTTGCATTCACCAATTGTTAGTTTCTCTTGCTGAAACCTGAGGGAGGTGACCTGTAAAATGTTTCCAATATCTAGAATGTTGGCCAGGAAACAACAAAAACACTCTGTACAGATATGTGTCAGGCTCATGTCATCACTTGTTGCCACTTGAATCTGGATGGCTGGTAACATTCTCCATATTTTCAAAAGAATCTAATTTGGCAAAAGCTATGCCTTTCTCCTCACATATGACCTTTAGTTGTGCAATCCGTTTTGCACCCCCTTTCTTTAAGTAAAATCTTAGCAACTGGACTACGGATTGATTACAGTTTTTTACAATCGCTATGACAGATTTTTCAATACATTTAACAAATTTCCTAAACTCTTAACACACCAACACACCTTAAACACACAATTGGCAAAACAGTTAATTTCATGCTCAAAATCACACATTGTAAACTAAACTCCAAAACTAATTTTCAAAATACAATAATACACTAACACAATACACTATGTCTACCAAAACACTGCAAACATGTTTCAAAATCAAATAATTATTCAAAACACTAACACATGTTCTCTTCCAACAGGAACATTTAGTCAATCATAACACAATGACAAAAAAAACACTATCATCAGCTGAAATTACAGAAACTGCATTATTTTATGTGTCAGGTCTGCCCTTATACAATGGACAGTACAGTATATTGTATTGATCAGAGATTGTGTTTTGCACTGTAGTTTCTTTTGAAGCCTCTCTACATTTTTGTTTTGTTGGGTTTGGTAAATGCATGCATTTTGTCACAAAAAAATTAATGACCATCTCAGAGTAGCTTTATAGAATGTACAGTTTATGAAAAAAAAAAGACAGAGACAGAATTGCTGCAGTAAAGACTTTATTTGCAAAATGACATTACTGCAAGATATACAAACAGAAAAAGCACCGGAATAATACAGTTTTTTTCAATCGCTAACAAGCGTGCACCCATACTTCAGATACTTTTTCTAAACTCTTAACACAGACTCACACCTACAAAACACAATTGGCCAAATGGTTAATTGTCTTCTCAAAAACACATTTTGTTAAATATATACTAACTCTTCATTTCAAAACAGAACACATGTTTCTCTGTGCACACACTAACTTTACCAAAACACTGGAAATCTGACTCAAAATGAAATAATTCTGTCAAAGAATAACACTTGTTTTCACTTCACGAGGTACATGCAGTCAATCAAAGTACACCAGGTTTCAAAATCCTGGCTATTGTTGACATTTCTAAAACTGCATAGACTTTTATGTTTCAGTTTTACAGGTGCAATTCACCGTTTTACACTAAATTTCTTGGTTGGGAACTGTATGTCGACATGTACAGTACAGTCACATTCATAATCATTCCAGTAAAAAGCAAATCAGTTTTTATTCCTTTACTGTTTACTACAGGAGGTACAGTAGAAACACGGTTTGATAGAACAGAAAAAGTTTTACAGTATTGCTAACAGTGAACAAAATATCCATTAAACTCACAAGAGCATTGTGAACAAAAAAACAACAGCAAAAAAAAAGGGGACAAAAAAACATAAAATTACTGTATCTTATCTACCTCTGGCACCAATCTTTCGTGCAGGTCTTCTAAAAATAGGAGAAGGCGGTCGGTGTTGTAGGGGCCAATCTCACATTTATGCAGGAGTGCACCATTGTTGGAGATTGCGGCACACATGGTGATGTTGGCTCCTCTCTGGCCCGGCACGGTAACTGTGGCCCTTTTGCCAATTATGTTTCTCCCACGGCGACGCCTTTTCGCCAAGTTGAAGCCAGCCTCGTCAACATAGATAATTTCATGTGGGACTTGATTGGCCTCCAACTCCATGACTCTCTGAAAGTAATTAGACACAGTGTATGTAAATGCTGTGCTGTACTGTATATCCACTGTATGTCCTAATGTACTTCAGGTTTATAGAGTAGTTTGCTGCAAAACACACTGTGTATAGTACAGTAATGACTGTATTGCATAACCTTACCTGGACGTATTGGTGACGGAGTTCTTTGATGCGCTCACTGTTCCTTTCAAAAGGAACTTTGTATAGTTGTTTCATTCGGACTCTGTGTTTAGCTAGAGTCCGAGAAATGGATGTTATGCTGATTGCTGCAATGTTCCCAAAGACAAGGTTGTCCTCTACAACTCTGGACTGAATGTCCTTCAGTTTTATTTCATTGTCAGCAATCACCATGTTGACAATAGCAAGTTCCTGTTCTTCATTCAGGAGCTTTCCTCTGCCCCCTGAGGGAGGTAGACGTTGAATCCTTAGAGGAACAAAATACAGTTACATATTAGAGACCGGAGGCATACAGTCACTCTAATACTGTAAATGGTAATATTACAGTATTTACAGTACACTTTGCTGTAAGAGAAGCAATATCCTACCTGTTGGTTTCTCTGAAAATACGGACAATGGATGCCACTGTGTCCCGGCTGAGATTTGGTTGTACTCGTTCACCAGCCTCTCTGTATGATAGCCCATGGTTTATGACATGGTCAATGATAGTTGCTCTTATTTGATCAGTTACCCTAGCTCTGGTCCTTCTTTGAGCGCCACCACGCATTCTAACTCCTCTCCCTCTCCCTCGCCCCCCTCCTCTCCCTTGCCCTTGTCCTTTCCCCCCTCCTCTCCCTTGCCCTTGCCCCACTCCTCTCCCTTGCCCTTGTCCTTGCCCCACTCCTCTCCCTTGCCCTTGTCCTTGCCCCCCTCCTCTCCCTTGCCCTTGTCCTTGCCCCCCTCCTCTCCCTTGCCCTTGTCCTTTCCCCCCTCCTCTCCCTTGCCCTTGCCCCACTCCTCTCCCTTGCCCTTGTCGTTGCCCCACTCCTCTCCCTTGCCCTTGTCCTCGCCCCACTCCTCTCCCTTGCCCTTGTCCTTGCCCCACTCCTCTCCCTTGCCCTTGCCCCACTCCTCTCCCTTGCCCTTGTCCTTGCCCCACTCCTCTCCCTTGCCCTTGCCCCACTCCTCTCCCTTGCCCCACTCCTCTCCCTTGCCCTTGTCCTTGCCCCACTCCTCTCCCTTGCCCTTGCCCCCCTCCTCTCCCTTGCCCTTGTCCTTGCCCCACTCCTCTCCCTTGCCCTTGCCCCACTCCTCTCCCTTGCCCTTATCCTTGCCCCACTCCTCTCCCTTGCCCTTGCCCCCCTCCTCTCCCTTGCCCTTGTCCTTGCCCCACTCCTCTCCCTTGCCCTTGCCCCACTCCTCTCCCTTGCCCTTGTCCTTGCCCCACTCCTCTCCCTTGCCCTTGCCCCACTCCTCTCCCTTGCCCTTGTCCTTGCCCCACTCCTCTCACTTGCCCTTGCCCCACTCCTCTCCCTTGTCCTGGTACTCGTCTTCCTCTCCCTCTTGCAGGCATTCTTTCTTTCTTTCTTTCTTTCTTTCTTTCTTTCTTTCTTTCTTTCTTTCTTTGTGTTGCTCTATATTGTTTCTTTTCCACACAAGATCAGCCCAAAGAGTCCTCTTTTAGAACATATGATCATGTGATTGAAAGAACCTCAACACCTGAGTGTGCTTCCTAGATGGGAATCAGCTGTGATTTATATATTTGCATAACTTCAATAAGCTGTTTCTCATTAGCAATGGAATAAAATACAGGGAATATATTTGTGTTTCAATTCACAATATGAACAGCTGTTCACTTTGACTTTAGCCTGTAAGGTTAGGTTTAGAACATGGCGTTATCTGTTCTGACATACAGTGTTAAATCATTGGTAAATTTGGCAGTAAAAATCCATTGTTTTGGTCTTGTTTGAGCTTGTGTGTAAAATAAGTTCAAGCATTTTAAATTTGTGTTAATTGTATGCATTTTGTGTTAAAGCAACAAGAAATGTGTTAATAGTATAGCTTACACAGGTGGATGTAGTGCTAACTGTGTTAAGAGTTTTGGAAAATTGTTAAAAGTATTGAAAAATCTGTCATAGCAATCGTAAAAAACTGTAAATGACTCACAGTATGGGACTGCGCGATCAGCCGACTTGGCGCAGTTCTCCAGGGTGTGGGCAGTGCAAAGAATATGCACAAGGGAGTCCCCGATGTCAACAATATGATGTATTTTTGGAACGAACCCGTTGTAAATTCCAACGTTGACGGCGGCTCCGTCCGTGCATACCGAGACCAGCTTTGTCTTCCACTCCGTTAAACTGCACGCATGGAACAGTTGAGTCCATCCACTATATCCTGTGCTGTTCGATTGGTGCCAAGATGAATTAATCCAAGGAAATCTGAGCTGAAATGTCCGTTGCTGGAAACAGAAACAATGTACACGATTTCCTGTTCCGTTTTTGTTATATCTTCGGATCCATCGAAGAGCACACCCCAAAATTCAGCTGCTTGCAGTTTTTCTCTCAAATCTGAAGTTATTGTCTGTGTGATGCACTGGATGATGCGGCTCCCCCCTTCTCGAGAATGATACGCGTTCCCGACATTACAGATTTTGCCCGTTGCTTGAACACTATAGACCCATGCTTAGACTAAAGTAACACAACTTGAAGCTTTTGTTACCATACCTCAAACACATGTACCCATACCTTAAACAAAAGCGCTGCTTTGCACTCTAGTTGCAATTCTGCAACACACTTACTCCTTTATGCAACACACTTGGTCCTGCATACTACACTCTATTTCATACATAAGACACTTCGTTCAAAAATGAAATCTCAGGGTGCCATTTGGAAAACACATGTATCCAAAATACAAAACACATCGGGTAATTGCAACCACTCAAATACACACATGAAGACACTTACTTGCAAAACTGAACACCAATCAGCCAGCTACAAAAAGCCCTCAGTTTAGCCATTTCAAGAACTTTGCAAGCATGGATGGAGGGAGAGCAAGAGGAAGAGGAAGAGGAAGATGTGGAGGATGAGGAGGACGAGGATGATGAGGAGGATGAGAAGGACGAGGAGGATGAGGAGGATTAGGAGGGCGAGGAGGATGAGGAGGACGTGGAGGACGAAGAGGACAAGGTCAAGGTCAAAGAGGCCATGCACCCACCCCTATTTCTGATGATATAAGAGCAACTTTGGTGGACCATGTCATCAACTATGGCCTGACTATGAGGGAAGCTGGGCAGAGAGTCCACCCACATCTAAGCCGCTTCACAGTGGCATCTGTAAGAACATTCTGACTAGAAAACAGGTATGTCTTCACCTCTCTACCTTCTACTCTACTCAGATGGTATTTACAGCACTGTACTACAGTATATCACATTACCACATCATGTAAAACAACAGGGTATTGCAGGGTGCTAATGCTCCTTTTGCAGCCAAAGTGGTAGTTTTTGTGAAACATACCATGATTACTTATATTGAGATGTTTCAGTACAGTGGATGATACAGTATATACAGTAAAGTACTGTAAGAAAAAGAAGCAAACCGAGGACAATTTGTGGTTGTATTTCTCTAGAATGACTAAAAGACCTTCTGGGGGAGGACGCCAACGCCTGTTCACACAACAGCAGGAACTTGCCGTTGTGGACCTAGTGAGGGCAGACAATGCCATCCGTCTCCACCAGCTACGGCAGAAAATACTTGCAGACAGGCAAGTGTTCAACAACATAAACCATGTGAGCATCACCACCATCAGACGCATCTTGGGAAAACACAACATCACCATGAAGCAGCTCTACAGGTTCCCATTTGAGAGGAACCATGTCAGGGTCAAAGGACTTCGAGCTGAATATGTACGGGTAAGTGTAACTGTCCTTTACATTTACAATACAGTATTGGTGAAATCCAGTAGCAGCTGAATATGTACCATATCAGTACCACATGGATCCATTCGGAGAGCTACACGGGTACCTGTGTGATGGGGTGAGGGTTCTGTATGTGTAGCACTGTAGTACAGTAATATGTTTTTTTTTTTTGTTACAGAGAATCTTGGCCATGGATGGAGCTGCACAACCTCATGAATTCATTTTCATTGATGAAGCTGAATTCGACCTGAGCAAAACAAGACGAAGGGGTCGTAATGTAATTGGCCAAAGGGCAAATGTGGACAATTTTTTTTTTTGCACAATTTTGGGTTGTTTGAAAATGTGCCTCCTGAAAATATGCCTTCTGAATAAACAGTGAAAATGAAAGACTGCAGTGTTTTATATAAAGTAGACTAGTGTGTTCCCCCTACTCTGAAAGTGTATGCATATGATGCAAGTATGTGTCATTTTGTCATCAGAGTTACATTTTGACAAAGAATGTTAGGTTTTGATAGCACTAGCAGAGTTTAGGTTTTGATAGTAGAGTTTCAATTTGACACAGATGTGAATGGTATATTTCCCAGTGTTGTGTCATGTTTACTTGTGTGTAGAGTTTTGGCACAATGAGCGAAGTTTTGCAAAATGTATTCAAGCAACGGGCAAAAACTGTAACTCCAAGCCTCTTCAGAAGCGGAATATCTTCCTCATATGAACGCATGGGACGTCCATGTTTCGCTTTGTGAAAGGCTAAAAGAAAAACATTACACAGTGCCCGATGTTGTTCTTCATTCAGTTTTCCTTTCCATTTGTCGAGTGGACCACTGGGCCTCTGGTCCTGGCTGCTTCTGTTTTCATTATCAATTGCTTGAACTATCTTCTGGTGCTCTCTGCTATTGGCATGTTTATCAAACGCTGGGTGATTGAAATTTTTGGTACCTGTATAAAAAGCGCCGGTTTTGTCCGCCAGAGTGGGATTTCCACGGCACATTTTGCACCACATCTCTGTGCGTTCAACATTTGTCTGAAGCCAACTGACCTCCTGCAGCCACTTTTCAGAGAACACGTGCTTCTTTTGCGGTTCAGACTCAGTCTGGCATTTCTTTGGAGGTGGAGGGACATCAAAATAAGTGCTCAATGGAGCTTGCTTCTTGGACATTTTGACGTTCTGAGGCCTATCAAATCTTAGGTACGCAAATGAGGGTTGTGGCAATTCATCTGGTACGCATTGTTTAATTGGGTCGCGCATGCGCACCTGCGCACCACTTGAATCCCTGAATATAAGCCTATTTATATTTATGTATCTGCGTGAAAAATCAATAAATACATATAATTAACACTAACCAAAAAATCATTGGCTTATCATTAATGTTTCACTCGGTGGTAATATTTAATACTTGCTGAGCTTCTGATTAATTTAGCTATATGTATATATATTTAGCTATATAAAGAGTGCTAATGACTTTACTTTTAATAAGTCCCATCTTATTTATCAATAAATTAAAAATTGAAAAGGTCATTCTTTGTCATTTACATTGGGCAGGGCATTTTGAATGTATTATATACTAATTCAATTATATTTATATACACTCTTATATTAATCTTCACTTTTGAGTTTGTTTATTTATAAAGCACATTTCAACAGTCACAGGACTGACCAAAGTGCTGTACAATCATTAAATAGAACATAGCATACGGTTAAAATACACAACAGCTGAGAGGTTACATGTATAGTATTAGACAATTGAACTATAGACATATATTCAACATCAAGTTAAAATTTAATCTGGGTCCCACTACTGAAAAGGCTCTATCTCCTCTACGCTTTAACCTTGTGCAAGGAACAGCAAGTATATTAAGATTACTGGATCTTAAGACACGGGACGGGCTGTATAAGTGTATGAGTTCTGATAGATAACTTGGAGCAAGATGGTGCAGGCATTTGAACACGAGTAGGAGAATTTTGTAATCAATCCTATATTGGACAGGTAGCCAATGTAGAGCTCGCAGGATGGGTGTGACATGATCAAATTTACGTGTTTTCGTAAGAAATTTGCCCGCAGCATTTTGAACAAGTTGAAAGCGTGTGAGCTGGGCTTTTGAAATGCCGCAATAAAGGGAGTAATCCAAGCGTGAAGTTATGAACGCATGGATGGCTGCCTCAAGGGATTTTTCAGGAATAAAATGTTTGATTTTGGCAAGAAGGCGGAGTTGATAAACTTTTATATTACATATATTAGTGTAAATTAATGATATTATTATATTACAGTTTTTCTGAATTGCTAAAACACATTTCTTGAAACTATCACTCACTTTCTCAAAACCTTAAACACAAAACCAAATTTTCACACCACATTTAGAGAACCTCTGGCTCTTCTGGCAAAATCAAACAATTGCCTCAAAACCATTTTATCTGTGCTCAAAATCAAACAATGCTTCCAGATCATACACACAACGAGTCAATATTATAAACACTACAGATCATTCATTACACACTACATCAAAAAATGGAGAACACAGAATCCAAAGCATGCAGTTACAGAAAAAAAGTATATTGTAACAAAGTAAACAAAATTTGCAATTACGTAAAAAAGTATAGTAATGACTACTAACATTAGTAAGGTGAATAAATTTCTGTATGCACTGCAAGTATAGTATTGTACTGAATATTGTATAGTTTTGAATGTCTGGATATTCAGCACTTGCATACTGTAAAAATACAGTGACCCAACTGCAAAAGCCAAAAAGGTTACAGTAAAAAACTCTACATGAAAAGCATGTTACAGTCACTCAAAAGAGTTGAGCAACTGCAAAATCAAGGTCAGTGAGAGAGATTTTACATGTATTCTGCTTCAGCATCGTGTCTTCATGTTCTGGTGGAGGAGTTTGTCCACATCACAGACACACTGTCGTCTCTGGAGGCAAAGAGAAAAACCCTAAAGCCAGATCCAGCCTTGACAGTGTTCTCCACACATGCTCTTCATCATCCTCATCCTCTTCCTCCTTGTTCACCACCTCTTACACGCACTCTTCCTCCTCTCTCTCTTATATCTTTTCAATCCATATAGGTATCAACATTCAGTGCAACATTTTGAGTCAATTTTGGCACTCTAAACGGACTTGTATTATGTACAGTTGGTTTGGTCACATCATTAGAAATAAGTGTGAACAATTTTGAGTCGTTGTGTGTAAATGATGACAAGAGTGTTGTAGTTGTGTTTAACTTTTGCCTGTCTGTGTTTAGAGTTTTGAAACACACGTGCATCACAGTGTGAAATGTGTTTTAGTGAGCGAGAATGTGTTTAGAGTTTTGCAAAAAGGGTGCATGAGATTTGGAAACAGTGTTTTAACTGCCTGAACTTGTTTAATGTTTTACAGAAAGAGTGATTTAATTGACAACTTGGTTTAGGCTATTGAGAATTTGGTTCAGAGAATGGGATTAAGTGTTTTAGCAATTCAGAAAAACTGTAATGATATTATTTAGGAGGCAAATTTTAAATATCACTTTTAATTGGAAAAAGCTTATCAGAGAACCACAGACATTCTGTACCACACAGTGGCGGAGCCAGAGGGGGGTCCGGGGTGGCACTGGACACCCCTGACATGCGATTGGCCACCCCGGGTGCCACCCCAAAATTTTATTTGCTACTGGCAGTTGCTGACGCTGATTTAAAAAAAATAATAATTACGTTCGCCGGCAGCGCGGCGCGCGCGCGTTTTCAAACGGACGAGCAGAGGACGAGAGATAGTTGCAAGATACCGAACTTCACCGAATAAGAAAACATCATATTTAAAGTAAATTTTTAAGGCGAATATATTCGGCCTAATACACGCATACAGTAGGCTACCTTGCCGTGTGTACGTTACAGTATACAAATGTTCTAGCTAATGTGAGGATAGGAGATCAAAACGGAGGCAAAGAAGAGCAGAAACAAGCGATATCATAATGCGATCACTAGGACTGTGAAGCTTTATGGGTGTAGGGTGCTGATGGACTCGATCTACTGTGTTTTGATCATCATTAAATTAAATCTGATCCTGATGTAGTCTTTGATAAAAATGCGATTTTCTCAGCTTTTTGCTCATGTTGCTTTTATGAAACTTGCCAACTCAATTCAAGTGTTGATAAAAAAGACGCATGAAGCTAGAATAAAACAGATTTTTTTTTTTTTTAAAGCACAGGGTCTGTTCTTTGGTATGTTCAGATATTCATACAACAAAATATTCTGGGGTGCCATGAAATTGTGAAAATTACCAAAAACACCAATTTTTTTTTATACTGGGAGAATAGTTATGATAAAAATGTTGGTAATTGATGATTGGAATATGAATATGATTTGAATCATATTTTAAACATGGCATATTTTTTAACAGGGTCAATTAAACATGAAAAGAAAGAGAGATAGGCTATAAGAGTTATTTTTAATAAGCACAAGTCCAGTCATTTTATGAAAAAAGGTTTAACAAATTGCAGCAGAAGCAAACTCAAATAATTTTGTATCCTCAATATGTCCTGAGTAAGGAAAAAAAGTCCAGAAGAATTCCATTAGGGGAAAGTTTTGAAAACTGTTTCTGGGGATTCACTTTTTATTTTACCTACCTTTTGTCTTCTGCATTCTCCTTACCATTGTCTCCTGTTCTTCCCTCAGACTCGTCCCCCAGAAACAGTCCCACAGACCCAGCCCAAAACTCAATCTCTTAAAAAGTACTTCCTGCCTCTATGTATTAATGGTCATGGGTAGCCTAAATGGGTTCCATTCAGACATTAACATTAAGTATTTTACAGTTATATGTCAACAAGATTCAACAAGACATTTTCACCAGGCTAAACCCAATGTTTAGACCTGTTGTGGTATTTATGCAAATTAGCACATACATAATTAGATTATGCACCATTTGTCCATGTTAACAAACAGTTTTAAAAAAAAACTTGTAATACATTTTTTGTTTGTCTTGATGTAAGTAATCAACTCAGTAATTTTCATGGTGATATCTAAAGGTTAATTTTTACCCTATTCATGTGAGAGAAAGAGTGAATAGGCTATATTTGGGTCTTTTTCTAAACTTTCCCCTAATGGGATTCTTCGGGACTTGTTTTTCCTCACTCAGGACATATTGAGGATACAAAATCAGTTGAGTTTGCTTCTGTTGCAATTTGTTCAAGGTTGACCCCCATTTTGGCTTAAAATGACTGGACTAACAGGCAGATCAGATGCAAACAGACCCCAGTCCCTGCATCACTACTGGCTAGTCAGAGTCAGTGTGGTCAGACTTCAGAACCATCAAAAGCTCAGAGCATCTACCAGACACAGGCAGTCAATCACATACCAAATTCAGGAATTTAAGTTGAGAAGATTTTGCCAGATTAAAAGGATAGTTCACCAGAAAATCAACACACAAAAAAAAAAAATAGAAAGAATAATTATAAATTATTATAATGAAATAATTATGTTGTATTAAATCTTCCTAGGATAAGATTTTATATTGATGGGCAATAAAATTGTTTAAATTTTTCAAGTACATGTCTGCTTGATGCCTGCTATATCTAATTAAAAAAAAATTGTAAATGTGAGGGTTTTTTTGTAAATAAATGCAGCAGTTCATAACAGACACATGCTACGGTATCTTATCTCCTTGGTGCTTCAGCTTTGTTTTCTGCAAATATTTTGGATGTTCAACACTTATAGACACAAACAGAGTGACCCAATTCCTTCCATAAGCTTTTCCACTGTATGTGTGTGTGTGTGTGTGTGTGTGTGTGTGTGTGTGTGTGTGTGTGTGTGTGTGTGTGTGTGTGTGTGTGTGTGTACTGTGTACCCCCGCAAGTAGCAGTGGCCACCCCCTGGCCACCCCATGTATAAAACTCTAGTTCCGCCACTGGTACCACAGGAATACCTCTACATTTATTCCTGTCTCTTCTAGTTCAGAAACTTGAGCACATATGCAGGTATGCACATGAAATTTTTGATTGATAGACCAAACCCACATTATAATGTCACAGGAGGTGGAGAGTAGCGCTGGAAGTGAACTTCATATAAATGTGCTTAAGAATAAACTGAGGATCCAGACTCTGTACATCTTTCATTCAGGCAAAATGTTGACCTACAAGGTGACAGTTTCTACTGGTGTAGAGGTGATTGCTGAGACAACGAACAGCATTTTCTTGACGCTGATAGACTCAAATCATCAGAGCAGTGACAGAATCCTGGTCAACAAATCCTATTTTGCTGATCTTAAAAGGGTAAGAACGTAAAAGATTATTTTTTATTTTAAGTAATTTCTTTATTTCTATTATGATATTATATATATATATATATATATTTCCTTTTAAATTATTTGAACATATTTAGTTGTAATTAATTTTAGTAAATTTAAATAATACATATTTTTTGTTTTGTTATCTTTCTTTCTTTCTTTTTTTATTATTTATATAGCACACATAATATAACAGACGTTGCCCAAGGTGCTTCACAAACAGTAGGATAAAACACTTAATTAAAAGTTACATATAAACAAGCAATGGAATATAAACATAAGACAGGAGACAGCTACATACTGTATCACTTTCACACAAAGGGCTAAGCCACTTCAGACTGACCCCCATGCTACATCTAATAAGTGGGTTTTTAACAGCGACTTAAACACAGCCAACGACTTTGCTGATCTGACAGAGTGCGGGAGGTTATTCCACAGTATAGGACTGACTCGAGAAAACGCTCTGTCACCTTTACGTTTAAAATTTGTTCTTACAGTCACAAGGAGATTTAAATTTTCCGATCTCAATGACCTGGACGGAGTGTATACAGACAACAACTCAGAAAGGTATGGTGGTGCCAAATTATGTAGTGCTTCGAAAACCAGAACAATGATCTTGTAATGCACTCTATACTCGACTGGCAGCCAACTTAGGATCTCAATAAAGGTGTAGCCTTTGGCTGCAGCATTTTGTATGTTTTGAAAGCGTGCCAGAGCTTTTTTATCAATCCCAGCATACAGTGAATTACAATAATCCATTCGAGAGAAGACGACCGCAGAAATAGCTCTCTCAAAATCTGTTGGAGATAAAAATGATTTGGTTTTTGCTGAAAAAAACTAGATTTAACCACAGAATTTATTTATTTATCCATTTTTAGCTCAGAGTCCAAGATAAAATCAAGGCTTTTAACCTTTTCAGAGATTGCAACAGCCAGGGGGGGGGGTATCTTTTTAGTCGCTCGGACACTAAATGGGAATTGGGGCCTGAAAACTATCACCTCAGTTTTCTCTTCATTTAGTTTTAAAAAATTTGCTGCCAACCAGTCTTTCACCTCCTGAATACAAGCTAATAGGTTACCAAAAGTATTACTATTTGACTGTTTTACCGAAAAATAAATCTGTACGTCATCCGCGTAGCAGTGAAAAGACATATTGTGTTTCCGAAAAATAGAACCAAGAGGTAGCATATATAGAGAGAATAAGATAAATCTATACTCGCGGGCGGGTATAGATATATACACTAGATGTCGCTTGGCTACGGTTTCGTTCCAATGAACAGCAGTAGCCAAGGCGACGTCTAGTGTATATATCTATACCCGCCCGCACCCTCAGATCATTTGGACGCGGCTGTGTTCAAGAGGTAACAACGATATAAATACCAGGGTTTTTCCTGCATAGAGAATTATGAGGCGGCCGCCTCCGTCAAATTTCGTGCCGCCTCCGGCTCTCGACAAAACTCGGACAGACAGTCATGTCAGATACACTTTTTCCACCGTGATGGTTTTGTTGCGGTTACCGCTTGTGTCCATTCTCAAACCGTATAGTGCTGCTGCTGCGCGCAGTGCGTGAATAAGTAATAAAACATTCAATTTCCAATTAATCGAGGGTGGATGACAGATAAATAATTTTGTGTTGAGTTTAATAAAGACACGGAACTCTCATCACGGTAAAACGCAATGAACGTGCGTCACTTTACTTTCGTTTTCAACAACGTAATTCTCTTCATGGAAAACCAATCAAGGAAAACACATCAGGAGGACTCGACAATAACGCTTGTCTGGGACCATATACTTTGTCCGGGACACGTGTGTTTTTTTCTTTCTTTCTTTTTTGAAGGGAAAAGTGAGACAGAATTGTAGCCCATCCGGACAAATGCCCTGATTAAAAAAAAAAACATTTAATATAAAAATATTCCGAATCACCGAAAACGTGAGGATGATTCTGTTTATTTAATTTAATGTAAGTGGCGATTGATAGCCTATAGTTGATAATAATATAGGCCTACTGTACTGACGGTAACAAAGTTGCGCTGTTGAGGCTCGTGCTGTTATTTATAACATATTATAGTTAAGAAACAATAGCCTTGGCTACACACGACCAGAGAGCCGTTTTCCTGAATGCCATCAAGATTGAAACCCAGACTGATTTCATAATCATAAAAGTTCAATAAACAAATAGTTAAAATTAAGTCACTTACATTTGAGACAATGACTGTTTTTGTTCTGTTTCAGCAGCGAAAATAGTTCCAAACAAAGATCATAGCAGAACCACCGCGAATCTGACAGCAACACTCAGCCGTGTTTCATTACTGAATGATTCAGCGTTTTGAACGAATCGATTGAATCAAAGATTCAATTACCTATTCATAAACTGCCTCATTCGGAATGAATCAGCCTTTTGAACGAATCGTTTGAATGAATGACTCAATGACTCGCTCTTTAAGACGGTCGCCTGCCGCCTCCTACTGGCGGTTTAGTTTCAAACATTTTTAACATTCCTTATTTGTATTTTCAAAAATATTTAAAATAATCTAATTTAATACAGTTATAATTTTTCAATGTAAATTATTTAATTTGATTGGAAACAGCCTAATGTCTTATTATTTTAATTGAATATATTGATCAAATTTAAGAATTTGAAATGAAAGATGGAGCAAACATTTAATAAAATAAAACCTTATAAATGGTACAAAAAATTATTCTGTTTTCAAACAGCGATGTAATGAAACATTGACAATTTAAGTCTGAAGGGAGAAAAGCCTCTGTTTAGGCTATTAAGGAAATGTAATTTTGCCAAAAGAAGAACTTTTATTTTGAATAAATGTTAATTTTTAATTAGCCAACTTCAGTGTGATATGTTACCATATTATCATGCTTAACACTGAGAATTTGAATAATTGTAATGTGATGATCAGATGCAGATATCTAAATCAAAGAATATGGGTGGTTTGCGGGTGGATTTTTTATTTTTAACAGTGGATTTGGGTGACTCAAAGTGCACCAGATTAATGAATTTATCTTTAAAATTTACAAAAATTTCTTACGGGGGGGCATGCCCCCGGACCCCCCTAGAGGTACCAACCTCCGCCCACAAAAATATGCCGAAAACACATTAGGCTATATGATGATCTATGAAAAATAACATTTAATTACCGTATTATTAAACTACATTATTAGGATTTTACCACCTCCGCCTCATTTTGAGCCAGGAAAAACCCTGAATACTTTTCGTTTTCTCACACAAACCGCTCGTTTCGTGTCTTAGGCCATCAATGTGTACTTACGATGGGGAATTGTTTAATTTGGACGACAGGGAATTGTTTTAATTTGGACTTTGTGCATGCTCTTTGAGACCGTGAGTCGTGACCATAGACCTGCATGATATGACTGTCAGACAAGAACGGTTTGACCTAAAAATATCTAAATTGAAACTACTGCGGAAAAAAAGACACCTACATCTTGGATGCCCTTGAGGTAAGTGAACTATCCCTTTAATATCAGTAGTTTTAAAGCTGATGAGATCATTGAAAAACTTTTGTCCAGCAATCTGTATATTCTCAAATGTCAGGGTGACACAACTGCAAACATGGCTATTTTATTATATATAATTATATAATATATAATATAATCTATCATCTTCACCAAAGTGATTTTCACCAAAACTGAATCAGATCATTTTCAGACCATGCTAACAATAAAAACAAAAAACTTAGAATTTAAGTTGATTTCTGTTCTAACTGTTCTGGTTCTGGAATAAAGCATGAGCTAATTTGATGAGCAAAATGGATGTGAGGTTCTATCTATGTTTTAGCATGTTCAGACCAAAATTAGTTTGTGTCATAGCCATCGTGACTTGAGGGTACCTGCACAGATCCGGAAGAGTGTGACCTAGTGCTCACGAGATATATTTAAAAAATTGTTTATAACATTTCAAAAAGGGCTAATAGCTTTTGCCAATTGTGAGACTGGTCTTGATAGATTCCTTGGGACATGCCGTTATCATCTAAAACATCGAAGAATGAATTGTTCTGAATCTGAACTGAATCTGATGCTGTATCTCTACAACACTTTGGCATATTGACACCAAACTTAATGTGCGTCATAGTCACCAAATCAATGTGGTCACAGCGCCACCCACTGGTCAAAAGTGATAAGCAATTACGTCACATTACAAATTGTGTTTATGATTTTTCAACTATTTGGCCTAAAATTGTCTCCGAATGTCTTTACTCATATTTGCAATTGGTCTGATGCTTCCTGCCATACTTCTCATTTTGCCTCTGCTGTGCTTGTGCCATTAATCTATGCTTGCAGCTGTATTCAAGTGCTTGGGCCCTATTGTTTTCCTTAGGATTATTATTAGGGCACTACCAACTGGCAGCAGGAAGTGTGTCACTTACAAAAGACTTAAAATAGTCCACTTAAACCTTCCAAAATCGCTTCAAACTTGGTCAGAATAATGTCAAGACATTGCTGATGTAAAATTGTGAAAAGATTTTTCTTATCTTAAAATGTGTCACCATGGTGATGCCCTTTTCTTTGTATATTCATGTGTTTTTGAGGTTCTTAGTATGAACTTTGAAACTCATGAAATTTGGCACACGCATCAGAGTTGTTGGTTTTTAGGCACGGATGGGGGGGGGGGGTATATAGTGCCAACTTTTGACTAAAAAAGTCACGTAACTCTGTACAAATATTGTTCTCATCAGGCCGGGCAACTTTCAAATTTACATTTATTAGCCCCACCTAGGAAATCAGCCTTTTTCTTGTTTTTTGTTTTAATTAATGTGGAATTTGAGATAATTGCAGGCACTGAACTTTAAAATACTCCTCCAAGGCGATTCCTGAAATTCTCACCATTTTTCCAAGACATTGAAGATGTTAAATTGCCAAAGGTTTTTTGATGTATGGAACAGTATTGCCATGTTGAAGGAATAAATGTATGACAAAAATGGGAAACCGGAAACCTGTAATCGTATATCTTCTATACGCATCATCTGATTTAGATCAAATGTGTGTTGTATGTTTGGATCATATGGATGTGGCTATTTTGAGTCATGGTCACGGCGCCACCAGCTGGCAGCAGGAAGTGTGTCATTAACAATATGTAATGAAATAGTTACACATGTGTACATACATGTGCCCATCGTGCTTTGGCCTGTCTTCCCCTGTATTTCATTTTGTTTTCTTATTAACCATTTTCTGATAAAATTAGGATACACAAATGTAGAGAAATAAAAACACTGCATCTGGTGAGATAAAATGATCAAACCTGGGCATCCTGATAGTGCACATAATCAGGGAATTAAATTAGGATGAATCCCCCTTCACCAAAGCCTATGGAGAGATGTTTCTTGTTTGTTTGTTTTCCCATATTATGTGTCTAATAAAAGTTGTCATTAAAGGAGATCTCCCTCAACATCCGTGTGAAGGAGGACTTTGGAGACGTTGTCCTGGTGAAACTTGAAAAGGAGAAACACTTGGTCAATGTTCAGTGGTTTTGTGGGCATATCACAGTGAAAACTCCCTCTGAAACATGCTTCGAGTTCCCCTGTCAGTGCTGGATAGCAGACGAAAAGCCAGTGTTTATTCGAGAAGGCACTGGTACGTGGATTATCGCTTTTGTTCATTATCCAGTTTTAAATTAAGGCATTATTATTATCCATCATACTTGTTATTATTTATTAATGATGCTTGCCAAAGGCAAAGCAACAGTATTGTTATTGATCATACTTATTACTGCTGCTTGCCATAGGCAAAGCAACACTAGTGTTCTCTTGCATACTTATAATTCTTTTTTTTTTAATTATTATTCCACACAAAAGTTTGGCATGTAACTCGTCCCGCACCGTTTGTCACAGACCCACGAATGAGGCGTCATATCGTGCGGATTATTCGGGAATGGTGTACTATGACTTTTTTAAGCGATCGGGGGTACGATGTTCGCCCCACTGGCTAAAAAGCGGCCAAAAAATCCCATAGACTTAACATTGCAACAAACTTTTACGAGTCAGAGCGAGGATTTCGCAGAAACGTGTGATTTGTCACATTTGAAGAGGCTGACAGGCTCTGTAAGAACATACCTCACAATGGGGTAAAAGTTGCACCCTTGGGGGACAGGAGCGGCCCAAAGTTTCCCCATTGACTTACTATGGTGTAGGACGGCCCATGAAATGCATGCATTTCTCCTACTATGGTAAATTGCATAGGGATTTTGTATTGAACGTAGCTCTGGATCACAGTGTCATAGAGACAAGGGAGCAGGCTCATTTTACTCAGACAACCAATCAGTCTCTCAGGATCATTGTGAAGCTATCAAGCCACGCCCTAGCAACCATTTAGAGCACCCATAGCAACAAGTTCTATAGACTTCCACTGAAAGAGATCAAAGGGATATCTTTACATAGAAGTGTCATAGAAACATGAGGGTGGTCTCGTTTGACTCGGGGCAGCAAACAGCCAATCATGAATCACCTCAACACGTCCTAGTCCCGCCCTAGCAACCATTGTCGAGCATCTTAGCAACCAAAATCCAAAGAAGGATATCTTCCATTCTGAATGTCACAGAGGCATGGGAGTTGGTTTATATCATTCATACTGACAAGCAGTCTTTGCAGTTTCATCATTGGCAGGTCCTAAGCCACTCCCTAGCAACCAAACAGAGTACCCTAGTAACCGTTTAGCAATACCTATATCTCTGCATCAGAATATCGTATAGAGATGGGGGTTGGCTCGTTTGTTTCGGTTGGGAAACAGTCTGTAAATATCACAATGGTAACTATGTAAACACCCATATCGCAACATATAGAAGCCATATTTCAGCTCCACAACATCGTACAGACATGGTTGTTGGCTCGTATACAATCATGTACAACACCCTAGCAACCGAGTGGCGAGTTTTGCCATTGCAATCACCCACTCACATTAGTTATTATTATTATTACTATTGTTATTATTATTATTATTATTTTTTAAATTAAATTGTTCAGTTTTGATTTGAATTATGTCTTAAATGCTCTCCTTTCTATGTGTAAAATGTGTGCTATGTATTTCTTTGTGTGTTCATTTAGCTGGATTGCCTCAGGATGACCCTGGATTTCTTAAAGAGAAAAGACAAGAGGAACTGAAATCTAGACGGGACAGATTTAGGTTTGAAGAAACAATTACATTCTTGAACAATATTCATTTGTTGCAGTTTTTTTCTTTACTACTCCCGGTACAGTTCAATGTGATTGACACACTAATATTGTAAATATATTGCACATATACATTATATTGTTATATACACAGGCCCGTAGCAACGAATGAAAAAGTGTGTGATTGTGTTTCATTTTTGTTATTAACATTCTAAAATACTCAAAGCAAAACCCAGGGCTGGACATTGTATTCATCCACACTACATTAAAAGAGTTTATTACAATAATCTCCACTGCATAATTTTTTTTCATATTCTAGTAACTTGCTACTTGAGTACATTTTTCATTGGATACATTTTTACTTTTACTTAAGTAATTATTTGGGTTATTTACAGTGGCCCAGTACTGCACAATACAACAAAACATAAAATGCAAAATGGAATCAAAATAGGCCATAAAGTCTAATAAGCGCTTAATCCTCTGGTGCTCCTCGCGTGGCGTGTTAGTATTAATGGGTCAAGTTATGAAGAAAAAACTCAAAGGTTGAGTTGAAAGTTGTGGTCCTTCTTCCAGAAACAAATGTCTGTCAGGCAGGCTGAGATGCGAGCAGCAACCGTCAGAACATCTGGCTGGAATGAGAGGTAGAGTTGAGTGTCATAAGTGTAGCAGTGATAGGATAAACCATGCTTCTGAATGGCAGATCCTAGTAATGACTTGTAGATGGAGAATAGAAGTGGTCCTAGCACTGAGCCCTGAGGCACTCCAGTAGCTAGATGCTGCAACCTCACCCCTCATTTTCAACTTAAATTGTGAAAGTTCTTGAAAACTTTGGACACAGTTTGTTCTTTTAAAGAAGATACTTGGCAGATGATTGCTGAAATGAAAAAAAAAAAGTTTTGAAAGTTATGTAAAAAATTGCACAAAAATAATTGTATATAAAATATATATTTTCAAAAACATGTTTTACTCTAAGACTGTGAGAAAGTCAAAGACATCTAAAAAAGTTTGAGGTTGATATCTGATTTATAGCTTCCTTACTTTGGGCACAGTACCAAACATTTCCACTAGATGAATTTCATTTCCCATTCATTTCCAATTTGCTCATTTTTGACCATGAGAGGTGCAAGTGTGACTATTTTTTTTTTCCAGGACCGTTTACTCTTTCAGAATCATGCCCATGATTTAATTCTTATTTCATGATTTGATTTGTTATTTCTTTTTAACAAAAAATAAGCGAAGAGCATCAGAGGGTTAACACTATGCAACTACGCAAACATGGATTGAAAAGCAGCAGGCTGTGCAGGACATCCAGTCGATAATGTACAATGATTCTTCTAATAAATGTTAAGATACCGATTACCAGTAAATTAATTGGAGCTCAACAATAAGAGTTGTGCAGAAATGACTTGAGCTTGCCTGTTAAGAAGGCCCTTCCTGGCAAGTTTGGAGGAAGGAACTCCAGCAAATACCAACATTTCCCTCAAAATCTTACACCTTAAATGTAAATGAGTATAGTTTTATTGTGTTCTCTGTGACTTTTGTCAAGCCTTTGCATTTTGGCCCATGATTCAGTTAATGCCAAAAGGAATTTGCCATTGTTCGGATACTCTACCCCCTGCTAAACGGCTCATTAGTTCCCAAGCCCCAAACACAGACCATTGGTTAATACACATTAAATTGGGCTGTAAGAAAAAAATGAAAACATTTCACCTCTAAATATAATTCTTGCTGTCTTTCATTTTAGTTCAGACAAAAATGATAAAGAAATGCCAATTTAAAAAAACAAAAAAACAAAAAAAAAACAAGGTTTATTAAATACAAATACATGTATAAATGTATACATTATAATGTATACATTATAATACATTTATAATGTAACAAAAACAAACAGTGTGCTGTGCACAAACAATATCGGACAATGAAGAACTGAAAACATGAACAAACTAAAAGAATAACAGGTGTGATGATATAATCAGTGTCCATAGAAACAAAGGAAACCGGAGACTGACAATAAAAGTCTATGAAAGTAAAACTAACTTAACATAACAGTGTACATGACAGTGTAACTGTTCAAGTTAATGTTGTCATTTTTCTTCTTGAAGGTGGACTGAGTGGCGCCAAGGCTTCCCTAAGTGCATAGATGGCAAAACACTTCCTCCAGAAGAAAAAAATAAAGACTTTGATTTGAATACCGGGAAAGCGTAAGTTTTGGGGGAGTGTGTCGTGGCCACAGTCCTTGTTGATTTGATAGTGAATTTTTCCTCAGTTTTCCAGAATTAAATTCATGCAAATAGTGTTCATGTCTACAATTATACAGTATAAACTCTGTTTCAGGAAGGTGTATTCAATTGTTAAAAGACTTAAAGAATTCATTCCATCCTGGAGAGACTTGGAAATTTTTGAAAAGATATTGAAAGAGTTTAATATTAACACTGTAGGTATGGACAATTTCTTCCTTTGTCAAGAATGTTTGTTTGTTTTTTTCATGCCTGTAAAGCCTTTGACAGTTGACTATTTTCCCCTTTGAAATCTGGACAGAGAAAGTGATGCGAGACTGGAGAGAGGATTACATGTTCGGCTATCAGTTTTTGAATGGCTGCAATCCTGTCATGATCAGGAAGTGCATGGATATTCCAGACAAGTTTCCAGTCACACATGAGATGGTGAAGGGCTTTCTGAAAAAAGGTGTCACACTACAAGAGGAATTAAAGGTCAGAAACATTAAGACATAAATCACTTGAACAGTTGGTCAATAATCAAATCCAAGACTTGTATCATATAATTTCACATAATTCACATAATTAATAACACTTCACATAATTTAATTTACATAAATGACTCAAATCAATGTTATTTGAACCCACGAACAATTAGTTCTAAACTTTGCACCTGTAAACACGTTTACAGGCAGGAAACATCTACATAGTGGATTATGAAATACTGAAGGGAGTGCCAACATCCAGCGATCAGCTTTATCTGACTGCACCCGTCTGCCTGCTGTACAAGAACAGATTGGACCAGATTGTGCCAATTGCCATTCAGGTATCTGTCGCATATTGTCAGGGTTCTGTCATGTCTGTCTGGTTTAATTCTTAGTTTGGTGACAGAGCTCTGACTTTCCCGGTTTGTCATGTTCTTGTGTTCTAGTCCTGTTTGTTGTGAGCACATGGCTTGTCATGTGTTTCCTTGTGCCATGTGTTCTCCTGTCTATTGTCTAGTTCCTCCCATCTTGTTATCTGATTATTGATTTATTTGCCCCATCTGCCTTACTCCCTAACCTCCTTTGTTTGCTCCCCTATTTAGTCTCCCTGTGTTTGTAGCTTAGTGCTGGTTTGTTATATCTATGTTTCCTCGTGTTCCTGCTAAAGACCTGTTTATCTTGTTTGCCTGCTTTGTTTTCATTTGTTCCTGGATTTATTTTCTATCTTTATTAAACAACCTCTGCAATTGAGTCCTCGCTCTCCTTTTCCACAACCATATCGTGACATATATAGAATCAGTATCAAATGAAAACATAAATTAAAAATAAAAGTGCTTTTGCTGTGAATCTACTCACAAAGTAAAAATGTCCTGCTTGGCTTTATTATTCCTAAATCAGCTCAGTCAAAACCCAGGGGAAAAGAGCCCAATCTTTCTCCCAAGTGATAATGAACATGATTGGATGCTTGCCAAGATGTGGGTGAAATCTGCCGACTTACTTGTACACCAGTTGGTCACGCACCTTCTCAAGACACATCTGATATCAGAGGTTTTTGAAATGGCCATGTACAGACAGCTCCCTGCAGTCCATCCTGTATACAAGGTACCTGTCTTTCAATATCCAGTCATGATATTTAGATTCAGGGCTAAACTGAAGATTGTGGTTTCACATTTGTCAGTTTATTGATGAAGAGTTGCTGGTTCTGATATCCTTGCCTTTTATTTTTTTTAACGATGGTAACGATGTTAAACAAAAACCTCCGAGGCAGGACACTGAAAGCACATTTCCTCTTTCAGGTTATGCTTTTTAAATAATTTTTTATTATTTAATGCACATGTTTAAATGCATCTTTTGCTTTTTACAGTTACTGAAACCTCATGTTCGTTTCACAATTGCAATCAATGCAGAGGCCCGTGAAAAACTCATCAGTGACGGCGGGGTTTTCCACCAGGTAGCTTTACACCTTATTTAATATATACACACATAAACAGCATCTTGCTAGGATCCAAAGCAATTTCTATTCAAATTAGATTATTTTGTATTTGTCTGCCAAGCCATAAATTCTGTCCATGATATAGGTCTAAAGACACACACAATGTTAAAGGTCCAATGACATGAAATTTTCACTTTCTGAGGTTTTTTAACATTAATATGAGTTCCCCTAGCCTGTATATGGTCCCCAAGTTTCTAGAAATTTCAATCGGTGTAAATCGAGCTTTTGCTATCTTTCTCTGCCTTTGAGAAAATGGAGGCTCATACGCGCTGATCTTGAATCTCCTCCTTGTGACGTTATAAGGAGGAATGTTACCTCCCCTTTCTCTGCTTTGCCCGCCCAGAGAATATTTTCCGCCCATGAGAAAATGAGCTAGGAAGTAGGAACGCGCGCGCGCGATTTTAGTTTGTCCACGAGAGATATCATGGCTTTTGAGCGAGCGAAGCATAATAATTGCTCAATAATTGGATGTAACGTTACAAATGAACACCGAAGGGTTAATACAGAGCTGGGCTTGCTGAACGTCTGAAACTAAAGTCTGGATCACTCTCTTTGGCTCAGCTACACACCTCGGACAAGTAAGTCAACTAATGATATAAGTGTGTTGCTTTACTGTTTATGGTTGCCTAGACTGTTACACGTAGAATGTGGCTGTCACATTAGCTATGCAGCTATGCAGTTTATGTGTGTGAATACACACACTGAAACGCGAGTGTTGTACACTTCTTATTTGGATAACCGTTTTCCTGTTGGTTATACGGCGCGCGCGATATCCGCATTTCAAGATCGCAGAGCTTGATGATGTAATTGTAATAAGATAAATTACAGATGTTACAGATCTCTCATGAAAAGGCAACAGTAGGTTAGCGTTAGCTACATGATAATAACTGTAAACCATCCGAATAAAGTATCATATCCAGACATAATATTTTAAACTAACCATTCGGAAACGTCCTGCTGGAGCTGCTGAGTTGTTGCTTCTCCATCCGGATCAGATTATGGGTCAAACTGAAATGCTTGAAAGACTGCTTGTCTTCGTGCCATTGCTATATCCAACGTAAACATGCACGCCACGGTACCGTTGCGCAAGATGGTCAAGGCCACACCCACCCTCCACCTTGCGCCGCCTTTCTCCTCCTCATTAGTATTTAAAGCTACAGACACCGAAACGGCCTGTCTGAAGGAAGCTCATTCTGGGACTGGCTTATAGTGGCTATAATTCTGCACCGAGGCTGAATTTTTGAAAAGAGATTTCAGATACAGTACTAGGGACCACTAAGGCCTATATTAAAGCCTACAAAAAGTAGCATGTCATGGGACCTTTAACAAATCTTCATCATGACAGGCCTGAGCCATTACCTGACTTTTTGTCTTGTGATATTCTGTCTTTTTGCTGAATGCTCTTACTTCTATTTCATAGGCTACGTTGTATTTAGTTAACTGGTGTTTGCTTAAACCGACAGACCTAAGTAGTTCCTAAATTTCCCAAATGCAAAATAACCCGACCAGAATAAAACTTCACCCATAATTCCCTAGATCAGGGGTGGGGAACATCGGTCCTGGAGAGCCACTGTCTTGCAGAATTTAGTTCCAACCCTAATCAAACACACCTGAACCAGCTAATCAATGTCTTTAGGATCATTAAGGCTACAATCAGATGAGTTTTTATCAGGTTTGGAGCTAAACTCTGCAGGACAGTGGCTCTCCAGGACCGACGTTCCCCACCCCAGCCCTAGATGGTGACTTGACTATGCTAAATAAGTGCTGAACATATTGAGGCAAAAGATTAACTGAATTCTTGGTATCCAAAGATTAGTAGCGTCAATGCAGATGGGATAGCTGAAGTGATTAAAAGGGCCATGGAGACTTTAACCTACAAGTCCCTGTGCTTCCCTGAGACCATAGAAGCTCGAGGAATGGAAGATGTGCCCAATTACTATTATAGAGATGATGGCAAGATGATCTGGGAGGCAATACACAGGTAGATGTAGCAACAGTTCAGATCCTGTACTACTAGTTCAAAAGAGTTATTTTTATTAATTTGTCATCTTGTTGATCTTCCTGTAGTTTTGTTTCTGCTGTGGTCAAGATCTACTATGTCAGCGATGAGACCGTTCAAAGAGATGGGGAGATTCAAGACTTTGTTAAGGATGTTTCCCATGGCATGAATAATTCTAACAGTGAGTACAGGTTTGATTAAATTTTAACCCTAACACTAATGCCCTGTTTACACCTGGAATTAAGAGGTATAGGTCGATACCAGGGGCTGACCTAACCCTGATCTAGCACTGGGGCTGACCTAACCCTGATCTAGCACAGGGGCTGACCTAGCCCTGATCTAGCACAGGGGCTGACCTAACCCTGATCTAGCACTGGGGCTGACCTAACCCTGATCTAGCACTGGGGCTGACCTAGCCCTGATCTAGCACTGGGGCTGACCTAACCCTGATCTAGCACTGGGGCTGACCTAGCCCTGATCTAGCACTGGGGCTGACCTAGCCCTGATCTAGCACTGGGGCTGACCTAGCCCTGATCTAGCACTGGGGCTGACCTAGCCCTGATCTAGCACTGGGGCTGACCTAGCCCTGATCTAGCACTGGGGCTGACCTAACCCTGATCTAGCACTGGGGCTGACCTAACCCTGATCTAGCACAGGGGCACAGAGTAAACATAGATAGGTAGATCGCCAGTGAGAATAGATCAATTATATTCTCTGCGTCCCATCCAGAGACAACACGTGGAGGTTCCAGAGGTCTGGACGTGGTGCCATTAAGTGCCCCGTCTCTAAGATAGTGGGTTTTTCTTCAGAGGAATCCGCCAGGGAGAGGCTGTCGAGAGGAGCATGAGTTCTGGGATCCAGGTCTGGTTGGGCCAGTATGGTGCAACCAACAAGACCTGCTCTCGTCCTCCCTGACCTTGCTCAGTGTCAGTGCAAGTTGGCTCACTGGGGGAAATTACGTAGGCCATGAGGCCAGTTGTGTGCCACAGTATCCATTCAGAGGGTCCTCTCAGTCAGGCGGTAAAACAACTGGCAGTGGGAATTGTCCGCAGAGGCAAATAGGTCTACTTGTCCAACTCTGAAGCGACTCTAAATCAGCTGGACCACCTGGGGGTAAAGTCTTCATTCTCCCGAGAGCGTGGGCTGTCCTAAGAGCTCAAGGGCTACACAATTGAGCTCGTCCGGGATGTGAATGGCGCTAAGCGACTTCAGATGCTTCTGATTCCAGAGGAGGAGATGGCGGACGAATGTCGACATGCAAAAGAAAGTGTAGACCACCCTGATGGTTGATGTACGCAATGCAAAGGCATTCGTTTTCAACACAAACAGGTCACCCGCCACTGCGCAATTCCTACAAATTATTGCGGGTAGAAGTGGTTGAAAGTGAACAAAAGAGAGTAAAATACCAGGTGTAAACGGGAATGTGGCTCCCTCACCTACTTGTGATCCAATCTACCAAAACACATCTTAATACCTGTGTAAACAGGGCCAAATTACATGATTACAAGCATGCATGATATTCTTGTATATTCTTAATGCATCTTTGTGTGTTTCAAGTCACCCTTAAATGTGTGCACAAGTTAAATGCATACTGACACTGTTTTCAGAGTTTCCACAGTCTCTGAAAACTCGAGAGGAGTTAGTCAAGTACCTGACCATTGTGATATTCAACGCTTCAGCACAACATGCTGCTGTCAACTTTGGACAGGTGAGATTACACACTACATTACACACAACAAGAGCATCAAACATTGCTTGGCAAAATTCTGGATAATATCTATAAGCTAATATCTGTGAATAAACTTTTATGTTCCAGTTTGACTGGTATAGCTGGATCCCCAACGGTCCTTCCACCATGCGCAAGCCACCTCCCGAACAGAAGGGCCAAGTGGATATGAAGTATATCATGGAGAGTCTGCCTGACCATTTACGTTTCTTCAAGGTTCTAGGAACATTTTGGGCCCTCAGTCGGTTCCAGGAGAACGAGGTTTGATGTCTTTTTCGAATATACTTTCCACTTGAAATTGTAGAGAACATGGCAGCAGTCTAGTCTAAATCAATGTGAAAAAGAAATAACATGTTACTAGATGAGGGTACAGAGCATCAAGGTATTAGTTTAAAAAAAAATAATTTATGTAGGCTCAAATACATTTGAATTATTCTTATTGTTGTAGATTGTTTGTTTGCTATAGTGTATGTGTTCTGCGACACTGTCAACACAATATTTTCAGTCAGGTAGAGCAATTCATTTAACTGACCCTTTGCTAAGTTCCACATTAAAAACATCATCATGTTTGGGGAGCAACATAAAATGTAACTTTATTTAATGGTGTTCGTATTTAAAATACTATATTAGGAGCTTAGCACAAAAACTGAGAATGAAACTTCTACTAGTACACTATATATTGCTGCCACGGTCACACTTTTAAGATTCAAAACAGTGTTGAATAAGTAATCCAAAATATTAAAATTACGTTACTTTCCTTGAGTAAACTAATAGAATATGTTACAAATTATATTTTATGCAATGTATTCTCTATACATTTCTTACAATCCTAACAGGCAAACTTTTGCCCTTCTCTAATGTTACTCAATGGAGTCCCTTTGTGTTTGTACAGTTTTAAACTATATGATGAAAAAGCAATCATTTATCGTTTTTTCTGGAGAACATATAATAGTGACATAATTAATTTATGTTTTGATTAAGGTTACAGACGGGATAGTAAGAAAACAGTTCCCAGTATTGTGATTATGTAGTGGTAAAGTTCTGTTCACTCACACTTATGTTATCAGCTCTCTGACACAAATTTCCACCTTCAACTTAAATACTTAGTAAAGTCAAAAATAAAATTGTCTGTACAAGTCATATCAACTCATTATTTTAAATCTTGACTTAGTTTTAGTTGAATCTTGTACAACTTATACAATTAAAGGGATAGTTCACTTTGAACTTAAATTTTGGTATGTTTTAGCTTACCTCAAGGGCATCCAAGATGTCTTTTTTTCCACAGTAGTTTCAATTTTTATATTTTTAGGTCAAACCGTTCTTGTCGACACTAGATGTTGCCTTGGCTACTGCAGTTCATTGGAACGAAACCGTAGCCAAGCAACATCCATACATATACCCGCGAGCGGGTATAGATATATACACTAGATGTCGCTTGGCTACGGTTTCGTTCCAATGAACTGCAGTAGCCAAGGCGACGTCTAGTGTATATATCTATACCCGCCCGCACCCTCAGATCATTTGGACGCGGCTGTGTTCAAGAGGTTACAACGACATAAATACTGTTCGTTTTCTCACACAAACCGCTCGTTTCGTGTCTTAGGCCATCAATGTGTACTTACGATGGGGAATTGTTTAATTCGGACGACCGGGAATTGTTTTAATTTGGACTTTGTGCATGCTCTTTGAGACCGTGACCATAGACCTGCATGAAATGACTGACAGACAAGAACGGTTTGACCTAAAAATATAAAAATTGAAACTACTGCGGAAAAAAGTCAAGTCAAGTCAAGTCAACTTTATTTATATAGCGCTTTTCACAATACAGATTGTATCAAAGCAGCTTCACAGTATTAAATAAAATAGTACATCAGTGTATGTTTCTGGTGTAAAACATCCACGTTTGGTAATGCAGATCAATAGCACTGTTGAATCGATTAATCAAATTAAGTATCCCCAACTGAGCAAGCCAAAGGCAACAGTGGCAAGGAACCGAAAAACTCCATTAGGTGACCTAATGGAGAAAAAAAAACCTTGGGAGAACCCAGGCTCAGTCGGGGGCCAGTTCTCCTCTGGCGTTTATGAAGTAGAGACCGGATTTAACTGTAAGATTAAAATATTATATGAATGCCTGGCTGAAGAGATGCGTCTTTAATCTAGTTTTAAACTGGGAGAGCGAATCTGAGCAACGAACAGTATCAGGAAGGCTATTCCAGAGTTTTGGTGCTAAATGTGAAAATGCTCTCCCTCCTTTGGTGGATCTGGATATCCTAGGTATGACCAGAAGCCTCGAATTTAGTGATCTTAAAGAGCGCGATGGATTATAGGGCGATAGAAGATCCGTTAAATAAACTGGAGCTAAGCCGTTTAGGGCTTTATAAGTCAGTAGCAATACCTTGTAATTAATACGGAACTTTATAGGTAACCAATGTAGTGATGATAAAATTGGTGTTATATGGTCAAACTTTCTTGATCTAGTAAGAACTCTAGCGGCGGCATTTTGGACTAACTGTAGCTTGTTTATTGAGGATGCAGGACAACCAGCTAATAAAGCATTACAGTAATCTAGTCTCGAGGTCATGAATGCATGAACTAGCTTTTCTGCATCAGAAACAGATAGCATGTTACGTAATTTAGCAATATTTCTAAGGTGAAAAAAGGCTGTTTTTGTAACATATGAAATATGATTTTCAAAAGACAAGTTACAATCTAATATAACACCCAGGTCTTTTACTGTAGAGGATAAAGTAACAGGACACCCTACTATGTTAAAGTTGTATTGTGAGAGGTTTTGTGGGTGGTTTTTTGAACCGATAAGTAGTACCTCTGTCTTATCTGGATTTAATAAAAGAAAATTGTGCGTCATCAAATCTTTTATATCTTTAACACACTCTGTCAATTTGGATAATTTAGCGTTTTCATCCGGCCGTGATGAAATATATAGTTGAGTGTCATCAGCATAACAATGGAAACTAATTCCATGTTTCCTTATAATATTTCCAAGTGGCAGCATATATATTGAGAATAATAGAGGGCCTAACACAGATCCTTGCGGCACTCCATAGTTTACTGGAGTTATGATCGATTTTTCTCCGTTTAAATAGACAAAATGGTAGCGGTCAGATAGGTATGATCTGAACCAGCTTAATGCTTGTCCTTGAACACCGGTATAGTTTTGTAGCCGATCTAAGAGTATTGTGTGATCTATAGTATCGAACGCAGCACTAAGATCAAGTAAAACTAGTATTGAGATACAGCCTTGGTCAGAAGCTAAGAGTAAATCATTTGTGATTTTAACGAGCGCAGTTTCAGTGCTATGATGCGGCCTGAACCCAGACTGAAACTTTTCATAGGTGTCATTTTCTTGCAAGAAAGAGCCCAGTTGGGCAGACACAACTTTTTCTAATATTTTGGACATAAAAGGAAGATTTGAAATGGGTCTATAATTTGCTAGGTTATTTGGGTCTAATTGTGGTTTCTTAATTAGTGGTTTTATAACTGCCAATTTAAATGTTCTTGGAACATGACCTAAAGTTAAAGACGAGTTAATAATATTGAGGAGAGGCTCTTCCACTATAGGTAACACTTCTTTCAATAGTTTAGTTGGTATGGGATCTAATAAACATGTTGTTGTTTTAGAGGAAATGATACATTTATTTAACTCTTTTTGTTCTATAGTTGTAAAGCACTGTAATTGTTCTTGCGGGGTGATAATCGAGGCTGAATTATAAGGCGCGATTGAAGATTGAACGTTTACAATTGTGGATCTGATGTTTTCTATTTTCTCAGTGAAAAAATTCATGAAATCATTACTACTAAACTGTAACGGAATATTTTGTTCAGGTGACGCTTGTTTATTTGTTAGTCTAGCCACGGTGTTAAATAAGAACCTAGGATTGTTTTGGTTATTTTCTATTAGTTTGCGGAGATGCTCAGCCCTGGCCGCTTTTAGGGCCTTTTTATAGCGTGACGTACTGTCTTTCCAAGCGATTCTAAAAACCTCTAAATTAGTTTGTTTCCATTTACGCTCTAAATTACGGGTTTCTCTCTTTAGAACACGAGTAGTATTGTTGTACCATGGTGCTTTAATTTTCTCTCTGACCTTTTTTAGTCTCATAGGTGCAACAATATCCCATTTTCCAGAGAGAACGGTGCTCATAGTGCTGGTTAGTTCGTCTAGTTCATCTGTTTGTTTAGGTTCAGGCAGCAGCTGAGACAGATCCGATAAGCAATTTGAAAAATTATCTATGGTGGATGGAAGGATTGTTCTGCCTAATCGATAACGCGGCGCAGCATGATATATTACCGGGGTACGTAATATGCAAGTTACCATGTAATGGTCAGTTACATCATCACTTTGCGGAATGATATCTATATCGGTTGGATCGGTTCCATGTGATATAATTAAATCGAGTGTATGATTAAAACGATGAGTCGGTCCGGTAACGTTTTGCTTAACCCCAAAGGAGTTTAATAAGTCTATAAACGCAGCCCCTAACGTATCATTTTGATTATCTACGTGTATGTTAAAATCTCCAACAATTAATATTTTATCGACATTGACCAATAGATCTGAGAGAAAATTTGCAAATTCTTTTAGGAAATCAGCGTAAGGCCCTGGTGGTCTGTATACGGTAGCCAAGGCTAAAGATAATAGGGATGTTTTTCTATCATCTAAGAGCGTAACATTTAGTACAAGTACTTCAAATGAAATAAACTTATAACCCGTTTTCTGAGTAACATTGAGAATATCTCTATAGATAGTTGCAATACCGCCGCCACGACCAATCAGACGGGGCTCGTGCTTATAGGAGTATCCTGATGGAGTAGACTCATTTAGACCGAAATAATCATTTGGTTTAAGCCAGGTTTCAGTAAGGCAAAGTACATCTATGCTATTATCTGTGACTATTTCATTTACAATAACTGCCTTAGGTGTGAGTGATCTAATGTTTAAAAGACCTAGCTTTAAAAATTGTTTTTGTTTACTAATAGCAACATTTTCTGTTTTAATAACAATTAGATTTTTCCTAGATCCTGCAGTAGATTTATTATTTGATCGCACTAAACGAGGAATAGACACAGTTTCTATGCAATGTTCTACACTAGTATTTATATCAGTTAATTTGGTGCAGCAGAGACTATGATTTGGACTTTTGGTTACTAGTCAAAAGGTATTTAACGTTTTGGAGATGTTATCTGACAGAAGATCCGATCTGAATCTGTTTGGGTGTAAGCCATCAGCACGGTATAGCCTAGGACGCTCCCAAAACAGATTCCAATTATTTACAAAGAGCAGTTTCTGCTCATTGCACCATGACGTTAACCATTCATTTAGCGCGAATAATCTACTAAACTTGTCATGTCCTAGACGGTACGTGGGAAGCGGTCCTGACACAATGATCGTTATATCAGGCGATGTGCTGCGTACCGTATCGATCAGATTCCTGAAGTCTTTCTTCAGAACTTCCGTCTGGCGCAGCCTGATGTCGTTCACTCCCACGTGCAATACCAAAGTTCCGACGCGCTCGTTATCGTTCAGAATCTCGGGAACGCGAGCAGCGATTTCAGAAACACGAGCACCAGGAAAGCAGTGACTGTGCACCTTATTTTTACCTGATGTAGCATGGACGTGCCGAACAATGGAATCACCGATGATCACAGCATCGCGTTCTGTTTCGCGAAGAGGGGAGAAGCGGTTTTGTGTGGATAACTCGAAAACCGGGAGGGTCGGAGAGGGTCTTGGTCTAGACCTGACTCGCGTCTTCCGCTGCGGAAATATCCAGGCTTCGTGGTGGCGTGTTGGAGCCGGAGTGAACGAGACCATGGCTGATCGCGACCTTGGCGCTCGGGACCGATGCCGAGTAACGCACGGAGTAGACGAGGTCGGAGTCAGCGGGTTAGTAACATTAATCTCTGATTTGTGAGCATCAGCGCGTGATGTTTCAAGAGCTAAACGCCGGTCTCTCAGCTCGGCCTGTCTCACTAAAAGGTCGTGGATCTGTTTCTCAACAGCTTCCAGCTCAGACTGTACCGCGTGCAGCTCAAATGTGTCCTCACCTGCACCAAAAGGTAGACTACATACATCTGATATATTCGCCATTTTAACAGATGGACAGTAAGTTAGCAACGACACTACCAGTGATGCTATCAATTAATACTAATTTCTGACAAGCGTCTTAGATATAATCCGTCTTTTAAGTGGTACGGGTGTAGAGTAGACGCACGATAGGTGAAAAATGTTTGTAAGTGAGTGTTGAGAAGACGCGTTCAGCCGTGATCCCCGGGAGTAACCTATAGGAGTATCCAGCGTTGAATCACTAACAGGCTTGAGACACGTCTGCTCAACAGTCCGCGTTGTAACTATGAGGTTTGAGCAGTAGTGCTTCTCAGTGAGGAAAAGTAGAAAATGTTTGTTGTAAGTAAGTTTAAAGAGTAAAATCAAGAATTATAAATCAAATCGATAGAGCTCCAAAGACAACAACGCGTTCAGACGCGACGCATGCGCATTCGACAACAAAGACACCTACATCTTGGATGCCCTTGAGGTAAGCTAAAACATACCAAAATTTTATTTCAAAGTGAACTATCCCTTTAAGCTGAAATTGGTTAAATTATTTTGAGTAATGGAAAAATATGACTTATTGATCATATATTTTTTTACAGTGCTGTAATCGGCTTTTCTCTGTTCAGCTGAATGTAAAAAGCATTTGCACTAATTCTTATCTCTGCTGATCTGCAGTTCTTAATCATGTTACCGCATTAGTTTACAAGTTCTTTAAAGAAACAAGGCAAATAAAAATGCTTTGGAATGTCAGACTTCATTCCAAGAATAATTTCATTCAGGTTTCTACATTTCTATGAAAATCGTGCTGTTAATGAAAATCCCCAATTCTTTGTTTGTTTTATAAGCTTGTCTGAGTGATTGACAGTAACCAAGGGGGCGGAGCTTAGAGAAGGGCCAGTTTACATTGTAAAAGGAAAGAAAGATGTTGTTCTGCTTTCTGAAGAACTTACTTTCCCCCCAGCTGTACTTGGGCATGTATCCAGAAACGTGCTTTACAGAGCAACCAGTGAAGGAAGCCATAAAGACTTTCCAAAAGAAACTAGATGAGGTGACCAACATCATCAAGAGCCGGAATGAGGGATTACCATTTGATTATTGTTATTTGTCCCCAGACAAAATCCCCAACAGTGTTGCAATTTGAGAAAATATTTTGCCAGTCCTTTAGTGTTAAAGTGTAAGTTGCAGGTTAACCACCACAACCAATTAATGTGTAAATTAAAGTGCTCTATAGGTATATATGTAGTTATTTCTGTCTTAAAATGCGTTAAAATAACATTTATTGGGGTTTCTTCAAAGGTAGCGTGTTTTTTACGTTAACTGGGTGATGACGTCATAAGAGGAACTCGCAACCCATACTCCGCTAGATTCTTACTGTATTAAGGCTATTTGGAGAACGACTGAGGATGTGGGAAACCATCAAATTCTTTAGGGACCACAGCCGTCATGTAGAATAGCAAGGAGGGACAACGACTGAAGACATTATTTACTTACATGGTGTCAGTCCAAATCAGAGATGCACGCACTGCACAGGCATCAATCGCTAGTCTCATCATCGACGCCTCAAACGTCATGTAATACCCTTCCTCAATCCACGCTTTATCAACTTCTCACGATTTAATTTGCGATGTTTATTGTCAGAAAAGAAAAAGAGAGATCGATGTCCCCATCACTGTGTTTGTGTGGGCTATCAGCAGTGGAGAGTGTGTGCTGCCGTGAGGTGAACGCGTTCTGGAGTTTAGTGGAACAGCTCGACCCGCGACCGGCTGATCTGACGTGCCTGAACCCGTTTGTTTTGCGAATAGCTTATTCTCATTTCAGGCAGGATCACGGTCCCCTTGAAGTCAGCACACACGAGTATGTTTACAATGGAGTTATTTTATCCATAATTTTTTTATCATATAAAACATACAACCAACTTTTCTGTAGTTATGTAAGGCATCTATAGCTTTCAAAGAAATACAACATTGAAGAGGGAATGGCATCCGAAATGAGTTTAACCCGGCACTTAAACCCCATGTTAAGCCGATGCATGTCTCCAGGGTCATAGTCATCATTAGTGAAGTGCTCGCTGCATATGACGGCTGACTTGGTCACAGAGGCAGCTGTAAAATCCGCCCGCTTGGTAGCCACAAACCTCACCCAGGCACGAATCAACCTTTTGTCCTTGGGGAAATTGTGGACCCTGTGCCCTGTTTTTGACGAATTTGTACATCCCGCACAAACACAACGGTTTACCATTTTGCTAGCGTACTATTGACTATGCTGGTAACTCTACTAAGCCCCTTTCACACAGAGATTCCGGAAAGTACACGGATAAAGTGACCCGGGTTCGTTTGATTTTGGTTCATTCACACTGCCAGTGATTTTCCGGAATCATCGAGTGCGTTCACACACAACCCGTAAAAATCTCGTAAAGACACGTGACATCGATGTGACTTTAATGTCTCAGCAGTGTCTTAAGTTTGCTTATGAGCTGCGATTTCTCTCTCGAGAAACCACGCTTGTGCATTTTTTAAACTTGCGCATTATGCACCGTTTCACAGCTGGCGAACGATCCCGGCTTCAGCGCCATCACTACGACACGCCATTATTACGGCTTTTGTTCACACAGGGTGCGTTCCGGGACTGAACACGGCAATGTTACTAGGTCCCCAACACGGCATCAATCCCGGGTCGTGTTTGCGTTCACACAGAAGGCGCTCTGGCAATTTGCCGGCAATTTCCCGGGTTCAAAGCGCTGCGTGAAAGGGGCTCTAGTGAGTTCCTCATATGACGTCACGCCCCATCTAGTGGAAGGGAGCGGGAGCGGTTAAAACCACTGTTAAAAGTGCTTTTCATATTATATTCAGCATTTTGGTATAAAAAACAATGGTGGGCGGTTTTTATCTTTGTTTAATAAACACATTGCATTATCTTCGTGAAAAATTTAACCTGCAATTTACACTTTAATGGCCAATGTGTGCTTGACATAGAAAAGGAGAAGAACAGCTCTACTTAAAATATTAAGTATTGTAAAACACAGAGCATTCTGCCTTTTGAGGCGATTCATAGAAATTGTTGTATTAACTCTTTTTGTATTTGACTGTTAATGGGAAATAAGGGATATTACTTTGTAATGCCATCTGTGCACGCATGTATGTTATCTGAGGGGTGATTGTCTGATTCACGCCAGGAAAGCAGAACAGTTTATTTGACTATATGCTTTAAAGAGCTAAACTTGTGTTATAATCCATTTTTATTGTTTTTCTTTTTTATTATTTTCTTTTTTCATATAAACTTGCATATTCATATATCCATACTGTGGTAATCATTTACTCATCTTTTGATTCATCAATTCAAATTCTTTATTACTCAGATGATCTATTGTTTAGTCTATAGTCTATTAAATAATCATTTGGCTTATTTTTGACCTTACAGTTATATTGAGATCCTACATCTATATTGATTTTGCGCTGATTGCGCAACTGTTTTCTTTTTTCATCAAAAGCAATTTTTCCTGTTCTTTGCCATTTTATAAATGTTACTGTGTTTACTGTAGCTCTAGCAGTGAATTATGCTAGGCCATATATTCATTCATTAATTTGTGTCTGTTCTGATATAAGATAAATTTTCTGTGAACAAATACAATAATTGAACTTTGGTGTATTTCTTTTTGTAACTTGAATAAAATAAAAATGTTTTACCCCTAAAGTAACTTGTGTATTGATTGCATACTGGAGAAAATGAATATTCGAATGTGGAAAAACGCCCGCGGTAGCAGAGGCGCGGCTGTGTGCTTTGCGAGTGGGCGCGCTGCCTGAGGGGTCAGGGACAGGTCATTTTATTTAACGTTAAACAGAAACATTACTAAAGTGTACGCTACTGTACTAACTGAATAGATATTGCATGAATAAGGTAGGTTAGATACAGCAGTTCCGTGCACAGCACTGCAGGCTTCCACTGGTTTGATTATTTACCGTTTCATGTCAAGGAAAAGTTCCATGTTTACCACAGCACAGCTCGCTCGGAGCGTTCAATGTCGGTTCTTTATACTGTAAAACTTCAATTAATGTTAATAATATTTGTTTCAATCACTGAATGAAGCCTGCTATATTAGAGTCGCGACCTTAAATTGCTTGCACAAAACTCTTGATCAGCACATTTGCTTATTGTTGTTGTTCATTTAAACCGTTATGCGCAGAGAGCGTGACGGCTCATTCGCGCCGCAAGACCTCCAGACGCGCGTAAACGCGTCTTTACATTGACTTAACATTGAAAACACTCGCGCCAGACGCTCTATTCGCGTTTGGTGTGAACGCAGCATGAGGGTGAGGGCGAGAGAGAAAGAGGTCTGCGGTCTTGGCCATTAGTTGATTTACTTGTTTATGTGTAGTATACATTAATGTAAAATATGTTTAAACTTAAATAAACTACCTATCCAAGTAGTTATGTCTCTTTGTTTTAATTTGTCCTGGTATTGACGTAATGCGCGTCATTGACAAAATGCGCAACCAGATGTTCGAATATAAGCTATGTGTTTTTTTTAGATGGGAACATTCGAACGTCATTTTTGAGCAATTTTGACAGCCCTAATGAGTATTACATGCACGCAGTGTTGCCTTGGGCTTGCGCGCTAGTGACCGACAACACAGAAACAAAGAGACAGCTATAGCTGCCCTGCTGGAGTTACGTAGTATGCCGGTGGAGCTATGTGGCGACATATACATGGTTTTATTTAAAAAAGGGAGCTTTACACACAACCTTATCAGAGCTAATGATAATGACCTGTATTGTTATATATTTATGTAGTCTTGATTTGGGTGAGTACAGTGGTTTTACATTTAAAAGGGTTGTAAATCTAGTTCAAGTAAATTTTAGCACGCCATAGTCAACTTTTAGCAGGTAATTTCACAACAACAAAAATGTGGCTAGTAAAAATGCTGTGTGGCTAGTAACTTTGGAAAACCAAAAAAAAGTTAATGTCAAGCCCTGTTTGTGACCCACCACAAAACCATCACATGGGTAAAATGTTTACATGGAGATAATCTGAAAGCTGAATAAATTAGATTTCCATTAATGTATGGTTTGTTATGATATGACAATATCTGGTCGAGATATGACTATTGTAAATCTGGAATCTGAGGAAGCAAACAAATCGAAACATTGAGAAAATCTCCTTTAAAGTTGTTCATTTATGTTCATGATTGTGCTGCATTCACTCACACAAATAAATGTTTTATATATTTACGGTAGGAAATTTACTAAATATCTTCATGGAACATGATCTTTACTTAATATGCTAATGTTTTTCGGCATAAAAGAAAAATCGATCATTTTGACCATGTGTATTGTTGGCTATTGCCTCAAACCCGTGCGACTCAGCGGCTGGGTCATTCTCTAATTTAGGGTACATTTCATGTCAGCAAAAAAGCACAAAAGCACTGTCCTTTCTCAGTGGAACATTAAGTGTCTCAATATAGTATATTAATTCAGTGTTACATATCTGTTATCTGCAGAGCTTAAATATTAACTGTTTTTACATTTTTTTTTAATTAAAAACATGTTTTTACTTCAGAGTTTGTCAACTATGTTACGGACAAACAGGGTGTTATACAAACCATTCAATTCAGTCTTGCACTTGAAATTAAATGCAATTTAGAAGGCTCTTGAGTCTATTTCTGCCACACATACAATTGTTATTTAAAAGGATTTTTATAATCAACCTTTTTTTAAAGATGAACATGCAATGCGTTTATAACTGTCCTTATGGACCAGGATGTTTTTCATCATACATCTCCATTAAAGTTATTTTTGATCATTAAAAAAGATGTTATAGTAAACTCGAACCTATGCAAATAAGTAGAATGCTTAAAAATGTCAGAAACATTAATATTGGCTATTTTAACTTTAAAAATCTAAGTGTAACCTAGGTGACAATGAAAATCACACGGTTGACACTAGTAACCTAGTTGACTGGACATATTGTTAACCATGGACAACATTTTATTCATGAGACAGAATTTAATTAGCAAAGTTGCTTTCGGTGAAAACCTCTTTTATTTTAAATGTAGAATTATTAAACAGTACAGAAATGCACATAATTCCACAGAGAATACATTGAAATGCACACTAACAACAAACAAACAAAACTTTCAATTCACAAAGACATGTGATGTAAAATCATCCTTTATGCATTCAAAAATCTGAAATGATCAAACACTACACACATAAATTCATGGGAAATTGAATATAGAGTGATCAGGAAATAGCTAGAGGTCAGAGGAGAATGGGCCGACTGATTCAAGCTGATAAAAGAGCAACTTTGACTGAAATAACCACTCGTTACAACCGAGGTATGCAGCAAAGCATTTGTGAAGCCACAACACGCACAACCTTGAGGCGGATGGGCTACAACAGCAGAAGACCCCACCGGGTACCACTCATCTCCACTACAAATAGGAAAAAGAGGCTACAATTTAGGCATAGTATTCTGAAGCATTACCCAACCCAGCATTTTCAAAAGCCTACATATTATGGTACATTTTCAGTTAATTAAGCCTTTAATGCATTATGACCACCTCATTCAGGATTGTGTTTTTAATTGCTCTGAAAAACAAGATTAGAATTTCAAAATTTGGTAACACTTTACTTAAAGCCCTTGTGTATAATGCATTATAAAGGTAGGCTATTTATAATGTACATTACAATACATTATATCTTTTCGTAAATCATTGTAACCAAAGTTAAAATGCATTATAATATTTGCAGATTCTGAAATTGGTTGTTTGTCATACTTAAATGCATTATACTTTCTAAAGGCGTGTTCAATGAAGTATTATAATTCATGAGACCATACAATGCATTATAAGGTGCATTACAAGGCAGGATTACTGCATTAAAAATGCTTTTATAATGCATTATACATAAGGGCTTTAGTAAAGTGTACCCGAAATTATGTTTCATATATTTTTGAGATTTTCAGATATCCACTTGAGTGGACACTAGTATGCATTTTTGGTTTTAACTGAAGAGATAATGCACTGAACATAATACAGTAATAGCACATCCATACAGTGTATTTAACAAAGATATAATCTAATATATAATTTTATAAAGATATCATTTAACAAATGATATAAAATCATGTGAAAACCATCAAATATATACAAAAAATATATAGTACAGCTTTATTTATTGCAAACACAATTGGATTTGTTCCCATTCAACCAGCAGACGAAGAACTTCAGACAAGTTGTACTTCGGTTGTCTTTGATATCAGAACATGAGGATGTGATTTGTTGTGGAAATTCTTTCTCCACTTTAAATAATAATTGGAAGACAGCTGGAGATTTCAAAAGTTATAAAGATCTTTATTTCTTGCAAGAAAGGCAGTTCACACATCAGTCAAGAGTCTGATATGGAAGGGCGCTGACTTCTCCTTTTTGCCCAGCTATATACCCTTAACACATCCTGGTCTGTCTCAAAAGATCGCCTTGGTTTACCTTAAAAGGCAACATGTCTCTGTTCGAAATCTCTTCTAGCATAAATTCTATCTAGACAAAGCAATACATGTCTGCAAAAGTTTCCTGTTTTCAGCTGCTGCTCAAATTCACACATTTTGCTTATCTCTATTTCTATCAAAGCTGCGCACATACTTTTCACACTTGAAGTACAACAATAGGTCACTTTGAGTACACATAGTCTCTTTGCTACTAAGTCGTCTATCACCCAGAACATTTTGTTCCTGTAACCTTATATGATTATATTTCTTTAAATGCTTATGAGTAAAAATAAATGTTCAACGTTAACACAAGTTGTACACACAGAAGTAAAAAAAACACATCTAAATGTAAAATTTCCATAACACTCCACCCCATGTTCATTCAAAGAACATACACACAAATTTTGACATTTACTTCTCCATAATCATAGTTTCCTGGTTTGGCCTTTCCTATAACAATTATAAGTTAGTGACTTTAATACCACCTAATATCTCTAATCATACCATGTTCCATCTTTTACTTTAGAATACCTGTCAAATATTCCTTTAATTAGCATCCTAAGTTGTAATTAAAATACCACCTGTTTCCAATGTTACATACCATAGTACATTGCCTTTTAACTTTGAATCAAGTTTCATTATCCTTTGCTAAATTTTGAATCACATTGATCTATTAGGCCTTTAACAGGCTGATACCTGCTGATTAACCATTTTTCTTAACCATATTTTGCTAGCTTTTAGACTATTGTTTTACTTAGTAAGATCTATTTAAGGATCTGTGTAATAAAATCTAACCAAAAAAGTTCTAAAATCTTTTCATTTTTATCCTTAACACAAATATCAATAATTGTATTATTTTGTTTCAAACAATGTCATTAATTTTAAAATTAACTCAGCTCAAACCAGCTCTTGCCATTTTATCTTTAATTACCTATCTTAAAATCCTATTTTCCAGAATTAACTGATGGACATAACATGTCCTGCCTCTATTTGCTGGCAATGCGGAATAATTCATAATGGATCCATTGATCCAGATCATTAAATCCGTAACTTCATTCTGAATTAAGAGAGTTTTTTTAGAATTTTGCTTTATGAGCAAATATTCTATTTCACTGAAATGTCTTAGATTCATTTTAGTTTTTAAATTTAACATGTTTGAGTTACATTGTTCTTGGTCTTGGTTTTACCTTTGTGCTCATATTTTTTCTAATACGTTGAAGACCTTTCTCAACAAAACAAGTCCATATTTCATTTCTGGAAGCCTGGCTAAATTAGCAAGCACTGTTACTGTATTTATAGATAGACTAGACCCGCACTCACCTCTCAGATATCAAATACAGAAATTAGACAATACATGAAAGGAAAATTTCAATAATCACACTGGTAACTTCTTTAACTAATAATAATCCAGAAATTAAATGTGTTTCCAAAAATCAATCTCCTTTTGAAAGTTTTTCTTTTGCTATTTTAACAAATGGAAACACCTAAAAAATATTTAATTTAGTCATTCATTCATCGCTATAGAAGTCTACCCAATTATCTATTTGGACCTAGTCCAGCAAAGTTACTTAGCCTCCCTTATTAGAGAACAATTATTACCACTATTAATTTTTTAGCATCTATGATATCTGAATTAGGGTTCTAAAACCCTCAAGTTTCTTCAAAAATAGTCCCTAGATTATTTATTATCTTTACAGTAATGTACCTATTTAGAGTCCTTATACTCTACAGAATTAAGACATTTTCCTCTTCTTAATTTACGAGTACCTGAATGTACCTATTAATTAAGTAATTGTTCAAATCATGAGATCTATATCAATTCTCAGTCGCACAGTTTGATTGAACTGAATAAAAACATCAATTAACATCACACAAAATTAATTATCATGCTAAGCTTAAACCATTAGTTGGTCCACATCTTCCTCCAGATGTGTTGATCATCTCGTTGCCCCATGGACGTTCCATCTTCACCAGGGTGATTCTTTGCGAAACGTTGCAATGGGCTTATCCCACGTTGGCAAGGGAGGAAAAGTTACTAGCACTTCCTTTGTCCCTCACTTTACGCTTTGCGTTGTCGTTGGTGTCGGCGTTTGGGGTTGCTGAGGCTGGTTGGTGTAGTTTAAGTCGAGATGCTTGGACGGAGGTGTCACTGCACCCCAGATGGGACCTTTTTTGTGGAGTGAACCACTTCCTGGCTGCTTTCACCTGTGAATGGAGACCTTAAGTATTTTTGTTAATTACAACATCATGTATCATGTCGCCGGACTCATCTGCTTATCCGGCCGGTCGTCCTTTTTTTGATGAGACCTGTAAAATTTCATGTCAAACAGTGACAAGTCAATACTTTATACATTTGGAACAGAATCAGTTCTGTTCGATGAGATCCATCATGACATCCTGTAAAAAGTTAAATATGGGGTAGACAGGACAAGCTTGCTTGCTCTCTGCCTTCCCAAAGTTATACGCTGTGCGTGTGGCATTGTTTATTTCTGCCACAACAATAACCCATACCACAATAGTTAGCCAAATTCATCCATGGTTGTTATTTTATTGGGAATATTTTCTTCCCTGTTGGGTCATATTTTATCTGTTTAGATACAGCTGTTTTGATTGACATCATTTATCTCAGTGTCTCTCAGAACACCATAATTCACACACTCACTTTCACACACTCCACACACCCCTCTCTGGCCAGAGATTCATTCATTCATTCATTCATTCTTGTCTGCCTTAGCAGTTTATGAACTGAATGGGGAACATATATTAGGAGTGGAATACCACCAAATATGAACGGTAACAAAGTTCGACGACGACGACAGAAACTACTGAACGTAGACACACTGTGGCATTCCCCTTGCGACAGTGTCTGAACGTTACGATATCAATTCTCAGTTGTCCGATGCAGTCGTCATGTGTTTGAGTTTAACACCGTGAACGTAAACCTAACTTTTCAAAATCAAATAGATTAAACACTTTAAATAGAAATCGTATAGACCTACAATTGCAGTTGAGAGAATCCGTTTTAATTTCTCAAATGCAATTTGTCATTCTTTGCACAATTTACATTTTTCAAACTTTTTGTTGTTGCTCATAAGCTATTTAAAAGAAGATTTGGAAATCTTCACACAATCTTTGATCCCTGGACAAAAATAAAAACATTTCTATCTCGTACCCCTGCTGATGACAGCTTGTGATTTCAAAAGTCTAGAACCATTGAAAACATTGTTTCTATTAAAAAAAAAAAAAACCTTTTAAATGAAATGGAGTGACCAATATTTTTGTCAAATCACAATTCATATTTCCCATATGCACAATGCACAAAAATTATCTTAGTTAAACATACAGTAAACCATTGACTTTTAGAATCTCATAGATCAAAACCATTTTTCCACACTGTCTCCCAGGGATAACGGGATACAAATTCTAGACGCCTTCATATAAAAAGTATAATATTTAAACACGTGCAATTCATACTATTTATTCATCACTTTAACAGTTCTGATTCCCTTAATATTTTTCCTTAGTGACTGTTTGTAAAACCCTGTGCTCTCAGATTGCCACACATTTTTGTGGTTGGCCACCAATCTTTAGTGAGTCACATTGTTTCACAAAAAGCCCCAATTCTCTCCACTCTGCAGTCAGTGGTTTAGCTAAAGAGATGTCAGGGACGGCCCCCTCAACATCATACAGTAATGCTTGACTATCAGTCAATTCAACCTTCACAGCACACCATTTATCTGACCAAATTAACTCTGAGGTTTTCAGTTCCTCACTCTCTAGTTCAGACCATTTTTCAGCAAAAATTTCATCTGGCTCACTGCTAACATGACATGTGCAATGCAAATCACTTTCTTCCATAAAATCATGGTCAGGAGGCATCCTATTTGTGGCTTTGTTTTGCAGACCACACTGAGGAGTGCTCCATTCAAAAACATATAATGTTTCAGTTGGCATTCGCACCATACTCATATCAGCAGTGAGGCCACTGTCATCACAATACGTAAGTATTATGTTCAGCATAAGTTCAGCTTCAGTTTACACATCAAATCTCTTCTCAGAAGATTACAAGGACAGGTAGTAGTTACAAGAAAAGCATGAGAAAATGAGCGATCACCAATCTGACAAGACAAATCTGCTGTATATGGTTCCTTTACCAGATGCCCTGTGGCACTTCAGGAGGTTGTCCATTTTCCAGATAATACAGTTAAATCAGGCAATTGTTCATTTTTAATTCCTGAGTTCGTCACTTCACTGTCAATTTAGAACTTAATTTTCTTTCCCTCGACACTAATGTCAATCATTGGTAATTTTGCAAATGCTTTATACCAAAAGTTCAGTGTCAGCAAGCGAATTTTCTTCATTGCAAGAAACAGCAAGCACATTTTCTTCATTGCAAGGAGCAGAAAAAAAAAGATAAGATTAGACATATTTACCACCTGGGAGTCAGACCCTTCACCGTCGCTCCCCTCCCCCTCCACTTTCAATCTCCTTGTGGCTCTGGTGGCTGTTGGAATCCTTTCTTCTTTGGAGGATCCGGACAGTCATTTCTCCAGTGTCCTTTTCGCCCACAATTACAACAAGCTTCAGGGTCCATTGCGGGTCGGTCACCCATTCTACGTCCTCCTCCACCCCATCTTCAGCAGAGCCAGTTGAGTGTCTTTGTCAGTCTTTTTCTGTTTGTTCTTGGCTTGGTCTCTCAGCAGCTGTTGTTGATGCGTTGCGTGTCGCCGGATTTCTTCCAGACGCGCTTGGTGGTACCCCACACAAGACGTTTTGACCTTTTTCCCTATTTCAGGGTCCAGACCGTCCAGAAAAAAAAACAGTTTTCAGATATTCTTCATACGTACTTATCTTTGATTGTCTGGCCTGTGCTTCTCTTTGGGTTGGTGAACATTTACGAATTTTGCGGATAGAGGAGTGTAGTCTGGAGGAGCAGAGGGCAGGGTGATCGAACCTAGCAAGCTTCGATATGGGTGTTTTGGTGGGCTTGCTTGCAGACTCGTTCCCTCTTCTTCTTTGTCTTCCTCAGGATCTTGACTTCCCATTGCTCCTGGTTGTCTTTGTGGTTCGTGGAGGGCCACTGCTGGTGGTGGTTGGTAGGGGGAGTAGGGAGCCGGACAGCGGTCGTCCTCAGCCAGGCGGGTTTTCATGCATCTCATTCCCTCGGAAGAATTAGAAACAGAGTTTAGTAAAGTTTTCCTGGCTTCCTCTGCCTTTGTCTCTCTACTATCTGTACTCTCTAATGGTACTAATGCTGCGTTTATCTGTCTTCTTTGTCTGGTAATTGCCTCATTTAACCATACATCTATAATTCGACCATCAAAGTCATAATTATATTTTTCTGTATATTTTTTGGACTTGCTTTTTGTCCAATTTTCCTTTGTCTTTTGCAGATGGCTTACACTTAGACATTAAACACACATTATGCTTACATTAAACACACATTAATTAACTGTGGTATCCTATGATGCCACCCCGTTCCATTTTTTCCTTGGTCATGGAACACTAATTCCCTTTTGAGAAATCCACTGTCTCCAACTCTTTATCATTAACATTACCCATTTTTGCACAAATTTTACTCAACAGTATTTATATTTGCGTATTTAAATCCTTTCCCTTCACGTGGTCACCACGTACATTATTCACTGTGTTAATTCTTCCCCCACTGCGTGGCCACAACGCCTGCCTAAATCCGTCGATCTAGGACTTTCCAAAAATGCCTACATCCGTCGATGCTAGGTCTTTTTCCCAGACAAGTGCCTTGTTAAATATTTGGAAGTTACTTTCAGGCTTATTCCAAAACAGCACCTTGTCTGGACGTTTGAGGACTTACTATCCGGCTTATTCAACTTATTCTCAAACTCTGGCCCTTTTGGGAAAGCAATTAACACATATGGCATTTGAGAAGTTACTATCAGGCTTATTCTCAAACCCTTTTTTTAAATTACTTTTAGGCTTATTCCAAACTCCTGACCCTTTTAGGAAAAATATTCAATACGCAAATAATTTTCTTATTTACCACGTAAATAATTTTCTCTCACCGTGCTTTTTGCAGCTTGGTTCTTTATTCGGGATCGCGTCCACCTAGGCCTGCCGTGGTGTCCACAATTCTCCCGTCCCTTGCATTTTTAGCGTTGGGGTATCGGAGCCAGAGACTTCTTGTCTTTGGGATGTTCAATCAATTGCTTCGTCCACGGAGGTCATCAGCTTTGCGATTCCCAATCCTCGTCGCCATTTGTTGTGGAAATTCTTTCTCCACTTTAAATAATAATTGGAAGACAGCTGGAGATTTCAAAAGTTATAAAGATCTTTATTTCTTGCAAGAAAGGCAGTTCACACATCAGTCAAGAGTCTGATATGGAAGGGCGCTGACTTCTCCTTTTTGCCCAGCTATATTCCCTTAACACATCCTGGTCTGTCTCAAAAGATCGCCTTGGTTTACCTTAAAAGGCAACATGTCTCTGTTCGAAATCTCTTCTAGCATAAATTCTATCTAGACAAAGCAATACATGTCTGCAAAAGTTTCCTGTTTTCAGCTGCTGCTCAAATTCACACATTTTGCTTATCTCTATTTCTATCAAAGCTGCGCACATACTTTTCACACTTGAAGTACAACAATAGGTCACTTTGAGTACACATAGTCTCTTTGCTACTAAGTCGTCTATCACCCAGAACATTTTGTTCCTGTAACCTTATATGATTATATTTCTTTAAATGCTTATGAGTAAAAATAAATGTTCAACGTTAACACAAGTTGTACACACAGAAGTAAAAAAAACACATCTAAATGTAAAATTTCCATAACAGATTCCATCAAAGATCTCTACAACCGGTGACAGTGCGACTCTGTGGAAACACAAATCAGACTGTGTAGAAAACACTCACCAGAGTATGTTGATTTACTCTTCTTAGGACACATTTGTAGCGTTGCTCTCCTCTCTGAGAAAACCTCAGACTGACTGAAATCTATTGATGTTTTAAGACTGTGGAATAACTAGTGATCAGGTGTTTTATATCTCCTCTGAAATGAAGTAACGCATTACAAGTCACATGCATAATCAGATTACTTTTTGACATAATGAGTAAAGTAACATTACAGGTGACGTGCGTTACGTAATCAGATAACTTTTTGATTATATAATCAGATTACTTTTTGATGTAACAATTAAAGTAATGTTACAGGTAACGTGCGTTACGTAATCAGATTACTTTTTGATGTAACGAGTAAAGTAACATTACAGGTGACGTGCATTATATAATCAGATTACTTTTTGATTATATAATCAGATTACTTTTTGATGTAACAATTAAAGTAATGTTACAGGTAACGTGCGTTACGTAATCAGATTACTTTTTGATGTAACGAGTAAAGTAAAATTACAGGTGACGTGCATTATATAATCAGATTACTTTTTGATTATATAATCAGATTACTTTTTGATGTAACAATTAAAGTAATTTACAGGTAACGTGCGTTACGTAATCAGATTACTTTTTGATGTAACAATTAAAGTAACGTTACAGGTAACGTGCGTTACGCAATCAGATTACTTTTTGATGTAACGAGTAAAGTAACGTTACAGGTGACGTGCATTACGTAATCAGATTACTTTTTGATGTAACGAGTAAAGTAACATTACAGGTAACGTGTGTTACGTAATCAGATTACTTTTTGATGTAACAAAGTAACATTACAGGTGACGTGCATTATATAATCAGATTACTTTTTGATGTAACAAAGTAACATTACAGGTGACGTGCATTATATAATCAGATTACTTTTTGATGTAACGAGTAAAGTAACATTACAGGTAACGTGCATTACGGAATCAGATTACTTTTTGATGTAACAAAGTAACATTACAGGTAACATGCATTATATAATCAGATTACTTTTTGATGTAACGAGTAAAGTAACATTACAGGTGACGTGCATTATATAATCAAATTACTTTTTGATGTAACAAAGTAACATTACAGGTGACGTGCATTACATAATCAGATTACTTTTTGATGTAACAAAGTAACATTACAGGTGACGTGCATTATGTAATCAGATTACTTTTTGATGTAACAAAGTAACATTACAGGTGAAGTGCATTATATAATCTGATTACTTTTTGATGTAACGAGTAAAGTAACGTTACAGGTGACGTGCATTACGTAATCAGATTACTTTTTGATGTAACAAAGTAACATTACAGGTGACGTGCATTATATAATCAGATTACTTTTTGATGTAACGAGTAAAGTAACGTTACAGGTGACGTGCATTACGTAATCAGATTACTTTTTGATGTAACAAAGTAACATTACAGGTGACGTGCATTATATAATCAGATTACTTTTTGATGTAACAAAGTAACATTACAGGTGACGTGCATTATATAATCAGATTACTTTTTGATGCAACGAGTAAAGTAACGTTACAGGTGACGTGCATTACGTAATCAGATTACTTTTTGATGTAACGAGTAAAGTAACATTACGGGTAACATGTGTTACGTAATCAGATTACTTTTTGATGTAACAAAATAACATTACAGGTGACGTGCATTATATAATCAGAATACTTTTTGATGTAACAAAGTAACATTACAGGTGACGTGCATTACGTAATCAGATTACTTTTTGATGTAACAAAGTAACATTACAGGTGACGTGCATTACGTAATCAGATTACTTTTTGATGTAACAAAGTAACATTACAGGTGACGTGCATTACGTAATCAGATTACTTTTTGATGTAACAAAGTAACATTACAGGTGACGTGCATTATATAATCAGATTACTTTTTGATGTAACGAGTAAAGTAACGTTACAGGTAACGTGCGTTACGCAATCAGATTACTTTTTGATGTAACGAGTAAAGTAACATTACAGGTGACGTGCATTACGTAATCAGATTACTTTTTGATGTAACGAGTAAAGTAACATCACAGGTAATGTGCATTACGGAATCAGATTACTTTTTGATGTAACAAAGTAACATTACAGGTAACATGCATTATATAATCAGATTACTTTTTGATGTAACGAGTAACATTACAAGTGACGTGCATTAAGGAATCAGATTACTTTTTGATGTAACAAAGTAACATTACAGGTAACATGCATTATATAATCAGATTACTTTTTGATGTAACGAGTAACATTACAGGTAACCTGCATAATGTAATCAGATTACTTTTTCATTTAACAAGTAAAGTAACATTACAGGTAACGTGTGTTACGTAATCAGATTACTTTTTAAGGTAAATAGCAAAGTAACATTACAGGTAACATGCATTATATAATTAGATTACTTTTGATGATTTTGATGATTACATTGCAATGATTGTTAGATTACATTATAATAATAACACAAATACATCGACAGCCAAAATGAAGTACAACAGTCACAGTAATAGTATGAATTGTAGCTGAAATGTAGGTAGAGATGCATGATGTTTACTTTAGTCCAATTTAGTGGACAGATGATTAATCAGAATGTCCTCCCAATATGACTCCTTAGATGTTTGGTGCTACAACATTTTTTTTTTTTAACCTGTAAGTGTCTCCTAGGACATAAGGGAATGGATTGATATTCTGGAGCAATTCTGACTTACTCTAACTCTAACTGGATTCGAGTGCACTGTAGAGGTTGATGTGCAACTATGCCATTAAAACTGCTTAAATAGCTGTCCAATGTAGTGACCTCTATGTGTGAAAAGGTTCATGTTATTTAAGATGGATATTTAGAGTTCACTTCCATGATTTTTTTCTTCAGCAGACCCTTGTGAAAAAGAAGTCTATTAACTATAAGTACCTTTGCAACAACATGTAATCTATCAGTCATTATATTATTAGTAGACATTCTGCTTAATATCCGATAACACTTTATTTTAATGCTCCCAAACAGACATTTTACTGACTATAAGTTACTTTTCAACTACATGTTAACTTATTCTAATAATCCGAACCCTAACAGTCTACTAATACTCTAATGACTGCTGGTTGACATGTAGAAGCAAAGTTACTTTATTAGTTGAATACTGAAATAAAGTGAAACCTACCTGCAATCCATGAAAGTTTGCAGATGCTAAAACAAAAGAGGTAATATTTGCCACCTGGAATAATTATGATTACCTTATTAAATGTCTCTGTTGACTTTTATGTCAAATACTTTAATTTAACCAATTACTTCAATCAGAATACTGTTACAAATATAATTTTATCAACACAACTACCATATCCAGTGGTGAGATGGTATGATTGTCCAGAAGATTTTAGAAGCCTGGTTTCACAAATGTATATGTCCCTTTTAGAAACACAAATGTAAATGCTTATTGAGAAGGATTTAGAAGCGGTATATATATATATATATATATATATATATATATATATATATATATATATATATATATATATATATAATAGTGGCACACTATTACATTTCCATGAACTAATTTTACCCAGTGTAAAGGCGAAGCTGGTCTATATTTAGCCCATCCAGCAGATGCAGGAGATATTTGCACCGCCAGCCGCTGAGATTTACAGAATATTTTCCACACTGAGTGTTGTGTGTGTATTAATATCACGCTCCCGCGAGCCACTGACACATACTGCATGACAGTAATGTGTTGCACTTGTTCCCTCGGTTAAATCTGTCCACTTGTTGTGGAGAATACGCTCCCCAGAACAGGTGTGTTTACTGGTCCAGTCCCACAGCTGGACGTTTGCACCGCGTTCATTGGTTGATCACAGCGTTTGCATTTCACATCGTGCCCTTTGACCTCTGAGATCCAGTCGGGACATCGTCTCCTGTGTTTGTGCACTTGTCAGCTATAGGCCATACGATATAACAATGATCACATTCATATCAGTTGTTATCGATAACTATCCCGATAAATGTCAAATCTCACTTTCTATGAAGTTTATGGCAGATTATTTGCTCCTGATTGAAATCTGTAGAAACAGTGTTAATTGTGGTTTTAAAACTATCTTTATTGTCAGAATATGATGAACACTTCACGTTTAACTAAATAAATATCTTTATAGATATTCTGACTTTGACCTCCAGGCTGTAATGTTAATAATAGTACATGTTTTGTCTCTCAGAAATGCTCATTTGACAGTAGTTTGAGTTTAGATGCAGATGTAAATCTGTGTTCAATAACAAAAACAGTAACATCTGTAAAAAATGGTAACAAGCTCATCATTTATATAGTATACTGTTTGATTTTAGTAAAATTAATCAAACTTTTTTGTTTTATAGAGGAAAATTATATTGCGATAGTTTTATCGCACAGTCCAAACTCATGACTTGCTAATGTTAGATAAAAATACAATTGTTAATTTTTCTTGTTGTCCAAACATATGAAACTTTAGATAAAAAAAATGAATGAGTAAAATCAATTATAATTAATGCTGTATTGTATACTATTTTTATCTTTTCCGTTTTTCATTTTTGTACATTTTAATTAAAAAAATGTAAGTTTTTATAAATGTGTTTTTCTCTTCTGTCAAACTTTATTAGTTTTCTAATAAATAAACATTCATTAGTTTTATTTTTGTAAATATCTATATAGTTTATTAATTATTTTGTACATCAACTAAATTAAAAGGAAAAATGCAACTTGCAGAAATAATAAAAGCATTTTTTTCTTCATATTTTAATGTTTAAGTAACAAAAACATTTATGAAATGGTAAAATTCAAGGACCGCTTTCATCCCCCAAATGGTTTGTGCAGAAGAAGTGTTTCCAACAAAGGACAAGGCTATTAAAGATGGGTGCATCTGTGTTTTTATTAAGGGGAAAACTGCTACAAATACACTAAGTGTCTTATTAAACCTCAGTCAGTATTACAGCTTCAGAAATGCACACCATCATTAACATCATCATTGTTATTCCTGTTATCTGGTTATTATTCATAGCCGTGAATAAGCCAACACACCGATGGCGCCCCCTGCCTGTGGCAGCACAAAACACCGCTTCTCTGGTCAGATGAGTGCATTTCACTACTCAATCCATGACATGTCCAAGAGTCTGGCACGTTTCCTTCTCAAGCATCCGCGATTACGCTTTCAACATATTCCAAAGAGTTGCTGTAACGCGTCGAGTCCTTAAGAGGGTTTCATTTCTCCTTTATATACACACGCCACAAGCCATCCGTTGTTCTTCTGGAGAGCCGTCAAACAAACACAAGAAATGCAGAAGTCCTGTATGTTTATGTGACAGTGCATTGATGTTACAATATACAAAAAGAGTGAAAAATATACATTTTAAGGTCATTCCCAAAGGTATCAGGACTTGGAGAGCTGTGTTGTACAATATCAAAAGTTTCACTTAAAAAAAAAAAAAAAAAAAAAAAAAATTACATACTATGCTACAGCTGTGCACATGAATATTGTTTGAGCAATATATTTAGACACTTAAAAAAAACAAACAGTAAAAACATTGGGATACTGGGAACTTAGTTGTCTTTTTCTACTTTCTACTCCTCAATATCGTTCTTTCAGAGCAAGACCATTAAACACCGACACCATGTAAAAGCCAATCAGAAACACATTGCCATCAAATACAGTCAACACATTTTCAGGAGGCAATTTTTCAGCTTTTACTTCTGCTTTAAGTTAGGATTTTTTTTTTTTAAATATAATAATACTGAAAAGCGTTTCTGAAAATGTTTAGTTGAACTTGACCAACCTTTTCCACACAACAATGACATGAACAATGACAAATTCCTCTGCCTCGTGTCAAATACATTTGGCAGTAAGTTACTAAATAACTGGAACAAAATTCCTACTCGATCATCAAAAGACATTTGAGTTAATTAAAGTGCAATGTTTTTAACATGCTTCCTCGCAGAAAGGTGATCGCACCTTAATCCAAACCTCAACGTGTGCCAGCGAACAACACGTGGCAGTCCTGCCATTTTATGTACAATTTAACCATAAAACAAAAGAAGAATAAAGTCATCACTTATACTATGAATGTATAAGCCTCTTAACGGGCCTCTTAATAAATACCAACAAGGACATTCCCAACATTACCCAGAAGGCCTTACACATTATAAATGGCCCCGTATTCAGTACAAATGTACATCAAAAGACAAATGACAAATAACACTGTGTCCTAATGAGACGTCACACGTTTCCAGCGAAGAAATTTGTACGTAAACGTAAAAGCACATTTGTTGATAATTCACGCTCTGACGGAATTACCGTCTCAACTTTGATATTATCCTCAAAAACTCAGATTTGCACAAGAGAGATGCATGTCATGCCATTAGGACACGGCGCTAGTCTTAAAGAAATCAATACAAACTCTATAATGGCTTTTAAGAAAACCATACAGGAATGATCACTCTAAGTGATTACACAATAAACTTTCTAAATGATTAGAAACCGACAGCAGGACATTTATAGAAGTTCATAAATGTTCCTTTTTCCCCCCAAGTCATGTTGAGTCACTTTCCACAGACCATTACAGAATTCAGACCGATCTACAGTGTTGGGGAAAGTTACTTTTAAAAGTAATGCGTTACAATATTGCTTTACTAATTGCGTAACTTCAGTACTTTTTATGCAAAGTAATGCGTTGCGTTACTTTTTCCTCATAAATGTGTTTATCTAAAGTCATTTTTGATAATACGTATGGCTGAATTGGATCATTGAGTGTCAGCAGCAAAGACAGTGGTTAATAAAGTGAGATTAAATGCATAAAGTATATTTGTGTAATTTAACATTTAATTTTTGCAGGTTTGCGTAATATCTGGAGTTTGCATTTCACAGTTTTTATTCATTTTGAGGAATACTAAATGGGAAAACAATGGTTTGAAAAAGTAACTGATATTTTGCTTTAAATTGAAAAGTAATGCATTACGCATTACTTGAAAAAGTAATCTGATTACTTTACGCATTACTTGAAAAAGTAATCCAATTACTTTACGCATTACTTGAAAAAGTAATCTGATTACTCATTACTTGAAAAAGTAATCTGATTACGTAACTTGCGTTACTTGTAATGCGTTACACCCAACACTGGCGATTTAATTCCCAGTCTGAGAGTTTCCGATTAGATGATGATTGTGACACGCTTAACCTTGCTAAAATAGTGGTTCACAAACTGGAGATAATCACAATGACTCTTATAGCGACAGATTAAACAAACACACCGTTTATCAACACAGAAATGAATCACAAGTTAAAGCACATCATCTTATTTTAAAAAAAGTTGCTAATTTCAAAAACAAATGTTTCCAAGCAGCCCTAATGGTCTTCAGCTCTTCCGCCACGACTGGCTCTAAATATCAAAAACACTGTATCCGGTAGAGTTATCAAAGCTGTATCAAATGGGAAATGATGCACCAGTATCACACAAATCCACCAAACTGAAGCTTGTAGATCTGGAACATACTCTATACAAGTACATGAACACAAATGATTCAATGCAAGCTCAATTTCACACGTTGCGTTTCTCGAAATGAGCCAAAATCATAACTCAGGAGTGATTTAGTAGACATTAGCATTAGGGATGCACGATATATCGGCCACCATATCGGTATATGTTCATTTTTAATGTTATCGTTATCGGCCCGATAAGAAAATTTGGCTGATATATTAAATCTGATAAATAATGTATTATTTCCTTCAGCTGAGACACTTCAGATGCGCACTGTTCAACATGATGATTTTGAGTTGCTTGAAATATAATTGGAATCACTTCAAAAAAAGGAAAATACAGTAAAGTGCAACATGTGCAGCGCAAATCTGTCATATCGGCTACATAAAACTATCATGAGAACATTATAATTATGTGTTTGGACATTGTTTTTGTAATCAGGCTCTCAAAAATTATTAAAAAATTTTGGATATAGATTTAATGGCCAATATATCGGTTATCGGCTATCAAATATAAAGAATTATCGGTTATCGGTATCGGCGAATCCCTAATTAGCATAAACTGTTTTCTTCTAGGGTTTTCATTCATGTTAACTATGGTAGACTGTTTGATTAAGAATATTGTTGCGTTACGTTAGGTAAAGTCTGTTAAACTGTTCATAGCAAGACACTAAACATCCAGTTTAATAGCACAGAAATTTAAATGTGACTAATGCATTCTTGAGTAATAGCAACAACATTTCTGAATACTCCTCAGGACGGGCTCAGGCTTCAGTAGTTTTAAAACACTAACCAATTATGATTATGCATCACGCACACGAGGAGAATCTTTACAGATTGTCTTCTCTCAAATCTCAAACATGCACACACTACAAGATATTAAGAGTCATGCACCTCACATGATCTCACGGGGAAGCGCATGTAAACAAAAGAGTTAGCATCAATTTCTCTCCGGGTTTGGCAGTCGAGTTGCAACAGCGCAGATTTTTCCTCGGATTGTCGGGAGGATAATCAGGGGATAAATTGGCCTAAAACTCCTGTAGTCTGACCCAGGGTTAAGAAAACATTGGTTTTACATATTTTAATGCTTCGCTGATTGAAGTAAGTAAAGCAAGCATCAGGTTAAGCACATACAAACGGACTTTCCTCAGTGCTTCGGCCAAACATTCACATTAGTGTACTTGTGTAGAGCATGTTTCGCTCAGCTCCAGGCATATATAACACTCTGTGGCTGAGAAGAACGGGGAAAGGAACAGAATACTTGGGTATGTCTGCATAGTGGAGACAGAGTCCTATAACACATGCCTAAGCCTATCACACCAATGCATCAGCGCTCGTTCACAGGCTTGGATTCAACATGTACAAAGTACTGAACCCCACTATCAGTAGTAGTAAACGACAAGAAAAGGAATCTGCACACTGTTCCACTTCCATGGCCTGAAAAGTGAAGCCAAAACATTGATCGCCCCCTGGTGGTTGGCTGCAGTATAGGTTGTAAACCCCGCCCCCTTTCCATGTCATCGAATGGGACGCGAGCCATACAAAAAGATCCAATTACACTTCAAATTATTTTTTTCTCGAATATGGTTTCTGTCATTTTAGGTAGTTCTCATCATGCTGATGTATGTTCAAGTGTTCATTTCTCCAATAAGTTTGGTTTTAGTTAGTTATTTAATGCTGCGCAGACTACGGCTCCGATTGTCCCTTCGCAGGGAGTTTGATTGACAGGCGATCTGACCAATCATAATCTGCCATCCACCGAATCCGCCATTTTGTCCGACAAAGCAGCCAGGAGAGTTAGTAGATTAACATCGGTGGGCTTGCACTTGAAATACGGTGTGTACTGACATCTTTCCCCCATTGAAACAACATACCTTCTGATGTTCATTCATGTTTATTTGATGCTATAAATTAAAGACTGTTTCTTGGATATTTTGGCTTAATTTTTCTACAGTGGAAGGAAGTGGGAGACACTTTGTCCATCTTTTTGTACAGTCTATTGGACGTTCTCAAGTTTCTCTATATCAATTCTGCCTTCAAGTCACATCGGAATTTCACATCACGTTTTCTGACAGCCGTTAATGGAAAAAAGGTGCTTTTAAAAAGCACAGGGTGTAATTACAGCAACTACCAGCAGGGGTGTAATGCCAATTAACCAATCGTTGTCCATTTGGTGATCGTTAAATACAAAATGACACGTCCCATAATTCTCTGATGAGATATATGCAAAAAAAGCTTGCCAAACGCATCCCTTTTATTCCAACCAAACCACTTGAATTCACGTCACGATTCCTGAACTCGTAAATAAAAATCAGCACTAGTGAGTGATGCAGATGAACAGTACCAATGAACAGATCAAGATCTCTAGAAGCTCGCCGTCATATTATCAGTGCACCATTTGAAACGGAAACTTTTTTCCAAAAATATAAACTTTAATCTTATCCGATGCTTCTTAGAAAATATTACTGTAGCAAGTTAAGAGCAGAGTATATGCAGTCCTGTCGGTCAGTATTCTGGTATTGAACTATAAAAGAACAACGATACTAGAATTCAGACATGTAGAAAACTGTGACGAGTGCAAGTATTCACATCAACTCTTGATTAAAAAAAGGGCGGATGGTTTTCAGCATTCCTTAAATGATGACATGAGTGATAATGAGTCTCTCGTTCTCTCGTCTCTGTATTGGTATTGCCTAAAGATGAGAGTTCATCACGAGGACAGCAAACCCCAACATGGTTTTAATAATTCAGCTGATCCCTCCGTACTCGATTTCACTTCACGTTTGGATAGAAAACAACAGGAAGAACAGCAAGAACAAGCATGGTGATATTTATCTATTCCTTCGTCTGACCTTTTGCATACATCACTGTTTTGTTGGTTTGATGGTGGCGATGGAACTAAAGCTACTTCAGGATCAAGCTGGAGTGTAGCTCAGAAATATAGACCAGAAGAGAGGTAGAGTGAGAGGAAATACAGAGAAACAATGGAAATATTGAGCCTAAAACAAGACAGGCGAGAAGATCCTTCACATGTTTGCGTTTGTGTAACAGGATATGATGTCAGACTCTCAGCTCTCGGCCAATGAGAGGGTCAGTGCTGCCTGCAGTGCTGACTCCTCATCAATACTGTAATCCTGCGTTCACAAACAGAAAAACAACAAGTCCAGGTCAGTGTGGTTTAGTCTTTAAGTCTTTAAGAAATATCAAGATGTTACTCTACTAAATTCGAATTAATTCATGTATTTATTAAGCACCGATAAACACATCAGCAGTTGAGCCATAGTGCTGTACAAATAAGATAAAACAATGAAAGGAAAGAAAAATAATAATAATAAAAGGAAACAATACAAAATAAAAATCAGAAAATGTAACATACAAAGTTTAAAAAGACAAAGTAAAAAAAAATAAGATTTCAATTTAGATTTAAACTCATAAACAGAATTTGACATTTTCACAGATAAGGGGAGACTATTGCATAGCCTAGGCCCACCTCTTGCCTTTAACCGTGATCTAGCCTGAGACAAAGAGCAGTTTCTGTGTACCTGAGACATCATGTTGGCTTATTTTCGTTTAATAAGTCAGACAAATAAGAGGGTGACAGATCATTTAGGGATTTAAAAACAAAGACCAATATCTTAAAATCAATTTTATAACACACTGGCAGCCAATTTAAAGATTTTAAAGGGATACTTCAGGATTTAGCATTAAGCTTTGTATTAGTAGAAAACCTGTAGTATTTTCGAATTGCCGTGCTTTCCCTCCCTCATATCCCCCTGAGACGAGAGATTTATGTATTTTTTGTCTGGAAAAAATCCTCCAATGACGCAAAAATCGTCATTTTGCGTCATCGGAGGATTTTTTGTCCAGAGGCGAGAGACTACAGCCAGTAGGAGGAGCTCTCCTGCATGTGTTCAGCCCGCCCATAGAGGGTGGGATCTCACTCACAGAATGTACACAGTGTCAGCCGTCTTTCTTTGGAAGCTAAGCTAGCAGGCTCTTGTTCTGTGGAGAAAGCTGAGTAGTAGGAGAAAGCTGAGTAAGTAGGGGTTACCATCCTCTTTTTCCCAGACATGTCCGGCCGTCGAGATAGTCCAAAATTTTCGGGATTCGGCTTTTGCTTTCTGCAGTCGCCATTCATTGTTTACATGCACACCTTTAGTTTCAATCTAACTGAATTCATTCCAATTGGTGGATCTGAATGTAGTGTTTACATGAACGCTAAACAAGTGATCGGTTGATGTGCGTTTTAACATTGCTAAGAAAATTCCCGCTCCTCCGTGAGAGATACGAGACCGGTGCGTCTCACAGGCGCTCATCAGTAATCACGCCACTGGCCTCGCGCCGTTCTCCCGCGGCCCTCAGTCTCGTCCTGCTCGCCACAGTAAACATGATGAATGGTGACTGTAGAACGCAAAAGCCGAATCCCGGACATTTTGGGCGATCTCGAAATCCCGGGCAAACTCGTCACGGAGTCTCACTAGTAGCCTAGCCTAGTTGTTTTCAACTGCGCTCTCTAACCGGTAGGCGTGGCTTGGGCGTGGCCTCCTAGGGCAGCGAAGCGAGTGCATTCTGGGAGTTGTAGTCTTTCATCCACATGAGCCAAAAATACATTTTCTGGATTTTCTCAGTCTAGAAAGCTCCAAATTCAAAAATGATTTCACATTTCTTCTACATAAATGACCTTTTTTAAATACACATTCATCTTTCCAGAGGTGAAGTATCCCTTTAAGATCGGAGTAATATGCTCTCGCTTACAAGTCCCGGTTACAAACCCGGCTGCAGCATTTTGGAGCATCTGGAGTCGTGATATTGAAGACTGAGGCAGACCAACATATAAAGAGTTACAGTAATCCAGGCGCGATAAAACAAGGACATGCGTGACTGAATCTTTAAAAGATAACCAAGACTTGACTCTAGAGAGAAGTTTTAATTGGAAAAAACATGACCTCACTACTGTATAAGTTGATCAAATTTTAGGGAGGAATCTAAAAGGATTCCCAAAGGTCTTACTGTTGGTTTGATGAAGGTGTTCAGATAGCCAAGATTAAGGTTTACATTAGCCTTTAAATAAGTATTTAAAAAAATACAACAGAACAAAGACACAAATGAAATAACCAAGACTGATAACTACATTAGCGGATGCTATCGTTCTGTTTATTCTGCAGTTTTGTCGCCTGTCTCTTTAAATGCTCGCGCTCATTAAAGCAGGATGGATTCTGATTGGCTGTCAATGTTTTTATCATTCATCAGCTGGAAAGGAATCGTTCTGAAAGTGATTCCAACGATATCGTTTCTCTGTGCCGTTATTGTTTTAGTTGTGCTGTAGACTCTGCTATTCTTTTATATTTAGAAAGATTTTAGAGCGATATCTTTACCGTTACAGTAACGGTCGTATTCAGGTAAGAAACACTTCCTTCTTGAGCTGCACAATTCTGGATACATTTTTTGTTTCAAACAGAGATTGCGATTCTGAACAGCCAAATAAACAAAATAATGTTAATTTACTAGAGGTTCTGACCAACTGTTAATTGCAGCCGTCTATTTAAAATGTTTAATTAATCTGAATTACTTAAACTCAGGTTAAGTGAATGATTCAATGACTCATTAATACATCACTTGTTTCATTACTGGATGAGTCAGCGTTTTTGAACGAATATCTTGAATGATTCAATGACAAATACACTTTTAACAGTCACTTGTCGCCACCTACTGATACAATCTTTATTTGAAGTGTCAAGTTACAGTCAAACGGTGATTAATTGAAATTGTGGTCTTTCAAAGATTAATCGTGCAGCTCTAATACCTACAGAAATTGAATTAAGTAATCACATGTAAAATATTCTTCCTTATTAAAGCTACTAAAGTCATTCAGCCAAGAGCAACGAGTGATTTTCTCTTTGTCTTTTGTTGTTTTAAGTAACATTAATGACAGACAGCAGCAGGTTTATTAGGCTACTGTCACTTTAAGAACTAATCCATGGATCCAATGATACGATTTTCTTCCAACCGTTTACTTTCACTTAAGACATAACCGACTGTCAAATGAATACTCACCAAAATTGGATATATTTTTGTGTGTATTTATCCTTTCAAGCGCAATAGTATAAACAAATACATTTTTGCATTTCAGTTGTAAAGTACTTGCATTAAAATGTAAAGAAATGACTGTATCACCTTAGAGAATAGTGGAGATTAAAAACAACACAACAACAACAACAACAACAACAACACATGTCCAGGGGCTCGTTCTTCGTACGTTGCTTATTACATCCGAGATCAAATGACACATCCAAGATGACATCATCGTGCTAATCATGATCCGGCTAATTGGGTTCTTCGAACTCACCTGTTGTTTATGATTAGTATCGCTGGATTGAGTTATCTGAGATAATTGCGCGTTCATGCGCTGGTTTAAAAGGGGATATGTATCGATCGTAGAAACATTGATCAGCAACGCTGCTATTGGCTGTTCAGCGTGGCCAAAGAGCACGCACAGTTTTTCTCCTCAGCAGAGCAAGATAGTCGAAGTTTATTCGTAATTTTAATGTTTAATCAAAACGCCAGGGAACACAAAGTCTGCAAAAGCCAGGAGAGAGGGCTGGCAAAAAGTAGCAGACAATTTAAATCCGTTAAAAGTGGCCATGTTAGATGTTTTTATCACTAGCCTTATTTGTATTTTAATAATTGCATAATTAGGCTACTTTGTTCATTGTAATGTCAGAGTCACCACACTAGAACATGGGAACAAATAAAAGTGAAGTACAAAAATATTCTACATAATGGTAATTTTTAGTTATATTATAGTCTCTTCTCTTCTATAAAAGGCACTGTTAAATAAATGGTTGTCTGTTTATAAAAGCAACCAAGAAAAAGGCTGAAAAAAAGAAAAAATCTTAGTAGCCTACACTGTAAAATCATTGTACAAATATTGCTGCATTAAATGAAGGCCGCATTAAAAGTAATGATGAATTGCTTTGACTTGTGAAAGTGAAAACTGATAAACTTATGTTAATGTAAAAATATTTTGCCATGAGTTATTGATCACATTTTCCCGAGTGTAGTTCATTGTAATGACATTGGCCCTCATTTATCAATCTTGCGTAGAAACGGGCGTATATTATGGCGTAAGATTATGCTTACACTCTTCTCATCGCCTGATTTATGAAGCTGTGCGTACCTTTGAAATTCTGGTGTACGCAATACCTGCCCTTGATAAATGCCGCGGCTGAAATCGATCGTCATTAGAATAACACGCCCCTATATATTCAAGTCTCCGCTCCCCCCACGCCCTCATTTTACGCCATGGACACACGGAAGACGGCAAATTAAAGAGAAACTTCTTTGAGAAAGAGAAAGCGAAACCAGGGAAGTGGAAAGAAACAAAATTGATTTCTAGATTTTTATTATTAATGACGCTTATTGTTATTTAGAAGAAGAATGTCGTTATTATTATTTGTATTATTATTATTATTTAAAAGAAGAAGAATGGCATTTTTATTATTTTGTCAGTCTGAATTATTTTTTTGGTCATTGAAAGCCTTTCATTACTAAACCCAATCCGTGCATACCTGCCGGGCCTAACCCTGGCCTAACCATCGTTTCAAAGAATAGTACAACGGCGAGCGCGTCGAGTATAAACGCCTCGTCCGTTTGGGGAGGTGCGCGCGCAGTCTGCGGAGACTCGCGCTGCGGAGCCAGGCGAAAGTATAAACAAGGCTCGAAACGTCAGGTAAAGCGCACAGGCTCGCAACTTAAGGAATACATATGCCTACAATTCAAGTGCTTTGGTAAAGTCACACAAATTAAACATTGAAGTCCATGTTGCACAAAAATAAACACTGAAGTTTATAATTACTATGTTGTTGTTTTTTTACAGTGGGTCATATTATATTATATCTTTTAGTTTGTCAGTGCGTTTTGTGGTGTTAGGAATTGTTTTTCTGCGCATTCCCACACTCAAAACGTGCGTACACCACCTCCTGAGCTGGCGTAGGATTTGAGCGTGCCGTACGCCAACGTCCATATTGATAAATCTCAAAGTCAACGTGGTTTTAGGTGTACGCCAGGTGTACGCTGGAAATTTGGTGTACGCACTTTTGATAAATGAGGGCCATTGTGTTTTCCTCTTTTGTGCACTTTTACATAATACACCAACACTTGTATCTGTTCCCAAGAAAGTGGTGGCTGAAATATGTGCAGTAAGTGGACATTTTCTAACTTTCCAAAGGAAAGAAAATATAAGACTTTGTAATGTCCATTTGTTTCCATTGCACTGGACAGTGAATAAAGCCTCTCAGATAACTGTCATATGGAGGAACTAGCCTACCTGCAAGTGCATAAATAACTTTACTTAATTTATACTTGAATGCTTTATGGCTGCAATATAAGTTGCAGGATTCCACATCTACAGAAAGGCCTACAGAAGAGTCTGCACAGACAGAGGAGACATAGGCCTACAGGTGGGCAGTGTATAGACAACTTTTCCTTTTTATTTGTTGCATGAGGCATGTGTCTAATATCTCTTGTTGCAGGCACTTGACCACTGGCTTTTCTTTACAAAGAACACTTGAAATAAAACTCAAGGAACTAAGCATATTTGTCTTTTATTAAACATTTAATGAAATGTGTTGGTTTTTTGGGCAATGTTGTGTAATATGACACATGCAGCAATGCCACAGGCCCTGTCAGGTGTCAGGTGTAATACAGTGAGCTTGATATTTAATTGTGGAACTTTCCTTACATCTTTCAAATAATGTGCATAAATGTGAATCTCTGAAAATACTCAAGTCATGCACAGATCCTGGACTTTTTGCTTTCACATTTGTGATTATGGAAGATTTTAGTCAACTGCCTTTTTTTTATTTGATATAATATTATTAATCTGGAATATTAAGAATCCCAATTGTAACTGGGCTGCACATTTACGTTGTGAACCCCCTTTCTGTTCACATAATCCCCTTCATTGAGGCTTTGATGGCAGTCTATGGAGCCTAGTCTATGGTACCAATCACGTTAGTGAAGCCTGAGTGACATACTGTAATCGGCATGGTCATGATTGTATGATCTTCATAAAAAATGATGATAGCCTAAAAAAAATTGCTTTAAAAAAAAGTGGCTTGGAAATGCCACAAAAAAAAAAAAATACTTTTTTAAACCTAAAAGCGCCAGGTAAACTCCAAATGTCACGACAGACAGCACTTTCCATCAAGTTCTCCGCATCTCCAATAGTGTAAAGGAAAGAGCCACTCGCAAATAATCTTAGGGCAATGCAAACAGTTTGTGCTGTAGTTAAAGCCCGACTCCGACAAGTCGAAAATAAATGTGCGTTTCCAACAATTTAATAATGTAAACGACAATCTCACGAGTCACGAGAAAAAAAAAACATCTCAGAAAGTGCACTATCGCGCTGCGCTGGACTTCCCGTATCAGCTCCGCTTATGAAGCCGGGATCTAATCCTGTTTACATGAAATAAGCCTGCTCCCGAGCAGGTTTAAGCTTGCGCAGCTGTTGCTATGACAGCAAGTCCAGGATGAGCTTCGAAGAACCAAACGATCCAAGATCATGCCAAATGGTCAACAATCAAATCCAGCTAACTGAGTCAGCGACATACGAAGAACGAGCCCCAGATATGCAGTATAGTAATTAACATAAGGGGAAAATATGCTTAATTGTCCTAAAAATGTCACAATATGTTAACTTAATTGTCCTAAAGAAATATTCCTAATTTTCTGTATGCAAATATCTTATATTTTCTATGTAATTTGGGGTGAAATGTAAACAGTACATATTCACTTGATCAGGAAGGAGTTGCTCTCCTTGGTTGAATCTCATTAAACATAGAAACTGAACTGCTGTTTTATTTGTGATGAGGTTTTGTACGAGGTTCCCTCTCTTCTGCAGATGTAGGCAGGAGAAAGGAGGACAGCGTTAGAACACCAAATGAAGGATATATAAATGTAAAGTATACGCCTCCTCACCACAAATGTGTCATAGGAGAATTTGTGCCGGTGGAGAAGATGCTGCAGAAAGTTTGAGCTCTTATAGCTGGGGTCGCCCCAAGGCATCGCTGAACACACCGGACACACCTGCACAGCAACACACACAAGAGGAGAGTTTACCAGTGAGTTAAAGTCAAATTTTACATTTGATTACTTAAAGGTGCATTGATTGATTGATTGATTGATTGATAACTTTATTAATCCCCCAGGGGGAAATGTACACGTCACACGAAGAAATAGAAAACATAAACAACATTCACAACAGCAACAAGTCTTGTTCTCCAGTATCAATTTCTCAAAGCATTGTGATTATACACAACCAAGTAAAAAATAGTCTGTCATCTTGTATAACACTGGTTGTAAACTCTAATTCGAAGAGCGGAGAGGGGGATGGGGGGAGGTACGACCGTTTGATTGACGAACTTACTGTCCAATGATTCTAGGTGGTCTTGGAAATGATTGGCTGGAGTTTTTCGAGTCCTGCCCGTTCCACAGATGATTAAATCGCTTAATTTTCATTTCAGTGCTTCTAACTCAGTGGCTGTAAGTGGGTTAGGAATAGGATTTCAAGTGATTTTGAAAAAATGGACAAAAAAAGAGAATCACATACCCCACCTTTAACTTATTCTTCTCCTTTTCCAACAGTCCCCCCCCCCCCCAACATGTGACAGAGTAGAAGACCACAGCAGAGACTACAGAGTCATAGAAGGTCTTAAATAGTACATGACAAACCCCAAAGACTCGCCTTAACAAATGAACACGACTTTGACCCTTCTTATAAACTTGCATTGTATTGTCAGACCAGTTGAGCTTGTTGTTCAAATATACACCCAGATACTTGTAAATTGTTACAATCTCAACTTGGACTCTCGGTACCACTTACTGAGGATGAGCTAAAATCAACCACATTTTCCTTTGTCTTACTAGCATTTAGCCTGAGACTGGTTTCTCTCACACCAGTCCACAAAACTCTTTATTAGCTCCCATATTCTCTTTATTATACTCTTTATTATACCCATATAGGGATTTGTAAATATATTATTCCTAGCCTGATTTATATAACATTTTATTCCAAAAAACATGGCAAAAATAATTGTTTTAAGGCTATTGGCAGTATATTCTGATTTACAGGATAACAGAAGTAGATATCCATAAATCCCTCTGTAAATTTTTCCCCATCTAATATGTGAACACAATGAAAAAATCATTTTTAACCTGGCTTTATCCAATCCTCAGATTACGTTTTTTTTAAATATACGCAAATTAGTGCATATTTAATTAGGTATTGCCTAATTTGCATATTTAAACATTAAATTACAGAAAACTTGTAACACATTTTTTTCTCATCTTAATGTAGGTAATCAACTGGGAAAGTTTCATGGTGATATCTGCTAGTTAAAAATGTTACCCTATTCACCTGTAGTGTCTCGCCTTAAATCAATACATATCACTGTAAATTGTAATGTGGACTCGTGCATTTTCTGTAAAGCTGCTTTGAAAATCACTGTGTACTGTGAAAAGCGCTATACAAATAAATGTGAATTGAAATTGAATTGAACTTCAAGGTAACTCACACTCACCACTTTGTTGGGGTCATTGCGATGGTTCTCCATGCAGTGCTTCACCAGCTCCTGTTGGTCCAGGTTTCGAGCGCCACAGAACGGACACACAAATGTGGAGCGGTTTGGAATATTGCTGTCGATGGAGAAAAACATGTTCCTGAAAACCACACGTACAGACACCGGTAACACTTTACAGTAAGGTTCATTAGTTAACAACCTTACTTATGAACTAAGAATGAACAATACTTCCACAGCATTATTTTATTAATCTTAGTTAATATTAATTTCAACATTTACTAATACGTTATTAAAATCCATGGTTGTATTTGTTAACATTAGTTAATGCACTGTGAACTAACATGAACAGCTGTATTATTATTAACTAACATTAACAAAGATAAAAAAAATACAGTAAAAAATGCTCATGGTTAGTTCATGTTAGTTAATGCATTAACTAATGAACCTTATTGTTAAGTGTTACCCAGATACCTTACAGCAAAAATGACTCAATTACACAAGTCACCAATATTTATTTTTGACAGCATTTACAGTCCCCCTGTAGTCAATCATTTTAACTCATCTCTGATCACCAAAATGACATATTTTAACGTTTTTTTCCAAGAAAAAAATCTTCATGCCTTAAAATATCTTGAATGTAACCCGACACCCTCGCCTCATTTAGTATGCTCGGTTCTATGAATATGCAAATGAGCCCCGCCTCCACTCACTCACTCACTCAGCTCAGAGATCCACTGGTTGACGATCACACGTTGATCTGATTGGTTACAAGGTAGTTTGTGACGTCAGAAACACCAGCGATTTCAAAGCGTGTTTTTGAGACTGTCTTTGGTTCACTGCAGTTTTGAAGAGGAAATACTCAGCAATGCTGTCGACTTATGAATTTACACATGGTTTGTCTTAAAGCAGATTAAAAACACCACATAGACACAAACTACATTAAATGCTGTTTTTTCTCAAACAGGGGGACTAAGTATGTAACTCATACTGAATGTAGGCTCTCTAGTCCTCATACCCTCAGAGACACGGCAGTGAAAAACAAGAAACAGTTGATTTGTGAGAGGAGAAATCACGTTTATTTTCTAAAATCCCATATAAATTGGTGAAAAGGTGCAACAATCACTCTTAAAGAAATCCAACTTTATTGTACTTGTAACTTATTATATTTACTGAGAAAAACTGTCTTACTCTTAACCAACTAAATATCACATTTCTACAGAATTACATAATGAGAGCAAAAGAGTAAATAGGAAATGAACAGAGTTGTGTAACAAACTGATTATCATTGCTAACATGAATTATGCAAATGTGCATCCAGAGGGTGTATAACACTGAAACGAAGTCTAGAAGAAATGAGCCAATAACCTTGTGTTCTCATGCCTGAACAACTTCAGGGGTATTACGTTTATTTAGCAGACTAACGAATGTTAACACGCCAATGGAATATTAATATTGAATAACTTGCGTTACAGGCTAACTTTGCTTAGATAGCCAGCAAACATGGACAAGCGGAAGGAAACAGTGCGTTTCTCTCAGGATTATGGGTAATGTAACACTTCACTGGGAATTCAGTTCAATTTAATTATATTTTTACTTCCGGAAACCACATTGTGATGCTCTATACTGCCAAAATTTGTACATATTATATTATAATTCCATAAATCACATTCTCAATCAACACTATGTAAAGGACAATAACAAAGGCAATCAAACATGTAAACGTACCTTGGTTTACATTTCCCTTTCTGAGCCAGATATATACTCTTTTACTCTACTTTTTCAAATATTCCCTTTCATGCAGTGTGTAATAGAGATGTTTGCAAATGTAAAAGGTCTGTATAGTTTTAAAGATCAAAGCGCACAACAAATAAAGTTACTGACTCCTAAAACAAAGAATCGATTCTGAACTGTCAGTAATTCCAGTCTCTCTTTCTATGTAACTATGTAACTAATTTGCATAACGCCAGCCTGTGGTCTTGATTGGCTGAACAGCGTCTCTTAGCTCCGCCCTCAAACACTGTAGTGTATCTGAGACTGGAGGAGTTTGGTTCATGTTGTTCATGTCGAAAAGACGCTGCAAATCCACTTTGATGCTCTTCTAAAGCACTGGAATTGATATGGAAAAATGACGCCATCATAATGGCCGTTTTGTTTCCGTCACGCACTGTAAGCATTTGACCAATCAGAGCAGACTGAGCTGTCTGACCAATCAGAGCAGAGCAGGCTCTCAGAGAGGCGGGGTTTAGAGAGACAATCTTTGAACAAACCGTTTTCAGACTCTTTGAGAAATGAGGTGATTCTGCAATGTATATAATGAGAAATTGAAGTGTATTTGACCTTGGATGCGTGTAAACCTGTTGTAAGAGACTCCAAAACAAAATGGGAACAGTAGCGTAGCCAGGAATCACAATGTGGGTGGGCCCAGAGAAAATCAGGTGGGCACAGCCTAAAATGCATCTGTTATCAAAATAGGCCAACACAACTACACCTGCTTGAATACACCACAGTTTAATCAGAGCACAAGCATGTAAGTCATCATAAGCAGTGTTAATAAAGAACAGAACGATAAGAACAGCATTTCCACTGCGCGCGGCCAGGCCACACCACACACACACGCGCATCTGACAGATGCGAAACAACATCATCAAATCAGCAGCAGGACAGTAGTGGACAGTGTGTAAAAACCAAAAGCTAAAACTTCAGTGTCCCTCTGTGAAATGTGCTCATCGTTGTGAAGGGGGGATGGGCTGTTCGCAATCATCTGAGTCTGACTCCGAAATGCGCTACGCGGGCATTTCGTCATCACCATGACAACCAAACAAGAATCAAGAAACATTAAGATTTATTTTTATAGGTCAAAATTGTTATAATCGCAACATAATTTCCTAGGCTACCTTGTGAGGCCACTGAGTGACTAGATGGGCCTGACTGACAGGTGGGTGGGCCCAGGCCCACCCAGGCCCACCCGTAGCTACGCGAGTGAATGGGAAGCCTTTAAAATAGTATAATAGGGCACTTTAAATGCTGCCATGCAGCTTGAATACCCTGATGGTCTGGCAAAGATGTTTGCATGGAAAAGACTGAGAGATAACTGGATTAACAGATGAGGCAGACAAGCATAGAGAAAAAAAAAATTGTGTCTGACACAAGGTGGAAAGAAGCAAATATTTACTTCATAAATGTAATAACTTGCTGCATTGCTTATTTTTAACCCCTCCCTTCCAGCCATCCGTCATATAGACGCTTTTCTCGATAAATTAAATTCCTAAAAACATATTTATATATTTATTTATATATATTTATATTTTATTTGTTCTGCACGGATATCACATGGATACAGTACAAGGAGGGGAACGAAACCCAATTGGGTTTATACAGAGCTCCACTCCACATAAAGTCTTGTCCTGACTTGTGGTGTGCGATACTGAACTTATATCTTGATATTTTCTGGGATGTTGTCGATACCGATAACTAGACATTATTTTGCCGACTGTGTTTTTGTGCTACTTTAGGACTGTCGTGACTACCAATGCTTTATTTCTAATCGGTGCGGTTTACAGCCGTGACAGAACTCAACTTTTCCATTGCGAAGCAATATTTGCCCCAGGGGGGTTTTACTTTTAAAATGGCAATTATTATTATTATTTTTTATTAGATGCATGTATGTGGCAGCAAGTGAGTCACTGAGTCATTCGTTCAAAAGATTTGTTCAAATGGCTGATTCATTCAGTCATTGAATGAATCACTCATTACAGTAATTCATTAAAAATGCAGATTCATGTCAGCTCGCACATCATTAAAACAACAATAATGATATTATCATAGAGTACACATATCACACACCCCTAGTCCTGATCTACATTTTTCTCGATTCACTTTATTTATCTGCTTATAGAAGTAAAATGGGTTGTGAATGTTGTTTCATGCTGTCTTTAAATATTTCTTCAGCTCAAAAGCTCACTCGAGTTTGTTCTAGATCATCAGACGTGAAATTAAAGCAGTCTGAAATAGTTTCCAGTCACACATATTCAGTCATTTAGTTTCATTTTCATGGACTTTTAGTTTGCTTTTCATTATTTCCTGTTGTCTTTGTTCACTTTTCCCGCTCTAATCGGTTACCATGGCGTTTCATTGGATCATCACACCTGTTAGTCTTTCAGTTCATTATTGTATACTTAAGCTCCTGTGTTTCCTCAGTTGTTTGTGTGTTTGTTACGCTTTGTTGATATTCTCAGTTTATTCGGTAACACTTTACAATAAGGTTCATTAGTTAACATTAGTTAACTACCTTATGAACTAAAAATGAACAATACTTCTACAGCATTAATTAATCTTAGTTAATATTAATTTCAACATTTACTAATACATTAGTAAAATCAAAGGTTGCATTTGTTAACATTAGTTAATGCACTGTGAACTAACAATGAACAGCTGGATTTTTATTATCTAAAATTTACAAAGATTAATAAATACTGTAACAGATGTATTGCTCATTGTTAACTCATGTTAGTAAATACATTAACTGTAAAGTGTTACAGTTTATTCTTTTATTAAATGCCTTTGAATTAGAACTTTTAACTCCTCTTCTTCTTGAACTTGAACCTTATTGTAAAGTGTTGCCGAATAAACAGAATATCGACATAGCGTAACAAACACACAAACAATAGTCGGAAATGACTAACAGGTGTGATGATCCAATGAAACGCCATTGTAACCGATTAGAGCGGGAAAAGTGAACAAAGACAACACTGGCACTGAGACAGAAATCTGCATAGTTCTACAACATTTGTGAGATGTTTCCACAAAGAGTACGATACATATCCGTGATGCAACAGACACACAGTGGGAATTCATCAACTTGCTCTGCTTTGAAGAGCTAATTAATTATTAATTAATTAATTCTGTCGTTCTTTACTCTTCCTTTGAAGCACAGGAAGAGAAACACACACACAGTTTAACCTGAAGTCATCCGATTGGTCTTTTATCGGATTCCTGTCTGCAAAACTTCAGACATCAGTTTGACGTCTCTAGATCTAAGTATACCTACACCTGTGTGTGTGTCTACGAGTGTCTCTTAAGAGTGAAACGCGTCCTGGATCCATATTTTAAAGCGTTATGACTCTTGTCCCGAAGAGCATTGAGTGCTTTAGAGGAGCATGAGCCATAAGGCAGTGTTTGCATGAGGGAATTGTGGGATTGGTTGTGCTTTAATGTAGGCGGAAAGAAAGAAAACGCTGTTCTAACACCGTCCAAAACAAGAGCAATGCAACACATTTCGAATGACGTAATTCCATTGTTTGTCCTGACTGACACTTAAAGTCTGTAGTCGATCTTTAAAATCACCAACCTGACATATTTAAATGTTTTTTTTCTTGAAAACAAATTTCTTCATGCCTTAAAATATCTTGAATGTAACCCGACACTCTCGCCTCATTTAGTATGCGCGGTTCTATGAATATGCAAATGAGCCCCGCCTCCACTCACTCACTCACTCAGAGATCCACTGGTTGGCGATCACACGTTGATCTGATTGGTTACAAGGTAGTTTGTGACGTCAGAAACACCAGCGATTTCAAAGCGTGTTTTTGAGACTGTCTTTGGTTCACTGCAGTTTTAAGGAGGAAATACTCAGCAATGCTGTCGACTTATGAATTTACATAACGCTCCACGCATGTAAATGATAACATCAGCAAAATGTAGTGCAGAAAGTGCATATATTTATTTAACTCAATCACAGAGTTTGTGATTTCACAATAGCAGTATGCTTTATGATTTCTAAATGTTTTTTAAACATTTAATTGCATCCAAAATAAGTGTGTTTACATAATATATGTGTGTGTACTGTGTATAATTATTTTGTACATATAAATACACACACATGCATGTATACATTTAAGAAAAATGTGTTATTAATATATAAAATATGTATATTTATATTTAATATATATATATATATATTAAATATAAATATATATATATATACAGTACATGCAAATATTTCTTAAATATATACATGCATATGTGTATTTATATTACGATTAATTGTTGCACAGCCCTAGTTTTTTAAAAATAGTACGGAATAGTAAAAATGCAAAGCATATTTTTTCAAGTAACAATAATGTGAGATACAAGGCAGGCTTATAATGTAGAATCACCTGAGGAGTATGATCTAATCCCAGTGACCTGCAATGACCCCTGACGCTTACCTGGGAATGGGCTGTGAGGTCGGGACCACAGGCATGAACTTCGGGCAGTTGGCCATCTGTTCCTGAACCTTTGTGCAAGATGAAATATGCGACCGCATTTTGACCAGGGTGACCTGAGACATTCACAGAGACATGACAGAGCAGCGTGAGTGACTTGAGCTTAATACAAATAACACCTTCATTAAAGGGGGGGTTGATTATGATTGGACTTTTCTAGCTTTAGTTAGTGTGTAATGCTGCTGTTTGATCATAAACAACATCCGCAAAGTTACAACACTCAAAGTTCAAAGCAAAGGGAGATATTTGCTTTTACAGAAATAACTTTTTAAGGACTACAACAAACGGCTGGTAGAGACTACACAACATTCCTCCTGGGTTAGTGACATCATGAACCCTAGAATTTACATAAACCCCGCCCCCTAAACGCGATTTATAGATTATCATGACAGAATATTCTAATCAATGACTAGATGATAGTTAACTCCACATCAGCTTCATAAATTCAGCAACTATCCATTCAGAAATGTCCTGTTGCTTATACATGTTGTCACTTCTTCTCGAGTCTCTCCATCTTTCTGACTTCGGTTTGAACATAAAACGCTGAAAGTTTTAGAAATGTTCAGGACACAAGCTCTTGAAGCTCCGCCCCCTGTGCCGGGAGCAGCAGCTCATTTGCATTTAAAGGAACAGACACAAAACGGTGTGTTTTTGCTCACCCTCAAAAAGTGACAATTTTAACGTTATATAAAAATATCTGTGGGGTATTTTGAGCTAAAACTTCACACACACACTCTGGGGACATCAGAGACTTATTTTACATCTTGTGAAAAGGGCATTATACCACCCCTATAAAGGGATAGTTCACTTAAAAATGAAAATTCTGCCATCATTTACTCACCCTCAAGTTGTTTCAAACCTGTATGATTTTTTTTTCGTCTGCTGAACACAAAGGAGGATATGATATGAAGATAAGAATGATGACAGAATTGACATTTTTAAGTGAACTACCCTTTAAGGGTATTTAACTAGCCATTTCTAATGTACTGTACTGTACAGTGCAAATGTGAGCCTTGCTGGTCATGTTTTTAAACCCAGCAAACATGTTTTGCTGACTTGACAAAACTAAAATATCTACAAAACTGCTGTGTCAAATCACCAGTGAGCAAAAAGAGAATAAAAAAAAACTGCAAAATAAACATAATAAAAGGAAATGTAATGGGAAGCAATATTCAATTTGAAATATAATATGCAAAATGACAATGCAAATGCAAATGTAAATATAGAAATGCATTGTCATTTTACATATTACATTTCAAATTGAATATTGCTACCCATGTGCTTCCATAGTTTAGAGGTCTCTCTAAGCTCATTTAGGACATCTCAAGGCTGGGGTATATACGTCATTTTCCACGTTACAGACTCAACCTCAGATGAGCACGTTTGACATGCGCGGTGTCACTGCTTTTCTATACTCTACTAGACGTCAGGACATTCACACAGAGAGGTAAAAGAAGAAGTGATATGTGGACAGAAATGTATTAATTTGTTACAGGACAATGCGCAAAACAAAATTCAATGGAATGTGGGAGACACCCGGTGGATCTTTTTGGTAAAGCGCCTCAACAAAATTCAAAACTTCCAATTTATGTGATATCAACTTCAAAATTGGAACACAACTTGGTTAGATAATGGCTTTGATTTTTATAGTAATTTTAGAGTAAAAATTATTTTGAAAAAAATATATTTAGTATAAAAAAAGTGTAGTACAGTACATTTGATTTACAGTAAATCACTTTTTCATACTTTCTTTTTAGAAGTGTTTTCACATCAGCAATAATATTCCAAAGCATTCTTGAATTACAACCATTTAAGTTTGGATACACTAAAAATAATGGGTTGTTTCAACCCATGTTTGGGTCACATATGGACAAACCCAACCATTGGTTTACATTTTTTAACACAACGGCATATTTGACCCAAACATGGGTCATTTAGAGTTTAGTGCATTTTCCCATCTATTCTCAAGAAGGGGAGTGACAGTTAAAGTTTTTTCTTCATTGGAATAGATGAAACTTGGTAAAGGTTTTGGCACTTGCAATGTGAATGTGAAAAAAAATCATGGACATGATTCGAACAGGTTAAATGGTCGTGAAAAAAAATAGTCACACTTGCAGTCAAAAATTACACATTGGAAAATTAATGGGAGACGAGTTTCCTCTAGTGGAAGCGTTTGGTACTGCAGCCGAACAACATCTCACTGAAAGCTCATTTACTGAGACATCAACATCAACTTTGGATCACAACTTGTTTAGATTTATGGCTTTAGTTTTCTTGCAGCTTTAAAGTAAAACGTGATTTTGAAAATATATATTTCACATAAAAATTTCAAATAATATTTTTGCACATTTTTCATAACAATAAACGTAAAATTCTGTAACTTTTTTTAAGTTCACTTTTTAAAACTTTTTTAACTTCAGCAATAATCTGCCAAGTGTCGTCTTTTAAAAGAGATCAAACTTCAGTCTGTCGCTCTAAAGCGTTCAAGATTTACCACAGTTTAAGTTAGATTAAATTTAATTTTCAGGTCTATGCTCAAAAAAAAGTGAATAAATGGATTATAAATACAGCGTAAATTTAATTTAGTACCATAAAATCCCTTAAAAATACAACATATAAAAAAAAAAAAAAAACATTATCAAACTAAAATATAGTACATTAATTTCATTGAAATAAAAAAAATACATTTCGATCATTTTTGACCGACACACAAAGAGCACCAGAGGGTTAAATCGTGAAATACAATATTTGTCTACTAACCTTTTTGCTGCACCCCCGACATGGAGCCTTGTACGACGAGAGCTGTTTCTCCACGCTGGAGGATTTGTCCACTTTCTTTGGATCGAAAGGCATTCGGCAGAGCGGACAGAGCGGAGATGTGACCTGAAGACACGGCTGGAGACAATCCCCACAGAAACTGTGAACACACACACACACACACACACACACATTACAGGCACAGTATATAGTGTGGCATGTCTTCAGCTGCAACTGAAATGTATGAATGATTGCATGATTAGTTGTAATCATTTATAGGTAACACTTTATAACACTGTTCCTTCATTAATGAAGAACTGCACAGGAACAAATGAGTTACGCACTATTAACATTCTAGTAAATATTAACTAACAAGAAACTCTGATTAACAAATTACTAAGTAATAGCGCTCAGTTGAATGTGGTAGTTCACTATTAGCTAATCAATAACTACATCTACAATAACTACTACTACATCCTTCTAAAAGAACTAATAATAAATTGGATCAATATTCTATTTACACATTTTTGAAATTTTCAGGACACAAACTGTTGTAGCTCCGCCCCCTGTGCCGGGAGCAGCAGCTCATTTGCATTTAAAGGGACACACACAAAACGGTGTGTTTTTGCTCACCTTAAAAAAATAACAATTTTAACATGCTATAAAAATATCTGTGGGGTATTTTGAGCTGAAACTTCACACACACACACTCTGGGGACATCAGAGTCTTATTTTACATCTTGTGAAAAAGGCATTATACCACCCGTTTAATCAACCTAATTTTCCTGAATACCATCACGATTGGAAATGTGACACTGATTTCATACAACAGTTCAATAAACAGTTAAAATTAAGTCACTTACATTTTAGATGCAACATTGACTGTTTTTGTTCTGTTTCAGCAGCGAAAATACTTCCACACAAAGATCACAGGAGAACCATCATTAATGAATGAACGTGTTTCATTAATGAATGATTCAGGGTTTTGAACGAATTGGTTGAGTCAAAGATTCAATAACCCATTTAAACTGCCTCATTCTTGAATGAATCAGTCGTTTGAACGAATCGTTTGAATGAATGACTCAATGACTCGCTCATTAAGATGGTCGCCTGTCGCCACCTACTGGTGGTTTTAGTGTTACGTTTTAAAGTATCATTCTTGCCAATGTTTCTTATTTGTAAATTAAAAAAAAATATTTAAAACAATCTCACAACATTAATTAATGCAGTTGTAATTTTTCAGTGTAAATTATTTAATTTGATCAACCCTACCTAGGGTAACAGCCCTATAGTGTCTTATTATTCTAAATAATTTAATTTATTGATCAAATTTAGGAATTTAAAGTGAAAATAACATTAGGAGGGGAAATGCCCTTTAAAGGTGCAGATATTACAATATGCAGATTTACATATCAACGTTGATTGAACACTGATAAGAATAATGCTTCAGAATAAATTATATTTACAACACAAAAAAAAACTTTGTTTTTAAAATTCCGGACAAGCAACTTTTTTTACTCGGACAAATGAATGACAGATTTACTGTCTGAAGGACAAGCACATGAAAAGGCTTAATGTCGAGCCCTGGGTAAAATCAGACCTTGTATATTGTATTGTTATATTCTGTATTGACAACTCAAATATTTACCATCGTATATTCTGCATAATTGGACGTTTTTAAATAAACACTGACAGAAAACTATAGAAGTCTTAGGGCTGGACGATATGATGATATATATATAACATGGATATAAGTGATCACATGGATTTAGATCTTCCTATATTGTATTTATATAAAGCGTTCACAGGCAAATTTGCTTTATCAGGCACATATACATATCATTTTTATTTATTTTTTTGGCATGCAAGTTATATTGCATTGTGTTTTTTTTATTAATTATATTGTATTGTCTTGTCTTATGTTTTTATTATGAAGTACATCGGTCAACCTAGGCTGTGATTAATGGTGCTATATAAATAAAATTGACATTGACAAATGTCAGGAAACACGATTCCTGCTGCATGTCAATATCCACGGATCAATGGATCTTTGGGTAAGTGTTAAGAAACACTATATCGAGTCAAACCTTTATTTTAAGCTGATAATCGTTCGTTTTACTGGCGTTTTCACAGTTAAATCCAGTCCCTCAGCAGCTCTTCTGCCACTCAGTCCGCCTGAGGGAACGTGACGTCAATGCAAACCCACTATTCTGAACCACTGAACTCCGGAGAGCTGAACAAATGCTGATGTATCAGACTATCAGGGCTTTGGCCATCGCCTTTCAAGCTGGCGTGACTCAGATCGGGTCCGGACGCATCAGCAGAAAACGGCCTTGTCACTTTCTGACGGATGAGGCAAGAGTTTATGGGACTGTAAAGGCAATGAATCACGCAGAGCTTTTTCTGCACCGTGTTTTATGGCACTGTTGAATCCAGGGCCAATGAAGAGCCGCTCCATCACTGTCCACACGTACACCACACCGATTGACTCACGAGAACTGAGCGGAGGTCAGTCTAAGCGTATAGCATTAATATCCTGCTGTAATTAATCACACTGATTATTAGCATTCACCATTTTTTTTTTTAACTAGGGCTGTTAAACTACAAAAAAAAATGTGATTACAGTATTCAGATTAAATGACATTTCAAAAAAGAAAATACATTATTCTGGTCGACGAGTACATACATAAACAGAAGAGATGCACGATATTTTGGCCACCATATCGGTATCGGCCGATAATGTTCATTTTTAATGGTATCGGCTTGATAAGAAATACTGGCCGATATATTAAAGCTGATAAATAATGGATTTTCTTCAAGCTGAGACTGTTCAACATGATGGTTTTGAGTTGCTTGTAATATGACTGGAATCACTTCAAAAAAAGAGAAACAGTAAAGCGCAAGTCTGTCATATCGGCTACTTAAAATTATAACGGGAACATCATTATAATTGTGTTTGGGAATATTTCTTATCAAGCCGATAACGATAACATTAAAAAATGAACATTATCGGCAGATACCGATATGGTGGCCAAAACATTGTGCATCTCTACTGTTTATTTCTGTACTCGTCGACCACAATATTTATTTATTTTTTTTTTATTTTTTAATGCTTTTAATGGTGAGGCTTTTGTTTTTGTAATCAGGCTCTCAAAAATTATATAAAAATCTGGATTTAGATTTATCGGCCGATATATCGGTTATCGGCTTTCGAATATAAAGAATTATCGGTTATCGGCCAAAATTTCTGTATCGGTGCCAAATATTCATGCCAGTTTGAAAAAAATCCTAGTTAATATCACAATAACTGGCCATTGGCAACTCTTCGCTTTAGATATCGGTACTATCAAAGGCCACTGAAGAATATTGGCTGACCAGAATTCATGATTTTTGGTGGGAATTTCTTTTTTCTCTCCATCAAATTCCACTGGATTTGAAGGAGAATATTTCGCTGAGAGAGAGAGTTGGCCTTGTGTGTAGTGCTGCCGACTCGCTCCTGCTCCAGCGCTGCTGTTGAGTATTGCAGACATAATGAGAGCAGGAGAAAGCAGGTGCTGGTGGCGAGTCGGGCGAGTCAGCCTCTTTCCCTACAATCCCCATATTTCCCTGTTTACAGCCGAGCCTGACGGCGGCCCGTCCTCCCTGAGGAGAACACAGCTATTTCCAAACCTCTGCAAACATCAGGGGAAAGAGAACGACTCCTGAACCGGCAGAACGTCCCAGACAGGCTTTAGGAAATCTGATGGTAACAGACAATGATTTGACAAGCTTTCTTTCAAACATAATAATAAAAATAATAATTCATTACATTTATATAGCGCTTTTCTCGGCACTCATAAAATTACTCATTAAATAATGCGATATTCGATAACACAATGTTTGTGTTAGCACTTTATTATGTGATAAAGTGATTAATAAACTGAATTTATCTTTAAAATATATTTAAAATGATATAACCTACATACGTGTTTCACATTCTTTTTGTGACGAGAAAACATCCCTAAAGTTCTGCCAGTGAACATCAGTGTTTTACTGCATATAAGAAGTGTTATTTTAACATCAGTGTAAACCTCAATAATCAAATGTAAAAATAAAACACTGCTTAGTTTTCACTGTATGAATTAAATACTCATTTAAAGGTACAAAAGTGATTCAGCCGAGAGTGAGTGATTTTCTCTTCGTCTTTTGCTCATGACTCCAGTTATTGCAAGCTGTTGCGATACGCATATCACGATATATACATTTACGATATTTCGATCATTTCTATATATTGTGCAGCCCTAATCTGAAATAACAGACAATGACTTTACAAACGTTCTTTTACACATAATAATAATAATACGGGAAGTAAAAGTGCTATTTTTGAAAGAATGCACATTTTGCACAATTTATGCGTGGAATTCCCAAATGGCGAACCATATTTGCTAAAATGAACATACCACAAGTAGAGTACACGGGATGTTGACTTATGAATTTACACATGGTTTGTCTTAAAGCATATTAAAAACACCACATAGACACATAAACTACATTAAAAACTGGATTTTCATCACAGGGAGACTTTAATAAGGTTAGAGATTTAACCACCTAACCATAAGAAGACAGTGATGCTCGACTTACCAAACTAGTTTTAGTAAATACTAATACCTAATATCTGTGACCCTGGACCACAACACCAGTCACATGTCGCATGGGTATATCTGTGGCAATAGCAAACAATACATTGTATGGGTCAAAATTATTGATTTTTCTTTTATTCCAAAAATCATTGGGGTTTTTAGTAAAGATCATGCTCCATGAAGATATTTTGTAAATTTCCTACCGTAAATATATAAAACATGTATTTGTGTGAGTGAATGCAGCACAATCGCCAACATAAATGAACAACTTTAAAGGAGATTTTCCTCAATGTTTCGATTTTTTTGCACCCTCAGATTCCAGATTTACAATAGTCATATCTCAGCCAAATATTGTCCTATCATAACAAACCATACATCAATGGAAATCCTATTTATTCAGCTTTTCAGATGATTTATAAATCTCAATTGTAAAAATTTTACCCTTGTGACTGGTTTTGTGGTCCAGGGTCACATATTAGGAAATCTGAGTTTTCCGCAGCTAAATGATCTCGGCTGGTGCCAAACAGAGCCGTGCTTCTGCTCATCACCTAATGCATCCGCTGCTCTACCTGCCGAATACAGATTAGATGGTTTTATAAGTAGACTAAAATAACAGTGCTAATCCTTATCTCGCTACGCCAACACCAGCGTATGTTCCTGCCAGAGACGCAGGTGAGATCGTTGTCATTGATTAAACCCATAAATAATGTGGGCTGGAGTTTCTGATGCTGTCTTTGGTTTTGCACAGCACTGCCCACACTCATATACATCACACTCATATAACAGATTCATAAAACACAGTCATGAAATGTGCTCATCTCAGGAGTAGGAGGAATATGCCTGAGGATGTATCCGTTTTCAAGCCTTTATGTTTCGCCTTTCATGTCGCTTTCTTTTAGTCCTCCTGTGGTGTAAATCCAGTTTTTAATGTTATTTATGTGTCTATGTGGTGTTTTTAATCTGCTTTAACTCAAACCATGTGTAAATTCATAAGTCGACAGCATTGCTGAGTATTTCCTCCTTAAAACTGCAGTGAACCAAAGACAGTCTCAAAAACACGCTTTGAAATCGCTGGTGTTTCTGACGTCACAAACTACCTTGTAACCAATCAGATCAACGTGTGATCGTCAACCAGTGGATCTCTGAGCTGAGCGAGTGAGTGGAGGCGGGGCTCATTTGCATATTCATAGAACCGCGCATACTAAATGAGGCAAGGGTGTCGAGTTACATTCAAGATATTTTAAGGCATGAAGATTTTTTTCATGGAAGAAACGCTTAAATATGTCTTTTGGTGATCAAAGATGAGTTTTAAGGGATAAAAATTGTACTAAATGAGGAACGTTTTAACTTGTTTTTAACTGAGCGAGGTTCAGAGTATGTTTAGAGTTTTTTTACACAACCACACAATCAGGGTTTGTGATTAATCACAGTGTAACATCATCAGTGAAGAACCAATCACACGAAACGTGGAGAGCCGTGTAGCGCAAGTTACCAAAACCCAATCCACTTTCTTCAGGCCAAAAAAGAAGAAAAATCACAAAAACTTGGCATTAATCTATTTTAACTCTATAAAGATTTGCTGTATCATATTTAATTCACAAACTTCTAATGCCTCTAAATGATCAACATGATCAAATCTGTGTGTGTGTGCGCAAGTCGTCTGATTGATAGTTTAGACTTTTCTTAGCCCTTTATTATAATAATTATACAAACGTCCACCTTCAGCTTGTGCTTCACGTAAATGTGAAATTTTACAGATTTTTATAAAGTTTTAGAAAGTTACTGGACTGAAGAAATTCAAGTTTACTTGATTATCATCTTTTTTTTTTTTTTTTTTTTTTAAATCGTAAAATATGATCATCAGGCTTTTGTTTTGAGGAAGGTTTATTTATTCATCTCTAAATCATTGTATTGCATTGCATTATATGTTTTGATCATAAAAATAAGCATTTAAATATCATCTTACTAGACATTTTATTAGCAGATATAGAGTAATGACTAATATGTATATCATTGTATGTATCTGTTATAAAGATCTTATTGATTTACATTATAACTTTTTGTTCACATAAATATCAGCATCTGCACCAAAATGCATTTTTTTGCTCAGAATAAAATTGAGCTGCTTATAGTTTTTCTTCCTCGAATATGAGCTCCATATTCTCACTATATATTGAAAGCCTGATGTATCAAATATAATAATCAGCAAAAACACAGGTCAGGCTTTACAGGGTTAAACATCAGTTATCAAGGGAACGAAAAAAGGATCCTCAGGTTTACAGCAGCTGTGCGAAGGTTACAGTGTTTCCCTCATCAAAAATTAATTTTTTTCTGAAAGGTCAGTGAAAGGGCAAGGCAATCCCTGGATAACCAATTTTCACCAGGTGAAGCTTCACTCTTCACAAAATACAGTGCATAAAACCACCAAAACATGTCAGAAACCAAAGCACAAATTACTGTATTCAACCTGTTAAATCAAAACCATGAGCTGCCTTTATTTGATTAAATTTGCATATATTGACAATTAGCTGAGATGCTGCCAGTTCAATCAATGGTATTTGCTTCTGCTGAAGCCGTCAGCCTGCATTATTTCAACTTGGTTTTAAAATAATCATGTTTAACAGTGGAATTTGTGGTGGAAAAACTACATTACCCATAATGCTTTAAAGGAAATTCCACCAATCAGAGTCGAAACAAGCTAAACATGCCAAAAGACTGCAAAATACTTAAATGTTTTAATAAATAAGCATATTTTGCAATAAACTTGAAATATATTATTTAATCAACATTTTTTAAATTAGTAGTTTTTTATTTCTCCATCGATTAGGCTGTTCGCAATGCTTCATGGGATTGTAGTTCTTTGTATTTTTGTCCGATTAAAAAAATATATATTTGTTTGCTTCAAATCAGTTTTAGCTTTGTGGCTACTTGGTTTATAACGCTTTAACCAACGCTTTTTTTATATAATTTTTTTTTTTAGTAATGAATGGAAATCCCGTTATTTTGAACATTCGTTTCAATGAATCGTTTTAGGAATCGATTCAGTGATCATTTTCTTAATCAAAGCTTGAAGAGGATGGCTAAATTTACGGTATGTCACGCAAGTACCCTGTCAAGCTCATTTCAGGTTCTTAAAAACACAAACCCATGCTGCCAATAGCAAGCTTTGCATCATAAGTGTCCTATTCTAACGAGGAAAACGCATTTTACAACCACAACAAGGCGCACACATCAAAACAAAAAGCTACGCTCAGTCGATGAACGATTCACTCGAATTCCAGACAGATTCGGTCTGGCTTGCGATTCGGTTCGAATGATTCTTTTCAAATGAATCGAAACAGACATCATCATCAGTTTCATCACTATGAAATATCGCTTTGTTCTCCTGCACACATGGGAAGTGAAACTCTAAATGCCCTTATTGACGGATATATTGTGTTTTTATATTTTGTCAAAACGGTTTAGAAAATTGTATGATCACAAAATGCACAAACAGATGAAAAGACGCATCGTTTTCACTGCCGAAGCCTGACAAAGGAACATGATGTAGAACATGTTAAAAAGCCAGTTTCCTCACGTATGTGCGCAGCTGGCGATGCTGACAGGCTTGTGGTAAACCTCCAGACAGATTGGGCAGGAGAACTGGCTCTCTAGACTCTCTCCAGGTGCGGCTGATGAGGCTCCATTTTGCTGCTGATGTTGCCTGATCTGAGCAGCCGAAACAAAACTGCGGAACATCGCCATCACGAACCACTAATACTGCCGATGAGAAGAGGATTCCGTGTTTTTAACGAACGTATCGTGATTTATACGACATTAGATACCGCATCTGCAATCTCCCAACACTGTTAACCGAGGAGGACACGCCGTTGTTCCAAAGAAGTAAACATTACATGGTAGCTTTAACGGAACGGATTAGGCGAACAATACGATGGGAGGTGTAGTTCTTACAGCGATCATTTTCCCAGAGCGGCCGTTCAATAGAACTACATTTCCCAGACATCGCATTCATAACAATTCCATGGAGCATAGATAGATGGCGCAAAACTAATGTAGCCAATGTAACAAATAAGGTTGTCAACGTATATATTATAAAATAGTATTTTAAATGCATAAATATATATTTGAAGGAAAACGTTAAGACATTAATATAAATTATAAAAAAGAAATAACTCATCACAATGCTTCTTTTCTGTGTAAATAATAAAATATGGGGTTTATTTTAGCCCATTTTTGCACGTGTATGTGGTATGTAACGGTATTTACACAAAAAGTAAACATTACACATTAAGATAATAATAAAATAAAAACATCAATGTCAGACGATGCTAAAAGCAAACATATGGGCGTGGCCTCTGTACGTCATCAAAAGGGGTCAGGGAAATTCTCCACACAGTCACACGTGAAAATAAGCTTGCACCAAATATGTGTGATTTTGATGATTCTCTTGAATAAGTTTTGAGAGAATGTGTCGCCTCTAAACGGGCTGAAGAGCATCGTATTGTTGAACGAGTGACATCGGGTGTTTCCTGTCATTATTTAGTTTGTGAATTTGAAGCCGTCATGTGTCAAGTTGAAGAGGATTATAATGGTCTGGAGTGTAAACAGGAGAAGATACCTGTGCCGACGTGAGTTGAACTAAACCGCTGTGTGTGTGTGTGTGTGTGTGTGTGTGTGTGTGTGTGTGTCAGTGTAGAATTAAGATCCATGTTTTGGACAATATAATGATGATTGTACCATTATATTTTTGTTGTGGCGATATGAGCGGGTACATCGTGAATCCATCTTCCAAACCGTGTTATCTTCTGATCTCGAATCACTACTAACGCCTATAATAAGTTTATATTCGGACTATTTCAGACTGAGTGGGACATCAACCGCTGCGGAGGAGCACAGTAACTTACCTGCGTGACTCGCCATCTAACGTCTGTGTGTCTGTCTGTTATTCGCATATCTCTCGAACCGTTTGTCCGATGGATTTCAAACTCGACAGGTGTCTCGCTACGGGCACGAGTAAGTGCAGTGCCAAGTTTGACATTGTTTGGATGAGAAATGCAAAAGATATCGTTAAAAATACCAGTAAAAGAAGACCCAAGAAGGTTGTGGTTTAAAAATAAACACTCTGACTGTCAGCTACACTGTTTACTTCTGAATATTATATTTTATTATATGAGTATTTTTTGGAGTTCACTATGTAGCCTGCTCCCTGAATCGTTGCGCTTATTCATTAGTGGATGTTAACTGAATCTGTAAGTCACCTACGCTGTTTACTTCTGTATATTATATCTATGTATAAATTACGGAATTCTGTCTGTGTGTGTGTGTTATTCGCATATCTCTCGAACCGTTAGTCCAATGGATTTCAAAATTGACAGGTGTCTTGCTACGGGCATGAGTAAGTGCAGTGCCAAGTTTGACGTTGTTTGGATAAGAAATGCAAAAGATATTGTTAAATATATATCGGTAAAAGGAGCACACACTGGCTTTTGCCGCTCTAGCCGCTGGCCACTCCCCCTCTCACACTGACACTGAGTGAGCACAGCTGGTCACTCCCCCTCTCACTGGCCACTCCCCCTCACACACTGCACACTGAGTGAGCACAGCTGGCCACTCCTCCTCTCACACTGACACTGAGTGAGCACAGCTGGCCACTCCCCCTCTCACACTGACACTGAGTGAGCACAGCTGGCCACTCCCCCTCTCGCTGGCCACTCCCCCTCACACACTGCACACTGAGTGAGCACAGCTGGCCACTCCCCCTCTCACACTGACACTGAGTGAGCACAGCTGGCCACTCCCCCTCTTGCTGGCCACTCCCCCTCTCACACTGACACTGAGTGAGCACAGCTGGCCACTCCCCCTCTCACACTGACACTGAGTGAGCACAGCTGGCCACTCCCCCTCTCGCTGGCCACTCCGCCTCACACACTGCACACTGAGTGAGCACAGCTGGCCACTCCCCCTCTCACACTGACACTGAGTGAGCACAGCTGGCCACTCCCCCTCTTGCTGGCCACTCCCCCTCTCACACTGACACTGAGTGAGCACAGCTGGCCACTCCCCCTCACACACTGCACACTGAGTGAGCACAGCTGGCCACTCCCCCTCTCACACTGACACTGAGGGAGCACAGCTGGCCACTCCCCCTCTCGCTGGCCACTCCCCCTCACACACTGCACACTGAGTGAGCACAGCTGGCCACTCCCCCTCTCACACTGACACTGAGTGAGCACAGCTGGCCACTCCCCCTCTCGCTGGCCACTCCCCCTCACACACTGCACACTGAGTGAGCACAGCTGGCCACTCCCCCTCTCACACTGACACTGAGTGAGCACAGCTGGCCACTCCCCCTCTTGCTGGCCACTCCCCCTCTCACACTGCACACTGAGGCTACGTTTACACGTGGATGGCTATTTTCATAAACGGACATTTCACCCCTCTTCATTTTCAAAAATAACATTGTGCACACGAACCCGTGTATATGCTGTCAAGAGCATGCCAAACCTGTAGGTGGCAGTGTAAGGAGAAGCTCAAGCCCATGTTAGCCAATCAGAATCCCGAAAATAGTCACATTCGGTGACGTCGCTGCCTAAAACGTACTCTGTTACTAACGTAACCTCGGTTCTCTCAAGAGGAGGGAACGAGTACTGCGTAAGTATCTTACGCTATGGGGAAATCTCTTTTCCGCGAGATACTGAAGCCAAAAATTGTCCTTTAATTTTGAAATAATGTAAAACGTGTTGCGGCAACATGCAGGTATAGGCAAGATGTCTCGCGTGCCTATTGGCTGCCCTGCGGCAACTGCAGCAGCCTATCAAGAGAGGCCCCCGAAACTCACGTGGCGTGGGCCTAATAAATATGGCTTGATAGTAGAGGTCGACCGATTAATCGGTCGGCCAATTAATCGGCCGATTTTTTGCATTTTAAACATAATCGGCATAGGCCAATATCCAAGTGTATCAAGCCGATTATTAGGCAGGCGCATCTGTGGGCAGCCTAGTGTTGTTGTTGTTGTGGAACACACGTTCGACGCACGCTGCGCCTAGAGTCATTCTCCAGCAGAGTGAGCAGACCTCATCCAGTGCTTAAGGAAGGAGCTAAGTTCCTTGGAGAAAACTCCTTTATATTTAATTAAAAACGTTTGATATGTTACTGCCAACTTAGAGAAAAAACATGAATAGGCGACATGACGTTCGGCTACTTTGAAATTGATAGCGTAGTTGAGGTTGCATTAGCACAGCAGAAGGGTTGCTATCATGTCACAATAAGTAAGCAAGAATTTACAGACAGTGAATCTGAGACTTTTATTTGTTCTGTTTGTGTGTCTTATATTTGAGAGGGTTGTCACTCAATGCAGAGAAATAAGTAATAAAAAAAGAGACCAACTATAGGCTAGTGAAGGACTGGCTTTGCTTTGCTAGCGTCGTTGTCGCTAGGGTTGGGTAGCTACAGACAGACCCGGTGCTAATACGGCACTGGTGCCTTAACGACCGTTATTTACCGGACCGAATATCAGCGCGCATTTCTGTGCTACATTTCAGTGCTACTATTATGTCTGTGCTTCTCTTGGATGCTCTGAAAACGGACGTTAGAATAACAGAAACATCGCTTCGCTGCACTTGACACTAGTCAGCAGTAGGGATGGCTCGATACCATAATTTTGGTTTCGGTACGGTACCAGAACCTAATACCTCGGTATCGATACTAAATCGATACCACGGGTGACAAATAACCAGCCTCAAAATTTAAGTGAATTGAAACAATTTTATTAAAAAACACTGCTTGAAACTCTGCAGTACTGAATGTGCAAACAAAAAGTATCAAAATGTTAAAATAAATAAATAAACAAAAAACAGTCAGGGAACTTACAGTAGATTAAATTTTGATTTTGAAAAAAAAGAAAGAAAGAAACCTGAAATGATACAATTAAAATAGGTTAATATCTATAATAATTGATTAATATAGAATAATAATAGAATAATGAAATGAATAATTTTTAGCTGACATGCATTAACAGAGAATTATCAACATTTATAGCATTTATTCATCTTGGTTTGATTACTGTTTGGTTTGTGTTTGGGTTCATATTAGTTTAATGCATTGCATATAAAGTAATGTTAACATGCTAAACATGTATTAGTATATTTAAATAATAATTACTGATTGATCTAGATTAATAAATGCTATAATACGGTTAGGTCAGGTTACCTAATGAATGTTGACAAATGTAGCTTAAATGTAAAGTGTTACTCTAACATTCATATTAGTAATATCCATTTTATTACTATTACTCTAGATTCCTTAGATTCCTCTAGGGGTCGCACTCGCCACAGCAGCAGTGATATGCCATTCATTTTACTATCACTAATACTAAAATTAATATCACTAATCTCTTTATTCATTCAAATTCAATTAATATATGATTGTTTGAAAGTGCAAAAATGATGAGACCTAAACTTCATTGGTTCTAGCGTGTCATGCAAGCACATTTGAGCTTTCGTGTTTACCGTGTCATATTTAATTGATAAGCTTTTATGTATGTGCGCTATGAATAAAAGTCTAAATTAAAACAGTTGAATGATGGACTCACCTGTCGATCTCTGAACTCTTTGAACAAGTCAGGATGATCAAGTGACAAGTGCTCAACGTTAGCCAGATTTGATGTGTTGCCTCCCGTGGCTAATTTAAAGCAGTGTTTGTAGAGTGGTGCATTGAGGTCTGTTGCTTCACCTTTCTCATTACTTTTGCAGGCAAAGTAATGCTATATTTCACTCCTACTGCTCTGTTTATTTATTAATTTCGGGCGTGTAGAATGAGCTTCATCTGTTTGATCCATCGTGTTCCTCCGTTGTCACCGTTTTCCGGTTGTGCGTGACCCGCGTCAGTTTGGGTAGCGCACTGCCGCCTAGCGGTGAACTTCGAAACAGCAGCGCATTAAATACCGAATTGAGCAAAATTATGATATTGTACCGTTTGAAATATAATATATACCGGTATTTTTGCAGTACCGGTATACCGCGCATCCCTAGTCAGCAGTTAACTTTAGCATTCCGTTAGCTAGTAGCTGGATTAAACACGGTTAAAATGCTGGCCAAACAGTAGTGTAATGTGTGACTGTATTTCACTGTAGACTAGGGGTGGAACGGTACATGTATTCGTATGAACCGAAACGGTAACGTTACAGGCGTCACGGTTCGGTGTATAAATTTCCACGGAGAATACACGCTATAAAAATAAATAAAACTCGCGTGCAAAGTAATGCGGAACTACTGTTAGATACGCGGGTTCTTTAGGGACACCTAATCTGTAGCTCCGCTTTAGCTCCGGCTGCGATGTAAAGATTGCAATGCTGGAATATGTTGTTTGTGTGTGAGAGAGAGAGGCGCGGGCGCGATCGAGATTGAAAAGTCGCGTGTGTTTAAAGTCGCAAAGTGTTTACTTATATTTGTGTGCAAACGCGCGCGTGTCGTGTGTGTGTGAGGCGCGGGCGCGATCGAACAGTGGAAACATAAAAACATACTCCGTCATTTTGTTTATCAGGACATCATTCAAACTGCAAAGTGTTTAAGTTACTGTTAATTAAAATGTTAAGGAAAACAAATATATTAATCTGAAATGTAGCAAATTAATTTTCAATTCATTCAGGTACAATTACCAAACATATCTCAAGGTCTTTTTGTCTTTTGTACAAGTGCAGATTGGTCAAGTGTTCAATAAATGTTTTTGTTGAGAAATTTTGTCTATCTTAAGTAATTATAATAGAGGTTAAAACAAGCACATAATCGGCCAAATATCGGCCAAAATAAATCGGCAGCATTAATCGGCCATCGGCCGACCCGGATTTCAAAAGATCGGCATCGGCCTGAAAAAAAACCATATCGGTCGACCTCTATTTGATAGGCTGATACACTGGTTTTCATCGCCAAAGCAAACCAGAGCTTGTTGCATGCACGGCAAAGATACGCAGTACTCGTTCCCTCTTCTAGAGAGAACCGAGGTTACATTAGTAACCGAGTACGTTCTCTTACGAGAGGTCTCTCGTACTGCGTAATAGCTTACGCTATGGGGAACACAGTGTAAAACGCTGTGCGTGCTGAGATCCAACACCAAAGTCCCAAGGGCAGGTGCCCAGGGCTCATATAGTGCAAAAGCATAAGGGACTCACAGAGAGTACGGGAAGAGGGCTGATAGCGTCATCCCTAAATGAATAGCACCTGATAAGGGGCCATTTATATTGTTTCTAGAGCCCGACCGATATATCGGCAGGCCGATATTATCGGCCGATATTAGGCATTTTCAAAACTATCGGCATCGGCATTTATAACGGCCGATAAATGAATATTTCAAAAATAAAATAAAAACGGACGAAACGTTTCGGTTACTCACGTAACCTCTGTTCTCTCTAGAAGAGGGAACGAGTATTGCGTAGTTGCTTACGCTACGGGAAAGCCTTTCTTTCTCGAGATACTGAAGCCAAAAATTATCCTTAATTTTTATAATCTTGTCAACGCAGTGCGGCAGCCTGCAGACCTAGGGCAAGCTTACTAGCGTGCCCATTGGCTGCCCTGCGGCAACTGCAGCAGCCTACCGCTGAGCCCTTGGCGTGACGTCACGACCAATGAGCGCGCTTGGCGCGCTTAATGCGTCACAGCCCGCGAAAAGGGGTGTGGCTTAGCGTATATAAACAGGGCTCGGAGGCTGCTTCTCTGGTTTCTGTCGCATGAAGCGAAATGAGCTCGTGGTGCGAGCACGGCGGGCTACGCAATACTCGTTCCCTCTTCTAGAGAGAACAGAGGTTACGTGAGTAACCGAAACGTTCTCTTACGAGAGGTTCTCTCGTATTGCGTAGTTGCTTACGCTACGGGAACGCCCTTGTCAACGCCGTGCGCGCCCAGCATCCACTGAATGAGTCCCAGGGAGAGCCCGGGGAACGTGATAGCAGAGAGCCGGGCGGCCCGAAGAGGGCTAGCGCCGTACATAAGCACACACTAGGGGGTTAGGAGCGGCACGGCCGGTCCGAACTGACAATTCCCTGCATAGTGCAGCTCAACCAGTAGAGCTAAATCACACAACGTAGCCCGCGCACAGATAGTGGGCTGGCATACGCGAGACTTAGACTGATAACACTTTCGCCTGCAAGGCGGGAACATCCAGGTTGTAAAACCTAACAAATGTGGAGGGGGAGGCCCAGCCTGCCGCTGCACAAATGTCATGAATGGGAATCCCGCTGGACCACGCCCACGACGAGGCCATGCCTCTGGTGGAGTGAGCTTGAATGCCCAATGGGCACTGCAGGTCTTTAGACGCATAAGCAGCAGCAATAGCGTCCACTATCCATCTGGACAGGCTGTGTTTCGAGGCGGCGAGACCCTTGGTGCGCCCGCCAAACGAAACAAAGAGCTGTTCCACCACTCGTTTGACTGAAGACAGTGCTATCAGAAAAACGGTTTTGAGCGTGAGGTATTTCATATCCACAGTTTCCAAGGGTTCGAAGGGATGCGCTTTCAGGGCCTCCAAGACCAGTGAAAGATCCCACATAGGAACCGAGGGGGGTCGCGGGGGGTTCATCCTCCTGGCTCCTCTAAGGAAGCGGATGACGAACTCGTTCCTTCCTAATGCGTGGCCCAGCTCTGAACAGAGAGCGCTGAAATGGCCGTGACATAGACTTTGAGCGTGGAGGGGGACCTGCCCGCGTCCAGTAACTCTTGAAGGAAACACAGTACTCGCGATACCCCACATGTCTGTGGATCGAGCCCCTTAGCAGTGCACCATCTGTTAAACACTGACCATTTCGACATGTAGAGCCGCCTCGTAGAGGGGGCTCTAGATTGTATGATCGTGTTAATGACCCCGTCTGGCAGATCAGCGTGTAATCGTTGAGGCTCCACGCATGCAGAGACAGCGCTCTGGATGGGGATGCCATATCGAGCCGCGGGCTTGAGAGAAAAGGTCTCTCTTCACCGGTATCGGCCAGGGGGCTGAGTCTGCCAGCTGTATTAGATCCGGGAACCAAGCTTGGTTCTCCCAGTATGGGGCTAAGAGGAGCACTGTGTGGCGCGCTTCCCTGATTCTCTTGATGACCTGAGGCAGCAGAGAGACCGGGGGAAAAGCATACAGCGGGCCGCTGGGCCGGGTCTGGGCCAGCGCGTCCTCGTTCTTCGAGAAGAACTCTGGGCAATGAGCGTTGTCTTTTGACGCAAAAAGGTCGACTTTCGCTTTGCCGAAACGGCGCCACAGTGACTGGACTGTTTGGGGGTGTTGAGACCACTCCCCAGGGGGAACGCTGTCCCTGGACAGTCTGTCGGGGCCCTCGTTCAGGTGGCCAGGCACATGCGCGGCTCTCAGCGAGCGCAGAGAGTGCTGAGCCCACACGAGGAGGCGTTCCGCCAGGGTGCAGAGCGTCTGATCTGACACCGCCCTGGCGATTCACATAGGCCACTACCGATGTATTGTCCGTGCGGACTAGAACATGGTGACCGTGGAGGAATGGGAGGAAGTGTTTGAGAGCTTTCTCGACCGCGAGCATCTCTAGACAGTTTATGTGTAGGAGATTCTCCTGGTCTGACCAGCGGCCATAGACCGGTCTGCCTTCGAAGAGCGCTCCCCAATCTAGGTTGGAAGCGTCTGTCGAGACAACTTTCCGGTGTGAAATCACTCCCATAGTCACTCCTGTGTGATACCATTCGGCTGCCAGCCAGGGCTGCAGGGCTGAAAAGCAGCTCTGATTCACTCTGACTCGCAAGCCGCCGGCCGCCCAGGCTCGGTGGGGCACGCGCGCTTTCAGCCAGCGTTTAAGCGGGCGCATGCGCAGTAAGCCCAGCTGGAGCGCTGCTGCAGCTGAGGCAATATGCCCCAGGATACGCTGGAATGTCCTCAGCGGAACCCGGCTGCCTATTTGGAGGGATGCGGCGAGGAGGCGGATGCGGCGCGCGCGCTGCTCCGACAGTCTGGCCGTCATAGCCACCGAGTCCAGTTCTATTCCAAGAAGGAAATTGACTGACGGGGCGATAGCGAGCTCTTGGTCAGTGACCGAGAGACCCAGATCCTCCAGATGGCTGAGAAGCGCTGTTCCGTGAGACACAAGTTCCGTCTCTGACAGCGCTAGAATAAGCCAATCGTCCAGATAATTCAGTATTCGCATTCCCTGTTTTCTCAGGGGAGCGAGAGCCGTGTCCATGCATTTCGTAATGTACGGGGTGCCAAAGACAGGCCGAAGGGCAGGACTGTGTACTGATATACTCGACCGTTGAAGGCGAATCTCAAGAATGGCCTGTGACGGGGAGTTATCTGGATCTGAAAATATGCGTCTTTTAGATCGAGAGAGATAAACCAGTCTCCTAGGCAAATCTGCGCGAGGATTTTTCTGGTTGTGATCATTTTGAACGGCCGTCTCATGAGGGCTTTGTTCAGATGTCTCAGATCTAAAATAGGTCTTAACGCTCCGTCCTTCTTGGGTACGAGGAAGTAGCGGCTGTAAAGGCTCGACTCGCTTAGAGAAGGATGAACCTGTTCTATAGCCCTTTTGCGCAGTAGCTTCGCTATTTCGGCTTGAAGCAGGTGCGCAGCTTCTGAACTCACTTTCGTCTCCGTCTGTGCTAGAAAGCGCGGAGGGCGACGAGCGAATTGAAGCGAATAGCCGTGTTTTATAGTACTCAGCACCCATTCTGACGCGCCCTGAATAGCTTCCCATGCTTCCGCATGCATAGCTAGGGGTCGAATGGTCTCTGGGTTCAGATCGCCGCGCTGCGCGGGATTGGGGAACCTGTATCAGAGAGGATGGAGCGGCGTGCGCGCCGCTGGTGCTCGAACACGGGGGCTGGTAAACAGTATTGGCCGGCTGTACAGCGTTCGGTAGCTCGGTCCCAGAGGATGGAGCGCGATTTGCTGACAAACACCCCTGGCGCGAAAGCGGCGTGGGGATTGTAATGTCTAAAAGTGAGTGCGCGTGCACCTGAGCGGGCGCAGAGTTTACACTTATGACACGGCCAGAGTTTGGGAGCTTAGAGGGTGTGCGACCCGAGGTAACTGAATGACAGAGCGAGCAGCGGGTAGGTGTGAGCACAAAGTTGTGGGCACATTTACTACACTTAGTACTCGAGCGGCTTGTGTCCGCTTTATGAGAGAGCGCTCTATGCGCGTTACCATGGGGACCATGTTTGTGTGAAGCAGTGAGCACATGGGAGTGGGCACATTTTCTACACTTATAACACCCTCGGCTTGAGCCGCTGTTGCCCGGGGTAACCGAGTGGCAGAGCGAGTTACAGGTAGATGTGAGCACAGAGTTGTGGGCACATTTACTACACTTATTACTCGAGCGGCGTGTGACCGCTTTATGAGAGAGCGCTCTGAACGCGTTACCATGGGGACCGTGTTTGTGTGTAGCAGTGAGCACATGGGAGTGGGCACATTTTCTACACTTGTAACACCATCGGCGTTATAGAGCAAATGCTTTGATGGCTCATATGTTTAGACGCTCATAAATACTCAAGCACCATCCTGTGAGATGCGGGTTCGCTTTCTGTATGCCACAGGGGCACACATGAGCTTCCAGTTGGTGCGAGCATATGACCGAGCGTCGTGTTTCGGCGTTTGTTTGCAGGCGCGCGTGTATTAAAACAGGCCCGTTTACTGCAGCATTAGTATTTCCAGCCGCCTAACTTAGAGGGGACTGAGAAATATGTATCCCGTGAGATGCGGGTTTGCTTTCTGTATGTAAGAAAGCTGGCCGCGAGCTCGGAGAAGACAGCAGAAAAAAATTTTTTCTGCTGCCAGAGCCGGATTCGAACACGGGTCTCTGGTGCGGAAGCCTAATGTTCTGCCACTGAGCCACAGGGGCACACATGAGCTTCCGGTCAGTGCGAGCATATGACCGAGCGTCGTGTTTCGTTTCGGCGTTTGTTTGCAGGCGCGCGTGTATTAAAACAGGCCCGTTTACTGCAGTATTAGTATTTCCAGCCGCCTGAACTTAGAGGGGACTGAGAAATATGTATCCCGTGAGATGCGGGTTTGCTTTCTGTATGTAAGAAAGCTGGCCGCGAGCTCGAGAGAAGCAAGCAGAAAAAAGTTTTTCTGCTGCCGGATTCGAACACGGGTCTCTGGTGCGGAAGTCTAATGTTCTGCCACTGAGCCACAGGGGCACACATGAGCTTCCAGTCAGTGCGAGCATATGACCGAGCGTTTGTTTGCAGGCGCGCGTGTATTACAACAGGCTCGTTTACTGCAATAATAGTATTTCCAGCCGCCTGAACTTAGAGGGGACTGAGAAATATGCGAGGATTGGAGGAAGTCCGGCCTAAGCGGGACGAAAACACTCTCTCTTCCTCCTTTCGCCGGTGCTCGTGACGTCCGCTCTGATATCCCTTGAGAACGGCGCAGTTGCGCGGCTCGAACAAAGGGAGAGAGAGCGGGAAGATGTCATTATGTGCTGTGACATCGTTTGTTTGCAGGCGTGCGTGTATAACAGGCTCGTTTACTGCAATATAGATATTTCTAGTCGCCTGAGCTAGGAGGGGACTGAGAAATGTGTGAGAAACGGAGGTGGCCGGAGAGTGACGCGCGCGACCAAGACGCGGGGTAGCTTTCTTATAACGTAAAGGAAGCCAGCCCGTGACCGTCTACTTCTGACATCCCTTGTGAGCGGCGCCTTGCGCGGCTCGAACAGAGGGGGAGAGGGCGTGCGTCATCCGGGGGGGGTAGCTTCCTTGTAACGTAAAGGAAGCTATAGCCCGTGACCGTCCGTTCTGACATCCCTTGTGAGCGGCGCCGTTTGCGCGGCTTGACAGAGGGGAGTAACCTGCTGGTCTGCTTCATCCCCTGAGGCGACGGCAGTGCGGGCAGAGGCCGGCCGCTGCGCGTCGGTGAAGGGCGGGGGAGAAGGAGAGAGCGAGGCTCGCGGGAGGGGCTCCGGCGAGCGCTCAGCTATAACCACCGGCTCGGAAGGCCTTTGAGAGCGGCGTTTTTTTCTTACGCGGCCCGGAAGAGGCAGCCGGAGAAGGTGGAGGATCGTGAAACATGGCGAGTCGAGCCCGCAGGGTCGACATCGGCAAGTCCTCACACTGTTCGCAGCCGCCCGTGAAGGGCGCGGGCTGCGTGGTCGAAACCCAGGCAGAGAGCGCAGATCACGTGGCGGTCTCCGTCGCTGAGCGCGGCTCTGCACGAGCCACAGGATGAGCGAGGCATTTGCAACAACGCCTCGCGCTCTTTTAGATGCAAAGTGTGTCGCGGGGCGAACACACAAACACATACAACACAGAGCAGTAAAAGGATATATTCGCCGGATAGCGAAGCAGGCAGGGAAAGCTGAAGGCGGCGAAGGCGGCCGGCGTCCTCAGGCTGAGATCCTCGGCGTGCTGGTCGCTTGTTTCGACGGCGGCTTCCTCAGAGAGCAGCGATGCGTAGAGCTTCGCTGAAAAGACAGAAATCAGAGAAGCAGCCTCCGAGCCCTGTTTATATACGCTAAGCCACACCCCTTTTCGCGGGCTGTGACGCATTAAGCGCGCCAAGCGCGCTCATTGGTCGTGACGTCACGCCAAGGGCTCAGCGGTAGGCTGCTGCAGTTGCCGCAGGGCAGCCAATGGGCACGCTAGTAAGCTTGCCCTAGGTCTGCAGGCTGCCGCACTGCGTTGACAAGATTATAAAAATTAAGGATAATTTTTGGCTTCAGTATCTCGAGAAAGAAAGGCTTTCCCGTAGCGTAAGCAACTACGCAATACGAGAGAACCTCTCGTAAGAGAACACCCTTCAACCATGTTATGAGTGTTGGCGTTGTATAGTTTATCCACCAGAGGGCACTCTACACCGTCCCTGTTGGCAACACTCGTGTATAACGCGCCACACATTCTGCAACCTGCTGATCCAGCCCGAGCCGGGCAGAGAGAACCGCGAGTGAGATCAGCGGTGAAGTGTGTTCATGGTGAGTTGGTCACGACTCACGAGACATACATTGCTTGAATAACAATTAAAAGAACATCCCTATCAGTTCTCTTAACTCAAATAAGGATGACAAAATTCGTGACTCATGTCCAGTTTTGCTGCGGTTAAATAAGCCGAGAGTGAAGCGGAACAACGCGACGTAGGCTGTACATGTGAAGCTCACATGCACTAAAAGCCTTTCTAGTACCAGCGCCTGGATACTGGACTAAGTTATCTTTCGAGTATTATTGTGCTAATACTGTTAAATACACACACGATTTACATAAACAATGTCGGTTGTCTAAAGTGAAGGCAAAATTGAGAGAAAATCTGCTTGTCAAATGCGTGTACATTAGACGTGTCGTGCTCAGCTCTTAAAGAGACAGTAGCAATTGTAAACACATTGCCGCTTGTCCTTAAAGGGATAGTTCACCCAATAATAAAAATGATCTCATTATTTACAGGCACTCTAATGTTGTTCCAACTGTTTTAATTTCCTTCTAATATTTTTCTAATATTAATAGTTTGAAGAATGTGGGTAACCAAACAGTAGCTGGTCCCCATTGACTTCCAAAGGAGAAAAATATACTATGGAAGTCACTGGGGTACATCAACTGTTTGGTTACCCACATTCATCCAAATAACTTATTTTCAACAGAAGAAAAAAACAACTTGAGAGAGTAAATTATGACAATTTGAATTTGTCAATTTGAATGTGAAATTGTTGTTTTTGTTCAAAGGACTAAACGTTTAGTCTTAAAAAAAAAATCTTAAGTTTGTATTTTTATACATTTTATTTATCAGAACTTTAATATATTTTGATGTTCCTCTGTTCTGTTGTGACAATAAAAGAAACAAGTTTCTTTTTAAAATGCATTATCATATTATTTTAGTTAAAACTCATAAATAACTACAAATAACTAATGTTATGGAAATTTGTTAATGTTTTGTTTCTGAAAAAAAAAAAAAATATCGTCCGATATATCGGAATATCGGATTTTAAAACCAACAAATATTTGTACCGGTATCAGCCTTCAAAATCCTTTATCGGTCGGGCTCTAGTACCCATCAAAAGTTTGTACACACCAATTGTAAAGTGTGTCCAAACTTACTGTACTATAATACACATAAATAATATTGCTACTGTATTATAATATACACATAAATAATATCGGCCGATATATCGGTATCTGGCTTTTTTTTATCGGTATCGGCGCCCAAAAATCCATATCGGTCGGGCTCTAATTGTTTCACACTGCAAGGGTGAGAAATCAGCCCGGACAGATGAATATAATGAGTCTTATACACTGCCCGTTAGAGATATTTGATCGATCTGTGAGCGTTGCTCAAGCAGTTTCAGAATTCTGAGCCAATAGCGTCGGGGCAGATAGTTCTGATTAATTGGACCGAAAGTAGTTTAGCCTGCAAAGCGGGAACCTCTAGGTTATAAAACCTTATAAATGTAGACGGGGAGGCCCAGCCTGCCGCCATACAGATATCTTGCAAGGCAATCCCGCTATACCAAGCCCACGATGAGGCCATGCCTCTAGTGGAGTGCGCTTTGACACCTAGGCTAATGGGCACTGCAAGCCCTTAGAAGTGTAAGGGCCAATCTCATTTCTCTGTCTTTCCCCTTCCCCTTCCCCTTCCCCTTTGTTTGCGTCTTCCCCTTGCCCCTCAATACCGCGTGAAGGGGGGGTAGGGGGAAGAACGTTTCTCTAAGAAATGAGACACCACTCGATTACCGTTTGCGTCATCTTCCCTTTCCGCTAGCTGGCTGCTACGTCAACAGAGGCGATACGCATTGACATAAACAAACGAAGATGCCGTCGTCTCGGGTTGTGATATCGATTGCCTGGGGCCCGTTCTTCGTACGTCGCTAACTCACTTAGCTGGATTTGATTGTTGGCGATTTGGCTTGATCTTGGATTGTTTGGTTCTTCAACGCTCATCCTGGACTTGCTGTCATAGCAACATGTGCGCAAACTTAAACCTGCTCGGGAGCAGGCTTATTTCATGTTAACAGGATTAGATCCCGGCTTTATAAGCGGCAGGGCTCGCAAAATCGCCTGCCCGACGTCCCGGGGCTATTGTGTTTTCCAGTCGGGCTACCAAAATGCATAACCAGCCTGCCCGACGGGCTACCTGAAATAGTGTTCAGTTTTGTTATTTAATCAGATTCAGCGCGTTCTTCATCTTCAATCCGCAGCGGCGCAGAGCAGAGCCAGAGAGCGCACGTCAGAAAGGGGTGTGTGTGTGTGTGTGTGTGTGTGTTAATTTGAGTCTCATTGGTCTGTCAATGTCAGAATATTTGAGATGGCCAATCAAATCAAAGTAGGCGGGCTTTATGTTCACAAGAAGCTGCAGAGCGCGAATTTGAGCAGAGCGACTCGACGCTTCAGTTTACGGCCAAGTGCGAGATAAGATGTAAGTAGCTAAACTAAACATTTCATATTTGACAGCTTTTTTAGGTCATAAATGTAACACGAATGACAAAATTAATCAGACAAATGAATATACTTTTGTCGAATCTCGCCATTTTGAACTGAAACTTCAGCTTTAGGAGGGGAAGAGACAGGGCAAGATGAGGAGACTGAGAGAAAAAGAAAGAGTGATGGATAAGAAGTGAGAGCAGGTATTGACACAATCTACTGCCCACTGACATTGTTTTAAAGCTATTTCTTATCCTTTTTTGGCCTTCAAACGTCTTGAAATGGACATATCAGAGAAATAAAAAATGTGAACCCCCTAATAACCTTAAATGTAGGACCTATTTGATTATAAAGCCCTTTATTAGGAATAAGATCAATAATGAATGTGTACATACTGTGAATGAATTTAATAAACTTAGTTAGGCTACCTAGCTTTCCTAGTAGCTTTCAGTAAATTAATGCGTCTGAGAAAATGATTCATAAATCAACCTATCAGTTGACCCTAAGTTTACTTCACTGACAGACAAAAATGAAAATATATCAGTATATACCTAATATATACCTATATCAGTCAAAGCTCAGCTTTAGGAGGGGAAGAGACAGAGCAAGAGAAAAACAAAGAGAATAGGAGTGTGATGCTGATGAGGAGAGAAAAATAATCAGCTGCCCTCTTACATGGATTTAAAGCTATTGTTATCCAATTTTTTTGGCCCTCAAAACATCTTAAAATGCACATATGTAGATCAGAGAAATCAACATTTTCTCGGGGGTGCCCCTGAACCCCCCTCACTAGCCTACCTCACATTCGGGACCTCCGTGATGATAAAACCCTGCCATCTGCATGTTAATGAAACTTAATAGTGAGCATTAGACCCTAAACTAAAGTGTTACTTTTTTATTTTATCATACCCTCATTGGGGGCTGAGCCACAGACACAGACTGATTCATGTTCCATACTGGCCACACACCTTTCAGTTCAGTTAGAACCAGATGCATATTTGTTGATATTTTGTGTTTTGAAAAAGTTTTTGATTCATTGTTTTGACTCCTAACCAATATTCTAGATTAATAAAATTGACTTTTTATCTGGGCTAGTCAAATTCATTTCGGGCTACCAAAATCTGAAGAGTGCCTGCCCGAAGGGCTACCAGCGATTTTGAAATTTTGCGAGCCCTGAAGCGGAGCTGATACGGGAAGTCCAGCGTAGCGCGATAGTGCACTTTCTGAGATATATATTTTTTCTCGTGATTCGTGAGATTGTCGTTTTTGTCGCTTTTAGGTTTAAAAAAGTTTTAGGTTTTTTTTGTGGCATTTCCAAGTCACTTAAGACCCAATGTTGTAAAGCAGTTTTTTTTATTATTATTCTTTTTTTTAGGCTATCATAATTTTTATGAAGATCATACAATCTTGACCATGCCGATTACAGATATGTCACTCAGGCTTCACTAACGTGATTGGTATAGACTATAGGCTAGACCATAGACTGCCATCAAGCCCTCAATTAAGGGGATTATGTGAACAGAAAGGGGGTTCACAATGTAAATGTGCAGCCCAGTTACTATTGTGATTCTTAATATTCCAGATTAGTAATATTATATCAAATTAAAAAAAGGCAGTTGACTAAAATCTTCCATATCACATATGTGCAAGCAAAATGGCCAGGATCTGTGCATGACTTAAGAATCTTCAGAGATTCACATTTATGCACATTATTTTAAAGTGGTAAGGAAAGTTCCACAATTAAATATCAAGCTCACTGTATTGCATACACTTATGCTGATCCTAACAGAACTGCATTTTTTCATAGGTGATTATGACATGTTCCTGCAGACAGGTGTTTTATGACCCCATTCCCTGACCCAAACCAGTTACAATGCAGCTCTAGCCAGGACAAGGGCACACAATGAAATGAACTTTGGATAACTAAAGGGAAGATTTCAGTGTCTGAAAAGTCTGAGGGTTGCACACCTGACAGGGCCTGTGACATTGTTGCATGTGCCATATTAAAAAAACACTTTTCATTAAATGTTTAATAAAAGACAAATATGCTTAGTTCCTTGAGTTTTATTTCAATTGTTCTTTGTAAAGAAAAGCCAGTGGTCAAGTGCCTGCAACAAGAGATATTAGACACTTGCCTCATGCAACAAATAAAAAGGAAAAGTTGTCTATACACTGCCCACCTGTAGGCCTATGTCTCCTCTGTCTGTGCAAACTCTTCTGTAGGCCTTTCTGTAGATGTGAAATCCTGCAACTTATATTGCAGACATACATCATACAAGTATAAATTAAGTAAAGTTATTTATGCACTTGCAGGTAGGCTAGTTCCTCCATATGACAGTTATCTGAGAGGGTTTATTCACTGTCCAGTGCAATGGAAACAAATGGACATTACAAAGTCTTATACTTTCTTTCCTTTGGAAAGTTAGAAAATGTCCACTTACTGCACATATTTCAGCCACCACTTTCTTGGGAACAGATACAAGTGTTGGTGTATTATGTAAAAGTGCACAAGAGAGGAAAACACAATGAACTACACTCTGGAAAAATGTGATCAATAACTCATGGCAAAATATTTTTACATTTACATAAGTTTATCAGTTTTCACTTTCACAAGTCAAAGCAATTCATCATTACTCAAGATTTAACAGTTGAAATGACTATACAGCCTTTATTTAATGCAGCAAAAATTATTTTACAGTGTACCGGTAGGCTACTAAGATCTTTTCTATTTTTTTCTCAGCCTTTTTCTTGGTTGCTTTTATAAACAGAACACCATTTATTTAACAGTGCCTTTTATAAAAGAGACTATAATATAACTAAAAATTACCATTATGTAGAATATTTTTGTACTTCACTTGTATTTGTTCCCATGTTCTAGTGTAGTGACTGACATTACAATGAACAAAGTAATTATGCAATTATTAAAATACAAAAATATAGGTGATATTAAGTAATAAAAACATCTATGGCCACTTCTAACGGATTTAAATTGTCTGCTACTTTTTGCCAGCCCTCTCTCCTGGCTTTTGCAGACTTTGAGGTGTTCCCTGGCATTTTGATTAAACATTAAAATTCCGAATAAACTTCGACTATCTTGCTCTGCGGAGGAGAAAAACTGAGCGCGCTCTTTGCCCACGCTGAGCAGCCAATAGCAGCGTTGCTGATCAATGTTTCTACTATCGATACATATCCCCTTTTAACCAGCGCATGAACGCGCAATTATCTCAGATAACTCAATCCAGCGATACTAATCATATCCGGCAAGTGTGTTCGAAGAACCGAGTTAGCCAGATCATGATTCGCACGATGATATCATCTTGGATGTATCATTTGATCTCGGATGTAATAAGCAACGTACGAAGAACGGGCCCCTGGTCTCTCTTTATCTTTGCACGCTTGTGTGCCATCAGTCAAAGACATTGTTTCATTGTATTTAACGGCGGCGCCAGCGACACCATAGCTAAGCAAAACATTAGCAAACGGCAAATAGCGCATAGCTGCTAGCTAGCGCCGCGGTTAACTAGCGATTTAAAAAAAAAACATTACAATTAAAACCGCTTGAACATTTTATTAAAAGTATCATAAAACACGAGTGTCATTAAACTGCTGAAAATACTTACATTTGTGCGACTCACTTCTGGGAAATTCCTACCCCTCTCTTTCAAGTGTGGTCCTCCGCAAACTTCGTTTCAAGGGCTATGTAGCCCTACGCCTTGGCCCGAGCCCTTAATCAAAATGAGAATTGGGACACCACTTCCCCTCACATGATTGCGCAAAACCGAGGGGTAAGAGTAAGGGGTAAGACAGAGAAATGAGACGCAGCCTAAGCCAGCGCTATAGCATCAACTATCCACCTGTATAGGGTCTGTTTCGATGCAGCTAGTCCCTTAGAACGTCCGCTGAACAAAACGAAGAGCTGCTCCGTCTGTCTGAAGATGGTTGAGCGCGACACATAAGCTCTTAATGCCCTGACTGGGCAAAGGAAGCTCGCGTCCTTCTCCTCATTACAGACCGGCAGAGCCGACAGAGAAATCACCTGAGCCCTGAACGGTGTGTTGAGGGACTTAGGAACATATCCGTGCTTCGGTTTGAGTATGACCTTCGAGTCATTTGGCCCAAATTCCATGCACGTTGCGCTTACTGAGAGCGCTTGCAAGTCCCCTACGCGCTTCACAGAAGCGAGAGCCAGAAGAAACGCTGTCTTGAAAGACAAGTGTTTGATGTCTATTGACTGTATTGGCTCGAATGGGGGCCCCTTCATGGCTTCCAGAACCGTAGAAAGGTCCCAAACGGGAACTGAGGGAGGTCTGGGAGGATTTAACCTCTTAGCTCCTCTAAGGAAGCGGATGACCAGATCGTTTCTCCCCAGTGACTGGCCAAGCGTTGGTTTAGCGAACGCCGCTATAGCCGCCACATAAACTTTGAGCGTGGAGGGGTTCTACCCTTGTCCAGTAGCTCTTGTTGGAAGGAGAGAACCTCTGTCACTCCACAGTCTGTGGGTGATATACCACGAGCTGCGCATTAGCTAGAAAACACAGACCATTTCAAGGAGTAGAGCCGTCTAGTAGACGGAGCCCTAGTCTGCGTGATCGTGTTCAACACTCCCACTGGGAGGTTAGCGGGTACCCATTGATGGCCCACACATGTAGGGACCACAGCTCTGGGCGAGGATGCCAGATCGAGCCCTTGGCCTGAGAGAGGAGGTCTCTCCTCACTGGTATCGGCCATGGGGCAGTGCTCGCTAGCTGCATCAGAACTGGGAACCAAGCCTGGTTCTTCCAGAACGGAGCCACTAGTAGCACTGAGCATCCGTTTTCCCTGATTCGCTCTAGTACCTGAGGCAGGAGCGCAACTGGGGGAAAAGCATAGAGCGGGCAGCGGGGCCAGACGTGGGCCAGCGCATCCCTGCTCTTGGAGAAAAACTCCGGACAGTGAGCGTTTTCTTGAGGCGCAAACAGGTCTATCTTTGCTCTGACGAAAGTCTTCCACAGCAGTTGGACTGTCTGTGGGTGTAGAGACCATTCTCCTGCCGGAACATTGTTCCTGGACAGTCTGTCTGGTCCCAAGTTCAGATGGCCTGGCACATGCGCTGCTCTCAGCGAGCACAGATTGTGCTGAGCCCAAACCAGGAGGCGTTCCGTCAGCCTGTATGGTTTCGGGATCTGATACCTCCCTGGTGATTTATACAGGACACCACCGACATGTTGTCCGAACGGACCAAGACGTGGTGTCCTTTTATTCAGGGACAAAAGCGCCTCAGCGCGTTGTCGACTGCCATCATTTCCAGGCAGTTTATATGTAGGAGCTTTTCCCGTTCTGACCACTGGCCGAAGAACGGTCTGCCCTCGAGCAGCGCTCCCCATCCCGAGGTGGATGCGTCCATAGACACCACCATCACACTCGAGGAAGTCCCCAGGCTTACACCTGACCGGTACCAGTCGGTCGCTCTCCAAGATTTCAGGGATGATCTTGAGGCGAAAAAGACCAGAGGTCCGAGCTCACCGTGGTACTCGCTGGGGCACTGATGATGCTGAGGCCATGAGACCCAGAATTTTCTGAAACCTTCTGAGCGGGACTATAGAGCCGCGGCGGAATGATTTCATCATGCGCTGGATGTCCAGCCTGCGCTGTGGCGATAGCTGTGCTGTCATAGACAGCGAGTCCAGTTCCAAGCCCAGAAAAGAAATTCTCTGACTGGGAGACAGCGAACTCTTCGCCCAATTGACTTTGAGACCTAGATTCTCCAGATGCTCGAGTAAAATGGTCCTGTGTTCTATGAGCTCTGATTGTGATCGAGCTAGAATCAGCCAATCGTCCAGGTAGTTCAAAACTCGCATGCCCCGGAGTTTCAGGGGTGCGAGCGCTGTGTCCATGCACATCGTGAATGTACGGGGTGCTAGGGACAAGCCGAACGGCAGGACTGTGTATTGATAAGCCTGGCCCTCGAAGGCGAATCTCAAGAAACGCCTGTGATGTGACGCTATTTGTATTTGGAAATGCGCGTCCTTCAGATCTATTGACATAAACCAGTCCCCCTGGCGAATTTGCGTGAGGTTTTTCCTGGTTGTGAGCATTCTGAACCGCCGTTTTGAAAGCACTCGGGAGGAATGTGGTGTAGTCTCTACCAGCCGTTTGTTGTAGTCCTTAAAAAGTGATTTCTGTAAAAGCAAATATCTCCCTTTGCTTTGAACTTTGAGCGTTGTAACTTTGCAGATGTTGTTTATGCTCAAACAGCAACATTACACACTAACTAAAGTTAGAAAAGTGAAATCATAATCAACCACCCCTTTAAGTTCAGTTCCCAGTTCTTTGATTTGCTTCACTGTTTTCTGTCTTATTGTTTGTGTTCTTGGCCTCTGTAAAGCTCTTTGGTCAACACCAGCTGTTTTTAAACGTGCTATGCAAATAATATTGTATTGTAATGTATTGTATATTTTTCAGGCTTAACAGGAAGTGTGTGAAATGTAAGGAGGGAAGTGCCGTGCTCATCATTCGTGTCAGTGATGCGTTTTGCCGGTCAGTGATCCGTTAATCTTCTCCGTGTTTTAATCCCACTTCATGATGTGATGCGGTCTCGTCACACACACTCTTTCTGTCGCTGACTAGGTCCTGCTTCAAGGAGTACTTCATACACAAGTTTCGGGCCATGC